>NC_136420.1:149605080-150192580 GCF_052625555.1 Lactuca saligna
ATCATCAAGGTACGATTCATTTCTATCGTTTTATGTCATTTAGTGTCAATAAGTTTAACGTAATTTTATGTGTTTTCTGTAGACTGGAACTCGAAATTCCAGCAAACAATGGTGGAAATGCATCCACTTAGAACAGCTGATGCCGCATACAGCAAGATTAAAGGAATGCTTTCTACTCTTGAAGATCGCTTCACTCGCATTATCAGTCCAAAGGTGCAACTTTTCCCATTACTTTTACAAAAATTGTCCCTGTGGTTTCTAAAAGAGTTTTCAGTTTTGGACTAAAATTCAAAAACAACAGGAACCATTTTTGTAACTTATTCTTACTCCTAGATTCCAAAAAGGGGGAACTTACTCTATTTTCTTTTCGGCAATGATTTGTACAGGAATACCAAAGTTTTAGAATTGGAAGTGATGGAAACGTACAAGGAGTTGGACTATTTGTGAATATTGAACCAGAAACGGGGCATCTGGTTTGTGATGTTGAGACTTGAACCTGAGACCTCAGTTATGGATTCTTATTTATTTTTTATTTTTAAAAATTTAAAATTTTTTGTTTTAGGTTTTATTGTCTTGTGTTGAGGGTAGCCCAGCTGCTAGAGCTGGAATACATGTAGGAGATGAGTTGATTGAAATAAATGGAGAGAGAGTTAAAGGGATTAGTAGTGAAGCTACTGCACAAAAGCTTAGAGGTTATGTTGGGACAAGTGTTACAGTCAAAGTGCACAATGTAAGTTTCTTACATTTAAGTTTGGTAGGAAGGAATGGAATGGTTGATTCCTTTCCAAAGGGTTTTATAGAAATTTGTGCATGTTCATATTTCTGATCTACATGGAAAAAAGTTGGCCATTGACTCTAGTTTTAGAGAGGTGAAACTACCCCGGGAATTCATCAAACTTTCTCCTATATTAAGTGTCATCATTCCTCATAGAACACCAAATGGTCATGTATCCAAAACCGGATATGTAAAGCTATTAGCCTTCTCCCAGGTGCTTATTAATTCTCTAAATCTTAGTCTTACTTTATAACTTCATATCTTAAATTCATCTAACAACAAGCTTTTGTAAACAGAGTGTTGCTACAGATATGAAACACGCCATTCGTGAATTTGAAAATCAGGGTGTTGAATCTTACATTTTGGATCTCTGAAACAATCTAGTAAGTAGCCTAAAGTTGACTTTAGTAAACTTTTGTTTGACTATTTACTAGTATTTACATATATATGTTTATTTATAGGGTGGTTTGGTGAAGGCTGGACTTGATGTTGCTCAAATATGCCTGGATGGAGATGAGACTCTAGTGAACACAATAGATAGAGATGGGAACATGCTTCCTGTTAACATTTACTAGTATTTACATATATATGTTTATTCATCATGTTGGAGAATGTGACAGAAGATGATATTCACTTTCCAGGTCATATTCACTTTCCAGGTATATTACAGTTTACAGGAAATAACAACATACTTTTATGTATTTGCTTATTGTGAAAACATTTTACTTTTATTTCTTTCTATTACAGTTTACAACACTGCACTTTTCATTTATGCTCTTACAAGATTTGTTCTAAGTCCTTTAATCCCAAGCCACTGATAGATCCTTGTTGAATCTATCATAAACTCCAGGCATTTTAACCCCTGATTCAATTACGTGATAATATTAAGATAATTCCCAGCTTTCGAGATGTGGGTATCTCCAAGAAAGAACAAAGTTCAATTCATAATAATTCTTAGCTGCTAAACAAAAACCTCTAGGGAGTGGTCCCCTAAAACAGTCCTGGGACAAAGTTAGTGCTCTTGACATAACAAAACAGCCATAATACCAGAAAAAACCATCCTACCCCTGGCCAAAAAGATAACAGAAATGTCAGGGCTTATCAATACCAACGGCCCAAACTTTCACCTTGTCCTCAAGGTGAAGGAAAGAATGGGTCGTCCTTGCATTCCTTTTCAAGCGCGGTTGCCAAAATGAAAGGTAAACCCGAAACAACTCAAACTTCACGTGTAACATCAATAACTTAAGAGAATAGACCAAAATCTCCTCTGACTTCTTCTTAAGTGACTCCTGTTGCTGTTGTTCTCCTTCCATCTCTTCAAGTTCGAACCCTTGTTTGGTGGCTTGCCCTACAATCACTGGCTCCAATTCCTCTAAGATCATCTTGATAACTTTATCAACCTTCCCATTCTTATTACTCATCACACCTGAGGAGAAGTATTGGTAATGAAAACTGGGACCCTCGCTTAGTATCCTCACCACCTCAAAAACATTCTTGAATTTATGTGGGACTTCACCAATGACTTGTGCATTCCCACCTTTTTTCACAACTTCCCAACCATTCTCATTAGGATCTAAGGTGATGTACCAGCCATATCCACCAGAAGTAACTGATGCATTAAAGCCCTTGCTATGTAAACTTGCTAATTCAGCTTCAAGTCCTTTAGTAAAACCATCACCTGAATCATCTAAAACAATAAGGGGGCACAACAGGAACTCTTCCAGCCGATAAAGCTCACCATAAGTAACTTCACTTCCACTTCCATTTGCCCTAAGAAACTTATTTGGCAACAACTTTAACATCAAATCTTTGCTAACATCTTTTCCCTTTTTAGCAATAACAAGTATTTCTTTATCTATCTCTTCATCAATCCCTTTCTTCTTCAAATTCTCCAGGATCCAAGAGCTCTCCATACTCTTCTTGTTCTCACTAGTAATGACATTACTTCCACCAAGATCATCATAACCAGCTGTAATTGTAACCTGTTCAAGACCTTTTTCCTGTATTTTGATTCCAGCAAGCATACACCAATTCCCCTGCACTCTTTCTCGCGGAACCATAATATCACCCAGGGGGTCCTGATGTTTGGATAAGGTGACATTAGAATCTTCAGTAACCTTTTGAAATGTGAAGTATGCTCCATGCACCAGATATTTAGAGAAATACTTGTCACTTTTGTTAACAGCCACAAAAAGATGAAATATTTCTCCACAGTTTTGGAGACAGAATTTTTTTTCCATGACACTATCATCTTTATTGAAATCAACAGTAGCTAATACACCATATCCGATACATAAGACAACATTAATATCAGTAGAAGAGCCAATGTGCCCAGGTGAATCAACAAGAATGCTCAATAACTCATTTTAGATGACAGAGGATCCAAAATTGAACCCTAGGGTTTTGAAGACGATATTAGGATAAGCTAACGCCTCCAACCTTGAGGAGCTGGGTATCGTGGTTGAGTAAGAGGTGGCCAATTGACGTTCGATCGGCAGAAGAGAAACAGAGGTGCGAAGAGGAATTAGCGCCAATTGTGTCGTTGGTTGGATTAAACTTATGTGAATATAAGGTAGGTCTAATCCCTGTTTGACCAAAGTCAGAGTTGATTCAGTAAAACTTGGGCTTGAGTTAGAAAAGTTACCCATCAACTCCACAGTGCGCTTAGTATTTTGTGAGCCCAAGGTGTTGATCACAACCCACTTATCTCTCCTAAGTCAGGTATTAAAAATTCCACCTTTTTCCCTTGGCTTGATGCATATTTACAATTTAGCTTATTATTTTGATTTACACTTGTAGGAAATTAGAAGCGAGGAGCTACATAATGATGTTTCATAGGTGCTCCCTGGTTATAAACAGGTATGAATATGATTTACACTTCCAGTTCACATTGTATCCATTTCTGGAAAGGATATTTGGCCCTATAGTAATAGCTCGTATTGCAGGAGTAAGCAATTTTTCTTTAATTTAGTTTTTCTTTTACCATTTGTTTAATTTAATTATTCATTTTTGATGTAATTATTGATTTTGCATGAGAGAATTTTTTTTTTTTTTATATATGAATCTTGAAAAATGGGATGTTTGGTTGTTAAGTGAGGTCTTGAATATGTTTTGTGTAGGTTGTGTCTATACCACTACTCACGAGTTATCCATTCATAGCCATGTTGACTGGATTTGCTCTCTCGTTGACTTTAAATTGTGCATCCATTATAAAGAATGTTTTATATGTACGTTTTTCAGGGACTAGATCTGTCTACTTCATTAATTGCATGCTACTATTAGTTTATTACTTAATATAAGATAATATTTGCACATATTAATGCAACATGCAAGAAATGTTATAATTATTTTTATCTTGATAATTTGGTTTCTTGTCATCAACAGGTATCCATCATAACGGGGACATTCATGCTGCAAAATAAAGTTGTGGTAATCTTCACCTCCTCAGTTCTATAGCTTTTTTTAGGGTTAGATTCATAAAGTAACAATGCACTTTCATTGATTTATTTATTTATTACAAGTTTATAACATCCTAATTTCATTTTTTCTTATTAGAACATTGTACTTTCAAAAATCTACCCAATTATCTTACTGTATAGCTTGAGTGCATTTGTGGCTTAATCTTAATAATAATTCAGTTTTATATTATCTTATTGTCATGTTTGTTTAGTAAGCTTAAGAAGAGTAAACAAGGTATCCTTATCTCAGTTGCAGTCAAACCACAAGCTTCCGGGGCCAATTAAGTTGCTGGGACATTTTCTGAAGTCAAACACCTTCTTCTTGTGTATAAATTCAATAGCAAATTCAGTACTTTCTTGTGTATAAGTTCTATTAGAAGACAAACATATTTTTGATCCCTTTGATATCCATTTGTCTACTATTGGAATGATTATTTGTGACATTAACTTTTGTGCAATATATTATATTTTTTGTATATGGTATTTTATTTTTTATTATGATACATGAAATGGAAATTTAATTTGAAAATTAGTAAATCTACAAATAATTTTTTTTTAAACAGTTAAAATTATGATACGCAAAAATGTGTGTCATTTGCATTTATGACATGGCCTTTCTTGACAGGGGCTTTCTTGATACGCATTGCGTGTCATTAACACGCGCGTCATAAGGTTACGATACGCAAATGCGTGTCGTCTTCCGTTATGACATGGCCTTTCTTGATACGCATTGCATGTCGTAAATGTGCGTCGTAATTGCGCGTCGTAAATGAGCGTCGTAAATACGCGTCGTCTCTCTTTATGACATGGCCTTCCTTGATGCGCATTTGCGCGTCGTCTGAGCCCTTTACGACGCGCAATGAGCGTCGTAAAAGGCTGTTTTTCTAGTAGTGGAATTAGACTATGAAGAATGTCAAGTTCAATTCAGACCTCAAGAAGGTGTTGATATCAGTATGACAACTTGATAATTAAGGTCATTATGTTAATTTTGGTGACCAGAAATGGAGATTGAAGAATGGAAACCTAGGTATTGCTAAAGTTTTGAAATGAGGTCCATTATATATGGTGAAGGTTTCTGAATATGAAGCACCCACTATTGAAGAAGTTGGGGTAAGTAAGGAGGAAATGAAGATATGAGTCTCTAAAGGAAGAATACTAGATCTGAATTGTGTTGGTTGTTTCTAATCCATGTAATCCAGACAAACAGAAGAGAGTCACTTTTGTGAAGATTGGCAATCCATCCAAGACCAAAAAGTTGGAATTAGCTCATCCGTGTATTTACGACCCGTCTTTCGTTTCATCAATGAGAGCATCTTGGTATCATACAAGACCTATCATTGGCTAATGTCTATGCAAAATTTCAGGAAGTAGTGGGAGCTCTAATAAATCTAGAGATAGTAGGATCTTAAGTGATAATAATTAAAAATGAAGTTACAGATAATGTAGAGATTAGACCTTCTATTGCACATTGAACGACTAGAGAACAAAAAACTCCAGTTAGGTATTCTCCATAAACTAAGAATTGCGTACATGGGTCATATCCATAAGCCTTGAGGATGAAAGACTACATAAAGTAGGAGAAGGCTATGGAAGACAAGTTGGTGCACTATAGAACGAATAGAACGAATAGATGTTTCAAGTTGAGGAACACAAGTTGGTGCACTATAGAAAGACATTTAAGGGAAGATTGTTGGCCAAGGGATTCCAATGAATTGGAGAGGTTGGTTCTCTAGTTGTGATGATTGAAACAATCAAATTAGATCTGAATACAGTAGAATCCAAAGATGTTCTAAAAGACCCCAACTTTTGTATTTATGAAAGATTCAAACTTTCTTACTATTTCAGAAAAAAAATTCTTAAGTTACTTCCTCAAAACATGCTACATGCATATTTATAAAACAATATTTTATATTGATAAAGTGATTACAAAAGATTGGATACAAACCTACTAAGTTTTATTACATTTCATGTCTACCCAGGAATCTACTATTCATATGCACACATGAACATTAAAATATAGAGAAATAGTATTAACTATTCTAAATCTTTCAGCAGTATAAAACTATATTGGATACTCATCACCCGCAATTGTTAAACATTGAGAGGGATAAGCTATAACGCTTAGTGAATTTAATAAATAGATACAATATAATCGTATGCCTTATATATATATATATATATATATATATATATATATATATATATATATATATATATATATATATATATATATATATATATACCAATATGACAAAAGCAAAAGGGAACAAGAACAACAATAAAATATGCGTATCATATGTCAGGCTTTCAATATCAACTCAAGATTTGATTCAAAGATTTAGGATCAATGAGACATAACGATTTCAATACTTGATATGCATCAATAAAGTTTTGGCGCAAATGGCACAGAAGACATATAACTTCTGATTAACATTTTGCTAGATTTCAGGCTTATAGCTCTATCTAACCATTTGCCAATACCATAGAATAGAGTTCATTCTCTTACGGAGTCATGCTCTACATGGTTAGAGACTACATACCATTCCTATCTAACCTTCTGCCAATGCCATAGAATAGAAGTCATTCTCTTACGAGACATGTTCTACATGGTCAGAGGCTACATACCAATACCACCGTGAATCTAAGTCCTTTTACTGATCACATGGTCAAAGGTATAACTTTTCTATTAAAAATAGCGAATAAAAATAACACGAGAAAATAACTCAGAATAATAACACTGAAAAGCACATAGCACATATAACACATAACATACAATTGTTCCTATATATTGAACTCACCTTAAATTAACCGGGGGTTAAAATAGTAATTTGGACAACACTTCGGCTTTAAATATGACTTTATATGTTGATAACCGAGAGCTTAATTGAAAACCGGGCTCTGCGAAGGTAGGGCTTCAAAACCGAAAAGATAAAATTTTCGGGCTTCTCGGGAGCTTTGGGACGTGTTTCCGATGCTAAAATTGATACCGGGGCTTCGGGGAAAGTCAAAATGAAGAAAATATGGAAAAGGGGGTGAAAAGTGTCAAAAATTCAAAGTTAGTTGGCAAGTCTCGCAACCCCTTATTTATAGGGTGCGAGACTGAAGTCGGCTGGGAAGGGAACCATGCAGCGAAGCTCGGTGGCATCAACAGCGAGGGGCACGAGGCTGTTGCGTGGCTCGAACGTGGCTCCATCGAAACGAAGCACGTGGCTCGCATGCGAGAGGGGGTGGCGGTGGCGAAGCGAGGCTCGAACACGTGTGCGACACGCGTCGGTCTTCGGACGTGCCATGACTCCGGTGACGCACCTGCTTCGGGCGAGGTGACGTGGCCAGTACTATTCATGCGAGATTTCTCGGAAATTGAGCCCCGAACTTCTAAAATCCATAACTTTCGCATACAAGCTCCGTTTTTGACGTTCTTTATATGCACGCGTAGCTAAAATTACGCTCTACAATATTATTATTTTTAACAGACTGCGATTGGAAAATCCGTTAAAAATTCATAACTTCTTCATCCGAATCCGTTTTTGTCAGACTTTTTACCGTTGTACTACAAATGATGAGACCTTCAATCCTCGTTTAGGATATATCGGTCAAATATCGCTCGATCTAAAATTTGAGTTTTTAGCAGTCTACTGCTAAGTTGAAACTTCGAAAAATCATAACTTCCTCATACGAAGTTAGATTTTGACGTTCTTTTTATCGAATTTCTCGGTTTAACGAATACTACGACTTTCATTTAGATCACTAAGGATAAAAAGTAGTTAATCAAAAACACACTTTTTACGTCATTCGGTGTCGTGTCGGTTTTGTCGCGAATCTTCGATTGGTCATAACTTCTTTATTATAACTCGGATTTCGACGAGGTTTTAGCCTACATGTTTCTAACGAGATTCTCTACAACATCAAATAATACAATTTTACTTATTTCAAATTTTATATTTTCGCTAAAATTTTATTATTTGGCTATTAATTTATAAGACTTCCAATATTTTATGAGTGATTCTAAACATAGTTTTACTTCATTTCTAGTAAAAACTAGTTGTTAGTACTCAACACTCAATTTTATTTACTTTTAATAATAACAATACATAATTTCAGAACGTCTATGTTACAAATCATCTAGAGATGATAGATATGAATATATCATTTCTCCTTGATGATAACCAAAAAGATGTCATCTTCAAAACACAACTAGAGAGTGCTCTTATATCTAATAAGAAGAATCTAATGAAAAAGAAGAAAATTGTACAGTCATGAATCAAACTTCTAAGACGTGGTACTTAAAGTTTGATAACTTCATGAATAGGATCAGGTACATGATACGTGAGGTGGATCACTTGTTGCCGCCTGAACAAATTTAGCTCCTCCTACATCATCCTTTTGTTGAATTATAACACACCAATTTCTAATCAATAAATTAAGGATTTCTTAATGAAAAAAATCCATATTTATGGAAGAACCATTGTAATAAACCTAGAATTTTTTTGTTCACCGATATTAAGAACTTATTTCCTTTCTTTAGTGCATGGTTATGTCAAAAACCTAAAACGAGGAATGTCAAGGGATTAAAGTGTAGAATTAAAATTCTTCAGGATACATACATACATATATATATATATGTGTGTGTGTGTGTGTGTGTGTGTGGATGTAAGTTAATTTTATGTATTTTAAAACGGATAAACTGTCAATATGATGGATATATACTCCTATTATGGTTTTAGTATGGGATTACAGACCGTTCAACTATATTGAAGCCCTAGAGGCATCCCCAAAGCTAGACGAAAGGTTCCTAAAGAGTTCATACAATAAAGATGGAGTTTTTTTGTAAGAATGATACATCTTGAAGTGGGAATTTCTTGCAAGAGACTAGGATATCATATTTTCTTCTCATCCACATTATCAAGAAGGTAAGATTATATATTTGGAACCCAAGGATAGGTGTTTTAGGTTCAAAGGTTAAGGGTTTGTGATTTATGCATGATAATTAGGTTTGGTGGTGTTTTAGTGCTAAAAAAGGATTTTTATGATGTTTGGCCACCATAAATTGATTATTTTGCATGTGTATGTATTAAATGAAAAGTCAATAGGGTCTATATGGTTTCGAAGCCGATATAATTAGGGTTTGATCATTTGAAGAAAAAATGGCATGTTGGGCTAATAACCCTGACGAGTAGAGGCTAGATACATAGAACACGACACACCCTATTAATTTAGTTTTGACCAAACTCATAAGATAGTTAGGGATTTTTTTAGAAAAGCGTAGAAGACTTGTAAATGCTTATGTATGTGATGATATGTTATAGGTTGATTACTATAGACACATATTCCTTCTATATACTATATTGATGTATTTACGTCATACTTTATGGATAACTACCATAAGGTGAGTTTCATTTCTCTATATGCAAAGCTATATATGTTTTGTGAGTATGGGATTGCATGAATGATATGAGTGCTAAGAAGACTATCATAAAGGGATAACTAATACAACACATTATATACCAATTGAAACTTTAAGCTCTTAGAAATTGGTTGTTGGTAGATAGCACCTCATCATGTGTTGTAGGGGTAGTGGTTTGTTGCTAGATGTCAATCACTATCTATGTCAATCTATACCGAATCTTGTTCAAGTGGGAGATTGTTTGATCTATATGCTCAATAATTATTTTGGAATAATGTTGGCTAATAACATATTATCTTATAATGTCACACCTTTAGCAAGTAGTCGTTTATTGATTATTTATTAGAATTTCTACTATTAATAAATATTATCAATGCTTGTATTTAATTTTAGGGAAATTATTATTTTGTGAAAATAATATTTAATTGGGATATTATTTTATGGAAATAAAGTTGTAGAGTGTATAACTAATTATTTAATCATATGGTATGTTTTAATAAGTTGAGTACAAGTTTTTGGACCATCTCAAGTTCACTGGATAAAAACATGTACAGATGGTTAAAAGAGATGAAGTAAAAGTCGCCTCATCTTTCCCTCTCTCTTATTTTCGGCCATACCATGCAAAGCATGGGTATGGTTACTTGCTTTGACTATTTCTTACACAATACATGTTCCTTGCAAAGTCATCCCTTTTCATTTAATGAAAGCATGGACTTTAAAACATGTGTGTGAGTATGTAATAATCTTAGGGGCTTACATTTTGTGTTGCTTCTTCCTCTTTTCTTCCCAAAGTCAAGACCTCCCCTCTCCATTCTCTCTTCCTCTCTTTTTAATTGTAGTGAATGAATTAAGTGCTTTTCCTTCGAATAAATGGTCTTTAGTTCTTAAAGTCCTAAAAAACATGTAATACAAGTGAAGAAATAGCATCTAGATTTTAACGACCCGTATTTTCATAAAATATTTAACATAAAATTTTGAGAAATTATGAGAGTATTAACATTGTTTACAAAACAAAAGTTTAAAAAATCTACTAAAGTATTTCCAGAAAACATGTACGAGCACACCAATCATATCCTAACCATAATTAAAGCAACAAGAATAAAAGAATGAAACAAAAATCAAGTCTATGTTCTAGATGCTTCTAAGTCCACTCTTTCTAGGGCTTGATACTGAACCTGAAAGACATGGAAACAACATATATTAGACAACATGTCTGGCGAGTTATAAAACAACATAACATAGATAAACATTTTTCTTATCTCACATACTTCACAGATTTAACTGGTCACATAAGTAACTATGTTGATGACATAGAGTGACCACTTATCTTTCCTTTTACCGATAAACAATTAATCGTTTTCCAACATCTCAACATGTTTCCATGCAAAAATATATACAAAATTCTTTTGTTGGATCCTTCAAGAATCCAATTAATCCTTCAAGGATCATTTAGATTAATTAACTTCTCTTTTTCATTCATATTTATTATTTAGTAACATATATGTGCACATATTAACATAAGCTAGCATTTCAAAAACATATACCATTATCTAGCAATACATGATCTATTATCATATAGCAATACATTCATACTTTAACTTAAGTTGTAACTCACATAATCATAATCTAATTAAGGTTATAATTCATCTCTTTGAAGAGAATAACAACTTACTTCCAACCTTCTTCAATGCATATTTCGGAGAAATCTAACTCCTCCTTGGGCACAACGTATATCAATCCTAAAATAAGCCCTTTTTTAAAATTCTTAAACCATTAAGATCTTAATTGAAGTTCTTAGCCAAAAACTCATATTTTTCGTAAACTTCATTTTGACAATCTTTTGTCAATAAGCTTCCTAGACTACTGAACTTTAGCTCCTCTACAATTAATCTATTAAGTTCTTAACACAATTCACCACTTCATGATTTCTCCAAAAACTATGGTTTGAAACCCTAACAATCAAATCAAGGAATCTATATAAAAATCTTATATTAAACACTTTATTAAACATCAATAACAAATTATCTAAGAGTAAAACTCAAAAACACGATTAAACCTCTATTATTTAGACAAAGAAGAGATTATTTTTAGAGTTAATAGAGATCAATCATTACTATCTTCCATCTTAATCACCACATAACCTTCCTTCTTCTTTAAAATTTGCTAGGTCTCATTCTCTTTAATTTTGGGGGTGTTTTCGTGTGAGAATGAACTTTAATAGATTTTACAATACTCTCAAAACCGTGCCATGGTCTTGATGGATTAGGTGAATAAGCCCATAACTATTTTTTTGTATGTACTTGATTTGATTATGAGTACGTTTCTTTTGGGTTGCCTTCACTCATGCAACTTGATAGGATGACAAGAGGAGAGATAGTAGAATTTATTATGTGAATAATAAATTGGTACTCTAAATGGTTTTATTAATATATTACAAGATTAATATATTATTTGGAAATCATATTATTTAATTACTATTGATCAAAAATTAATTTAGAATTAATTTACTGGTCAAAAGAGACTGATTAAATAATTGGGGGACTGTTATGCAAATCAATGAAAGTTGCATAATTGGCCTGGTGGACTCCATAGAGTGGAGTGGACAAAATTTATGAGGAAGCCCATAAGATTTCATCCATGGGCTCTAAGGAAGTAGTTCTTGGGCTACTTGTTGCCTAAGTTAGGTATTAGGGTTTCCACCTGAAAAGCCTTGTAGCCAAAACTATATATAGGACTCCATACAAGAGGATTTTCGGCCTAAGCATTCAAGAAAAAAACCCTAGCCAAAATCCTTCTCTCCCAAGTCATCCTCCTTGAATTGACTGTTTGTGATTCCATTAGAGGTGCAACACTTGGGGCACTAGGCTTTTAGAAGTCAAGATCAAGAAGGATTGAACTTGTTATTACTACATAACAAGAGATGTAAAGATTCTAACCCTAATCAAATGTGATTTGCGAAATATTTATGATAGTTATAGGGTTATTGCTTTGGTATTCATATTATTATGTTCAAATTAGAAAAACATAGATCCAAAGCAAGTAGGATTGCATGAACACCATATGAATGATGTTATGCTCAAAACCCAAAAGTGGCATCAGGGCCTAGGTTGTTTTTCTATTGAATAGATGCAAAAGTAAACTGCCAAAGGATCAAAAAGTCAAAAATTTTGTTGTATGAAAAACAAATTCGAAGAGTCCATGTATGGAGTCGACGAGTTGCATGAACTCAACGAGTTCCATAGTGGACTAGACAAGTCTAGGGATCTGATGTTGGGATTTTCGATTTTTTGGCCAGTTTTTTATTAGGATAACCACTGAAACTCGTTTTTATTGCCTAAATTCCATTTTTTATGATTGGTATGGATATCCTTATCAAAATTGGTGGATTTGGTTAAATGTGGATAATACAAGATTATTTTGATTCAAATATTTAACCAGTACTTTTGAAAAAGTTTTAAATTACACCATTTAGATTTTATAGTTTAAATTTGAAACTAAAAGTTTTTGTTTTTGAAATTTAATTAGTTAAACCCTAATATTTTGAAAAGTTTCAAAATTTGTCCTCAAGTTTTGGAATTTAAAATTTAATTAAAAGGTGTTAATTTGAAATATTATATTCTAAAACCCTAGTGTTTTGAAAAGTTCAAATTACATCCTTATGGATTTTATTAAATTAATTTAGTGTTTAATTAAAATAGAGAATTAATAAATCCATAGTAATATGGTTTAAGTTTAATCAAATTAAAAGTATAATTTATTAATAGATTAAGCCACTTAGTATTTTAAATGTATAAAATACACCTTTATACTATATAAAATTAAAGGTCTGTTGGAATAAATATTCTAGTAGGATCGATATATTCTAAACAGTAAATAATGCAATAAGAACAAAACACAAGAATGGCTCAAACAATGCTGAATGATTAAACTTAAACACCCCAGAAGAGCTCGACAAAGAACTTCTGCTGTAGGGGTGTTTCAGGGTTACAGAACAATAATCACAAGTGATAAAACTCTAAAAAAAACATAACTAATGCTACATGCATGCTTATATATATATATATATATATATATATATATATATATATATATATATATATATATATATATACTACATAACCCTAACAAAACACGGAAGGACAACCCAATCCGGTAAATACAAATAAAGCCAATGACACAACATATTTCTCGTACATTCTCCCCCTTTGCGTCCATGGAACCGAAAGCTCAGCTCGGTTGAGCAACTGAAGACTTCTTAACGGCTTTGAACAGCTTCGATATAATGGCTAGAAGAGTGTGACGAAACATAATATACCACCGAAGCATGTCCGTGAAGTACTTCTTATCAGACTCACTGTTCTTCTTGCACCGATGAATAATATAAATGATATGCTCCAGGCAATCGGTTGAGAACATATGCTTATCCACCAGAGAAAATAAAAATCTGCTACGTTCGGCTCTTGTGAGCATGACCGTTAGATGCGTAGGATCAATTTGTCCAATTGTCATTTTATTCACATTTGCCTGTTTCGGAGTGGGCTTCACGAACGGTTTCTTGTGCATGACAGTATCAATCTCCTGATCCATTTTAGCCACTTCATAAATATATGACCCCAACATCCTCTTCAAATAACTTAGGATTAGTTCATACTCCTTTTCATTTGTAAGCAGTATGTTGTATAACAAAATCCAATCATGAGGATTCAAGTTTGGGAGATTTGCAAGAGAAATTATAGAGACCGAGTTGTCTGAACCTCGAGTGACTCTGAATCGCACATTAACAAATTTCCCCGTAGGTGTAGGCTTCAGCACTTTGACTGACGTGATCTTCTGTGCACTCCACGTCAAGTATTGCGGTTGGCCGAACTGTAGATAAAAATCTGTGAGCTCTCGATCGATCTGAGGATGAGGCGAGGGAACTTCAGCAGTATAATCAAAACAATGAAAAATGAAGGCCTTCCTCGTCATAGGCATATTGAATTGAGAATCCTTCATGTTTTCAATATCAAATGAAGCCACCGGTTCCAACCAGAAAACACTTGGGAATTCAATCGCCTCTTTTATCATCTTTTCCCTGGTTAGCGTGGGAAAAAGGACCATTTTACAATCAAGAGCATGATGCTATGATTTCTTCTTCCTTTCCTTCTCCTCTTCTTCCCTTACAATCCTTTGAGTCTCATTTAACTCCAAATCTCTTTGCTTTCTTTTGAGAATATCAATTATTGTCTGTTGGTCTTCATCACTATCATAGGTAGATGGACCCTTTGTTTTAACATCAGAACCCAAAGCTTCATTACCCTTCGGTTCAGATTGGACCACAACTTTCGGTTGAACAGGGTTGGCTTGAAGGCTTTTCTACTGTAATTGGCACACTTTCTCCCCCTTGTTGCGTAGCAGCCATCGTGTTTGTAACACCCTTCATCTCACGAAGTAGTGCGATCGCTAGAAGAATTTTGGTTGTAAGATGATTCCTTATGGTCAACGTCAAGACAGGATCATGAGCTTGAATGACATTGTTGAGTATACCCAGGACATCACCACAACAACTTTTGAAAACAGCTCGTTCAACCTTCAATAGTTCAATTTCCTTTTCTGCTTGTTCCGGTTGGACCTTCTGCGCCACCACAGTAGCAGTCTGTTTAGCAAGTTCATCTCTCAATTGGCGTTCAACTGCTAAATGAGCCTGGAGTTTCTCTAACCGAGAATCAATAGAAGAAATGTGAGATTTATTCTCGGTTTGAAGATCAGCTCGAACTTCTTCAAACTTTGCTTGTTCTCCTTGAAGCGAGTGGGTTAGAGTGTCAACTGAAGCATTTACCTTGGTAGCATTGGAAGTGGCATGACCCTGAAGCGACTCCAAGAAAATTTTAGTGTCTTGAATAAGATCTTTAACATCCTATGTAGCTTGTTTACACTGAGAGGTAGAATCGTCCATAGCATCTGAGCACTTATCCATGCATTGAGTATATTGCTCCAAGGCTGTATCCATGGAGGCTTTCATGATAACGTCAACAGGCTTTTGATAACATTCATAACATATCAAGTTTCATATGAACATTGTCAAGTTGGTCCTTGTTAACAGGGGAAACATCATCTTCTTCAGTCGGGAGCCGGTAAGGACTGTAGTTGGTGGAGTCATACTCAAAATCATCACCTCCAAGAATCGAATTAGAGTCATCTGAAGCTGTAGGTGTAATGGGTGTAGTGGTAACAGGAGGTTCAGTACCAGTAAATGCCCCCGTATTAGATACATTGACATTTACCGGTGGATCGGTTATGATGGAGGTAATAATAGGTGTAGTGGTGATAATAGGAGGAGTGTGAATGGGTGATGGTGGAATTGGCAAAGAAATCGATTGTGTTGTAGAAGAGGGAGGTATTGAAGCAACCGATTCTGAAACAGTGACTCTCGGTGATGAGTTAGGTGGAGTGGGTACCTTGGTATGGAGGTCATCAATTGGAGTTGGAGACCTAGGAGGTGTGTCTCCTTTTGGTGAGTCTTCAAGATGAGCTTCTTCTTCCTCATCAGCCAATGTAGGCCTTCTATCCATCTTCTTGACTTTCTTTGGACAAGCCGAAGATCCCCCTTTCTCTGATTTCCACTTCTTGGATTCCTTCTTATCACCTTTCTTTGACTTGTCAAATTTTGAAGACGTATCCAGTTATAGATCAACAAGCTTTTTATCCTTCTTCTTACCTCGTTTAGAAGGTTTTTGTAACAGCCCGGATCCCCAGGTACCTTCATTTCTTTATATATTTTGGCATTCTGTGAGGGGACTCGGCGAGTTGGTGGTTGAACTCGTCGAGTCGGGTCGCGGTTTTTAGCGGGGGTTCGCGTCCGAACTCGGCGAGTCCAAGGGATGGACTCGACGAGTCCGTGCTGTTTAATGAAACCCTAATTCCCCGGCCCTAAGCTCTATTTAAAGGACCTTATGGCCCTCATATGCGGCCACCTTGAACCCTAAGAGCCTCCATACGTCTGTAAGCCCTTGTGTGTGTGTTTGAAGGCCTCTTGTTCTTCATTTTGTGTGTTAGTGCAAGGAAAGGAGGGAGAGGAGCAAGCTTGAAGTGTTGGGGAGCTTAGATCTGTTGCCATTTCTTCAAGGGGGTCTTCTTGAGGTAACTTTCTGAGCCAATCTTCGTGTTTTGTGTTGATGGGCCAAATCTAGGGTTTCTTCTTGCCTTTCTTGGCTTGAATAAGAAGTATGAGAGGTCCCATGGAGACATGGAACCTAGATCTGGACTTTAGCAGGTCCAGGAGACCCCTTATGACAAGCTTTATGCCCATCCATTTGAGTTAGAAGTTATACTTGCCATATTGAAGGTTGTTTCTTCAAAATAAGCCTTGTATGCATTGCATGGCAACCAAGACTGAGACTTTACGTGACAAATAAGCTTGGGAAGGCCAGATCTATGTATTTATGGAACGGATCTGACCGCAAGAGCCAGTTTTAGCTGGTGCATGGCATGGACTCGCCGAGTCTGAAGAACAGACTCGACGAGTCACTTGAAGATTGTCCTTGAGACCATCTTGTGTGTAGACTGGACCGAGTTGTGGGCGACTCAGTGAGTCGCAGAGAGTTGGAAAGGTTTTGACAGGTGGACCGAGTCAGGATGGGACTCGCCGAGTTGGCCTTAGACTCGGCGAGTTGAGTCGCGGTGACCCTGTGATTCAGGCCCAGGTGGAACTCGTCGAGTCAGGGGAGTACTCGACGAGTCAAAAGGGAAAATTCTTGAGAGTTGGTAAAAAACGCGTAGACTCGCCGAGTCACTATTGTGCACTCGCCGAGTCTAGTCCTAATTAACTAAAGACTGCTGACCAGGTCAACCGGTGTTGACTTGGGTTGAATAGTCCACCTTAGTGGTACAAGTAATATTTATAGAATTATATATATATCGTAGGAGGATTTCAGCTCGAGGGTTCGAGCCCGAGTGATCCCAGGATTTGCGGGTAGCAACTTAGCGAGGCATACGAGGTGAGTCTTCTCACTATACTGTACCCGGAAGGGTTTTGACTATGTGACCGGAAGGTTGAATATGATATGGAATATATGCTTTATGTGTATTAAGTTAATTGCTATATGTGATATGTGTGATACGTTTGATATGGGCCGGAAGGCGTGGTCATATGGACTGTAAGAATTGATGTGGGTAGGACCGGAAGGTTTACCTAGTCGGGATGGAAGTCCCCTGAAATACATGGACCGGAAGGTCAAGGCCTGGAAAGGCGTATGTGAGTATGTTGTATTTTGGGAACTCACTAAGCTTTATGCTTACAGTTGTTGCTTATGTGTTTCAGGTGCGAGTGAGGACCGTGGGAAGGCGCCAGCGTGATCGTACACACACTCGGGGAAAACTATTTTATTTTTGTTATGTAATCGTTGGAGACTACGACGTTATTTTGGAAATCTAAATTAATTACTCATGTCTTAATGGTTGTAAAAATGAAAATTTTTGGTTGGAAATTTTATGACGTAACAAGTTGGTATCAGAGCCTTGGTTTGAGGGATTCGGGTACACCTTCGGGTGTAACTGGACTCAAACCGGGGATTGAAGAAAATTGTTTTTACAAAATTTAATTTAAGTAAATAAAATTTAAATTTTGAAAGATGAGACGACCAAAGAAGAAAAAGTGTGTACGGTCAGCCAGCGCCCGAACGGTAAAAATCCCCAAAATACTTTTATTATATGTGTTACAATATATGATATGATATGATACGCATGCTAGTAGACTAGGTATACATGTTAGGGCTAGAGTGGCCTGATTTTGTGATGCCTTAGTCTAGGAAAACTTGCTTCTATGGGGTGCTCGAGAGCGAGTGAGTAACAAGAGTATGAAAAGAATAGTGTGCTCAGGATTCGAGGATGGGGAGGATGACTTGGGTGAATACCGACGCGGTGTAACTGGCAGTATTGGGCCCGTACTGCCAAGGACACCGGGTCAGTAGGCAGCCAAGTGGGAACCCCTGAGAATCGAAAACTGAGCAGGACTGCGTTATCGAGTGCGATTTTTGCCCGATAGGGTCTCTGATATTCTTTTGTTGTATTTCAGAGACATCATGGTGGGACCACGACACAGACCTGGCACGAGTGGGGTGACTGACGAGGAGCTCCGTCAGATGATCCATGAGGAGGTAGCCGCAGCGATCCGGGCCGAGATTCCGGAGATGTTTGGGTCTATCAAGACCACGCTGATGGAGACGTTTGATGAGCAATATGCCGCGTTGTCTGAGGCTGCCGCTGCTGCAGCTACCGCAGCTGTGGCTGCTGCCAGGCCACAGGGGGGGTGACTCGTTGCTGTTCCGGGAGTTCAGCAACACGAAGCCACCAGAGTTTGACGGGACTCAGGATCCGATTGCTGCGATGAGGTGGATTGCCGATATTGAGGGATGCTTCTATACTTGTTCATGTCCGGAGCATCTGAGGGTGCGGTTCGCCCTGAAACAGCTCCGCCTGGGAGTGAAGGATTGGTGGAAGTTCGTGACGGCGAACTTCACTCCCGCGGAGGTTTCAGCCTTGCCTTGGGAGAGATTTACTACTATGTTCAGAGACGAGTACGTTCCCCCGGTAGAGAGGGAACGGTTGGTTCAGGAGTTCTTGACCCTCAAGCAGGGTAATGATTCGGTTGCAGTGATCAAGCGGAAGTTTCATGAGAGGGCGATGTTCTGCCCCGAGCAGGTGTCCACGGAGCAGGCTCGGATGAGCCGGTATTTGGGAGTGCTGAGGAGAGACATCCGGGAGTTCGTATCGAACTCATCATATCAGACTTTTGCTGAGCTTCAGGCGAATGCCAGGAAGCGGGAGATCGAGTTGGAGACCCAGGCCAGGGAGGAGGCCGAGTCTCAGCGGATGGATCGGCGGCCGACGCAGTCGCAGCCGGCAGCCAAGCGGACCAAGTCCGCTGATTTGAGATCCGGAGGACAGAAGAGCCGTACGTGTGGGAAGTGCGGTAAGGGTCATGAGGGGGCGTGTCGATTGGGTGCTTGCTACAAGTGTGGCAAGGAGGGGCACATTGCGAGGGATTGCCCCAAGGGATTTATGGTTTGCTTCCATTGCAACCAGACTGGCCATCGGAAGGCCGAGTGCCCCCAGCTTCGCCAGGGATCTTCGCCTGCTGCCAGGGTTCCTGAGGTTCGGCCAGTGAAGACCGAGGCCCCGAAGGCTCGTGGGAGAGCTTTCCAGTTGACTGCGGAAGAGGTCCGCGCGGCGCCTGACGTAGTGGCCGGTATGTATTCTTTCATGTATTTACATTTATGCTGAGACATTATGCTTATATTCCTATATGCGTAGGTACTTTTCTTGTGAATCATGTGCCTGCTTTGGTATTGTTCGACTCAGGTGCGAGTCGGTCCTTTGTTTCGCTGGCCTTTAGCCAGTACATCGATATCGATCGGGAGACGATGAGTCGTCCCCTGCGAGTTGCTATAGCAGATGAGAGAGCAGTATACGCCACCGAGGTGATTCGAGGATGCGTACTCGAGATTTTTGGGGTCGAGTTTCCTATAGACTTAGTCCCTATAGCTGTGGGGGATGTTTGCATTATCGTGGGCATGGATTGGTTGAGTAAGTTTGGAGCTGTCATTGACTGCGAGAGACAGCTGGTGATGATTAGAGACCCTAGTGGGGGAGTGCTCACGGTTTATGGCGAGGGGACCCGGTGTGGGTCAGCATTTTGTTCGGCGGCCAGGGCAAGGCAGAGTTTGCAGCAGGGCTGTGATGGATTCATAGCCTATGTGATGGATACTCATGTGACCGCGGAGAGGCCCAATTCGATTGATGACGTTCCGGTTGTACGCGAGTTTGCGGATGTGTTTCCCGAGGAGTTACCAGGCGTGCCTCCGGAGAGGCAAGTGGAGTTTCGTATCGATTTGGTTCCGGGGGCGGCGCCCATCGCCAAGGCGCCGTACCGTCTCGCTCCACCGGAAATGCAGGAATTATCCTCGCAGCTTCAGGAGCTGTTGGGGAAGGGATTCATTCGACCCAGTAGCTCGCCTTGGGGAGCGCCGATTTTGTTTGTCAAAAAGAAGGATGGTTCACATCGGATGTGTATCGATAATCGGGAGTTAAACAAGTTGACGATTAAGAACCGGTACCCGTTACCTAGGATCGACGATCTATTCGATCAGTTGCAGGGGGCATCTTGGTTTTCCAAGATTGACCTGAGGTCGGGATATCATCAGATGAGGGTTCGCGAAGAGGATATCCAAAAGACTGCCTTCAGGACTCGTTATGGGCATTATGAGTTTGTAGTGATGCCTTTTGGGCTCACCAATGCCCCGGCTGCATTCATGGATCTCATGAACAGGGTGTGCCGACCGATGCTGGATCGGTCGGTGATCGTATTCATCGATGATATTTTGGTATATTCGAGGACTAGGGACCAGCATGAGGAGCATTTGCGGGAGATTCTTCGGGTTTTGAGATCGGAGAGGCTGTATGCCAAGTTCTCCAAGTGTGATTTCTGGTTGCGAGAGGTCCAATTCCTCGGGCATCTTTTGAACCAGAAGGGGATATTGGTCGACCCGGCCAAGATTGAGGCGGTGTTGAGGTGGGAGGTGCCGAGATCGCCCACCGAAATCAGGAGTTTTCTGGGTTTGGCTGGATATTACCGCAGATTTATCAAGGATTTCTCTAAGATCGTTGTGCCACTTATTAGGATGACCCGGAAGGGTGTTGCGTTTTCATGGGGACCAGAGCAGCAGTCCTCGTTTGAGACGCTTCGTCAGAAATTGTGCGAGGCTCCAGTGCTTGCACTCCCAGAAGGGATGGAGGACTTTGTGGTATATTGTGATGCCTCTATATCGGGCTTGGGGGCGGTGCTTATGCAGAGGGGTCATGTGATAGCGTACGCTTCGAGGCAGTTGAAGCCTCATGAGTCGAGATATCCCACGCACGACCTGGAATTGGGGGCGGTGGTGTTTGCCCTCAAAATCTGGCGACACTATTTGTACGGGGTTCGGTGTACGATTTACACGGACCATAAGAGCTTGAAATACTTGATGGATCAGCCAAATCTGAATATGCGTCAGAGGAGGTGGTTGGATGTGGTGAAGGATTACGATTGTGAGATCCTGTACCACCCGGGCAAGGCTAATGTGGTAGCTGACGCTTTGAGCCGTAGGGCGGATAGCGCCCCGATCCGAGACATTTGTATGAGGTTGACGGTTTTGACCCCGATTCTGGATATTATTCGAGGGGCTCAGATGGAGGCTTCAAGGCCGGAACACCAGAAGAAGGAGCGGGTGGTAGGTCAAGTACCAGGATTTATCACGGATGGTCGGGGGCTTATGACTTTTCAGGGGCGGATTTGGGTGCCGTTTGTGGGCGGTGCGCGCACTATTTTGATGGAGGAAGCACATCGATCGAAATTCTCGATTCACCCTGGTGCCACGAAAATGTATTTGGATCTCAAGAAGGAGTATTGGTGGCCATGTATGAAAAGGGATGTCGCTTGGTTCGTCGAGAGGTGCTTGACTTGTCGGCAGGTCAAGGCCGAACACCAGCGACCGCACGGTAAGCTGCAACCGCTAGAGATCCCCGAATGGAAGTGGGAACAAATCTCTATGGATTTCATTACCAAGTTACCGCGAACGGCGAGAGGAGTCGATGCGATTTGGGTAATCGTGGATCGACTAACAAAGAGCGCTCATTTTCTAGCTATAAGTGAGAGCTCTTCTGCGGAAAAGTTGGCTGAGTTATATGTGAGGGAAGTAGTATCGCGGCATGGGGTGCCAATCTCGATTATTTCAGACCGCGACGTGCGTTTCACTTCCAGGTTCTGGAAGAAATTCCATGAAGAGTTGGGTACTAGGTTACATTTCAGTACGGCATATCATCCTCAGACAGACGGCCAGAGTGAGCGGACCATTCAGACCCTCGAGGACATGCTTCGGGCATGTGTGTTGGACTTCGGAGGGTGCTGGGACACCTATCTACCTTTAGCAGAGTTCTCGTATAACAACAGCCATCATTCGAGCATTGGTATGCCGCCCTTTGAGCTGTTGTATGGGCGGAGGTGTCGCACCCCCATCTGTTAGGGTGAGGTGGGACAGCAGGTTATGGGTAGCACGGAGATCGTGCTTCAGACGACCGAGCAAATTCAGATGGTCAGGCAGAGGTTGCTGACCGCTCAGAGCCGGCAGAAAAGTTATGCAGACAGGCGACGGTCCGAGCTTGAGTTCCAGGTTGGTGATCTCGTACTCCTGAAGCTCTCTCCTTGGAAAGGAGTGATTCGATTCAGGAAGAGGGGCAAGTTGGGGCCCCGGTATATTGGTCCTTTTCGTGTGATTGCAAGGGTGGGACGGGTAGCCTACCGTTTAGACTTGCCAGCAGAGTTGGGACAGATTCACGACACTTTCCATGTGTCGCAGCTGCGGAAATGTATAGCCGACGAATCAGCGGTGGTTCCGTTAGGAGATATTCAGGTGGATGCAAGTCTGAATTATGCAGAAAAACCTGTAGCCATCAGAGATCGGAAGATCAAGGTTTTGAGAAACAAAGAGGTGCCCCTGGTATTGGTTCAGTGGCAACATCGGAAGGGATCAGAGATGACTTGGGAGCCGGAGCGGGAGACGCGGGAGCAGCATCCGGAACTTTTTGTCTAAGCGGGACTTCGAGGGCGAAGTCTTATTCTAGTGGGGGAGATTTGTAACAGCCCGGATCCCCAGGTACCTTCATTTCTTTATATATTTTGGCATTCTGTGAGGGGACTCGGCGAGTTGGTGGTTGAACTCGTCGAGTCGGGTCGCGGTTTTTAGCGGGGGTTCGCGTCCGGACTCGGCGAGTCCAAGGGATGGACTCGACGAGTCCGTGCTGTTTAATGAAACCCTAATTCCCCGGCCCTAAGCTCTATTTAAAGGACCTTATGGCCCTCATATGCGGCCACCTTGAACCCTAAGAGCCTCCATACGTCTGTAAGCCCTTGTGTGTGTGTTTGAAGGCCTCTTGTTCTTCATTTTGTGTGTTAGTGCAAGGAAAGGAGGGAGAGGAGCAAGCTTGAAGTGTTGGGGAGCTTAGATCTGTTGCCATTTCTTCAAGGGGGTCTTCTTGAGGTAACTTTCTGAGCCAATCTTCGTGTTTTGTGTTGATGGGCCAAATCTAGGGTTTCTTCTTGCCTTTCTTGGCTTGAATAAGAAGTATGAGAGGTCCCATGGAGACATGGAACCTAGATCTGGACTTTAGCAGGTCCAGGAGACCCCTTATGACAAGCTTTATGCCCATCCATTTGAGTTAGAAGTTATACTTGCCATATTGAAGGTTGTTTCTTCAAAATAAGCCTTGTATGCATTGCATGGCAACCAAGACTGAGACTTTACGTGACAAATAAGCTTGGGAAGGCCAGATCTATGTATTTATGGAACGGATCTGACCGCAAGAGCCAGTTTTAGCTGGTGCATGGCATGGACTCGCCGAGTCTGAAGAACAGACTCGACGAGTCACTTGAAGATTGTCCTTGAGACCATCTTGTGTGTAGACTGGACCGAGTTGTGGGCGACTCAGTGAGTCGCAGAGAGTTGGAAAGGTTTTGACAGGTGGACCGAGTCAGGATGGGACTCGCCGAGTTGGCCTTAGACTCGGCGAGTTGAGTCGCGGTGACCCTGTGATTCAGGCCCAGGTGGAACTCGTCGAGTCAGGGGAGTACTCGACGAGTCAAAAGGGAAAATTCTTGAGAGTTGGTAAAAAACGCGTAGACTCGCCGAGTCACTATTGTGCACTCGCCGAGTCTAGTCCTAATTAACTAAAGACTGCTGACCAGGTCAACCGGTGTTGACTTGGGTTGAATGGTCCGCCTTAGTGGTACAAGTAATATTTATAGAATTATATATATATCGTAGGAGGATTTCAGCTCGAGGGTTCAAGCCCGAGTGATCCCAGGATTTGCAGGTAGCAATTTAGCGAGGCATACGAGGTGAGTCTTCTCACTATACTGTACCCGGAAGGGTTTTGACTATGTGACCGGAAGGTTGAATATGATATGGAATATATGCTTTATGTGTATTAAGTTAATTGCTATATGTGATATGTGTGATACGTTTGATATGGGCCGGAAGGCGTGGTCATATGGACTGTAAGAATTGATGTGGGTAGGACCGGAAGGTTTACCTAGTCGGGATGGAAGTCCCCTGAAATACATGGACCGGAAGGTCAAGGCCTGGAAAGGCGTATGTGCGTATGTTGTATTTTGGGAACTCACTAAGCTTTATGCTTACAGTTGTTGCTTATGTGTTTCAGGTGCGAGTGAGGACCGTGGGAAGGCGCCAGCGTGATCGTACACACACTCGGGGAAAACTATTTTATTTTTGTTATGTAATCGTTGGAGACTACGACGTTATTTTGGAAATCTAAATTAATTACTCATGTCTTAATGGTTGTAAAAATGAAAATTTTTGGTTGGAAATTTTATGACGTAACAGTTTTTCCATAACTTCCAAAGCTGCCTTCATCTCGGGCGTTAATTGACGAGGGCCAATCGGATTGAGTTTTCGAAAAGACTCCATCACTATGCTATTGAGTGGAACACAGCTAAACATTCTCTCAGGAACAGAACCAACATGAGTATATTTGGACTCATTGGTGATAATCACCTTTTTGGTGTGAAAAATGAACGTCCTTCATCACCAGAATGTTTAATGAAGAGATGGCTTGTTGTGTAACTATCGTCCAGAATCTCCCACAAGAAATCTCTGAATGCTTGCTTGAAGAATTGAGGCTTTGCACCATTTGATACCAAATCAATGACCCATAGTCTAAATTGAGACGATTGTAAAGACCATACATAATGGTTGTGAAGCACCTGTTGGAACCGTCTGACCCTGCTACTCTCTCACCCAAACCTTTGTGATGTTGAGTTAATAACCCATTCCATTGGGGTGGTATACATGACTTCTTGAGCTTTGAAAAAGAAACCAGGACCTCAGTATAACTCATCTCATAGACCATAGCAAAGAGATGTGTTGTTGTAATAAAATCTGGAGAGATGACCGATGCATCGACTGCAAGCCCTAACAACAAACAAAATTGAACTTTTAAAATCGAAGTTTTGCGACTAAAGATCTGAAAGTAAATCCTATCCTTGTTCTTATCATATGAAGCACTGGAGTAAACCTACGATAACAGAGACATCGAAACAGATTCCACCTGATACCAGTGGAGAATACTTGAGGCATTCAACAACCTGGAGCATGTGGTAGTCATACAAAAATGGATTAAGATCAATGATCAAGTTCTGGTTGGGTTTGATCACCAGTAAAGAAGATGAACAGATTGGTCATGGTGAAAAGATGAATCCGCCATTGTTGAATGAAAGAGGATGAACAGTTGAGAATGTCCTGTTATATTTGAGAGATGATGAAGAAAGTAAGGAAGGACAATGGGTGTGAGAAACCCTTTATATACCATTACCATGAGAGAGAAAGAATCTTCTGTTATGATTACACTATCTTTGTACCATCACCCGAAAAAGTGGGATTTGACAGCTTGGTTTCCCCAGATAAACGTCATCATGCGTGCGGCTAGGAGCCGTTGCGAATGCACACGCCCATTATCGTCCTTATCTATTAAAGTGCTTGAAATTCTCATCCCCATAATGCCTTGTCAACTTAATTTTCTTCTTGCACAACGCATACGACAATCAAAATGCACTTGAAAATGATCAGTAGTATTGTGGAAAATTAAAAAAAAATTCGTGCAAGAGTGTCAAAGATAAAGAAATAAATCAAACGTGTATAGGATGTGAGTGATGTCTTAATCCGACATAAAGCAGTTGATTCCGGGTATGAATCGCTTCCTTTAAAGTCAAGAGAGACTTGAAGTACTTGCATGGTTCCCCAAAAAATTACGATCGAATATCTGTTAATAAACATCGAAAGGCTTCTTCTCAACTATCGGCTCTAAGGGTGGCTTATCTCCAACCGAACCTCGATACTTAATGTAAGACCGAAGGTCAGGCGAAGTACTTGTGAGACCGATGTGGTCTGTTGAACAAGTAGGTGAGATATGTGTGTGAGTGGTTAGGTATTGAAATCTCAAAAATAAAAGAGAACTGGACCTTTTGGGAAGAAACACCTTGGTATTAGGCAATTTCATAATGATCTCGCAAAAAAAAAAGAGATTTCAACTGGTAACAAGTTAAATCTTGAATCTGAAGATTCACCATTAATTCCTTATATGTATTGGATTGTGGGTCTCACTCAGCACGTGGTATATGTATCTAAGATCATCAACACAGATTTTGGGTAACCATAAACCTCAGTGGTAAGAATCGAGAGTCTCAAGGGTTACGTTTGTGAACCGAAAGTAGATGAAGAATAAAGATTAGGTGGTTAAAGAACCCAAAGTACCTCTGCTATTAAAGATTGACAAAGCAGTAAACTCTCAACTAATTTGATAAGAGTAAGGTAGCTCGTGACTTGAGAAAATTTTAGCCTGATTGGGTAGAAACGATAGGTATAGATTGAATCATTAAGGCCTTACTCAGAGTCTTTGAGGCTTTGGCCTACATGCAGCAGCGTGCTTTTAGGGGCACCTAACTAGTTGTATAATGAGAATTTTCATACCTTCCCTTGTTGTCAGATCACAAACTTTCTATGTCTTGGAGCCCTAAAAAAACATTAAGAAACCACACGAAAAAAAATTTGGAATAATAAAAAAAACTTTATATAAAAAAAAAATTTGTGTTTTTGTTAAAAAAACATAATGAAGAAAAAAAAAACATAATAATATTTTTGATTAACGTATACAACCGAAACTGACCTTTAGAGATTTTAAAGTGAGATAGACCGATCATTAAGCAAATATTGGTTCCTGAAAAGTATGGAGCCGAGATAGACCGAGCGGTCGACTTATATTGGTTCCCTAAAATTAAGGAGCCAAAATAGACCGAGTGGTTGGCTTATATTGGTTCCTTATTTTTCATGAAACTAAAATAGACCGAGCCACGTTCTATAACACTTAGCTAACCTTTTACGTAGACGAAAGGTGTTTCGATACAGATTCTGCTTCGATCATGCCTAAGCCATGTACTATTCTATGAAAACTCATTTCAAGCAATGCTTTAGTGAAAATATCGGCAAGCTGATCTAATGATCAAACAAAATGAACTTCCATGCTTCCATCTTCAACATGGTCTTTGATGAAGTGGTATCTTAGTACAATGTGTTTGGTCTTGGAGTACTGCACTGGATTATGACATATTCTTATTGTGCTTTCAGAGTCACAGTAAAGCGTAATCTTCTTCATACTTAAACCATAATATCTGAACTGACTTTGTATCCAAACCACTTGCGATGTACAGGATGCTGCGATAATATATTCAGCCTCGGCTGTTGAAAGTGACACACAAGTCTGCTTCTTTGACTACCAGCTGACAAGTTTGCCATCAAGGAATTCGCATCCTCCCGCCGTGCTCTTTCTATCCAATCCACATCCACCAAGATCTGCGTTCGAAAATGCTTGAATAAAGAAACCAGAATTTGCTGGATACCATAGACCGAGAGATGAGGTTCGCTTCAGATAGTGAAAGATGTTCTTCACGACTATCATATTAGGTTTTCTTGGATTTGCTTGAAATATAGCACAATAGCAGACCGAGAACATTATATCTGGTCTACTAGCCGTCAGATACATGAGTGATCCTATCATTTGACGATAGAGTGTCATGTCTACAACCGGTTTATTCAGAGATGACATCAATTTAGTGCCAAACGCTATAGGAACTTTCACTTTCGAATCTCCCTTCATTCGAAATTTCGCTAGAAAGTTCTTGGTGTAAGCCTCCTGATATATAAATATACCGTCTGGTACCTGTCTAATAATCAGTCCAAGAAAAATGTTAATTGGACCCATTACACTCATTTCAAATTTAGTCTCCATCAACTTCCTGAATTAAGCTGTTAGGCTAGGATTCGTAGAGCCAAAGATGATGTCATCGACATAGATTTGAACAATCATCAAGTGTTCGCCCTCTTTCTTACGAAAGAAGGATGGGTCAACCCAACCTTGTTTGAACTTAGACAATTTCAGGAAGCGAGTTAAGGTTTCATACCATGCTCTCGGTGCTTTCTTTAGACCATACACAACTTTTCTAGAACATAGCAATGATCAGGATACTTTTCATTTACGAAACCAGGTGGCTGTTATACGTACACTGTCTCTTCCAGTTCTCCATTTAAAAAGGCGCACTTCAGATCCATTTGAAAGAGTTCAAAGTTTTTATGAGCAACATAGGCAAGAAATATTCTCACTGATTCCAATCTAGCTACTGGAGCGAACGTCTCTTCATAGTCTATTCCCTCTTCCAGGCAGTATCCCTTCACCACTAGTTGAGCCTTGTTCCGAATGACATTGCCTTCTTTATCCATCATGTTCCTAAATACCCATTTTAGTCCAATCACTGAAGCATCCTGAGGAGTGGGAATCAATCTCCAAACACGATTCCTTTCGAACTCATGAAGTTCGTCTTGCATTGCCTGCACCCAATCGGAATGATCAAGTGCAGTATTGATAGTCTTTCGTTCGATTTTGGAGAAAAATGAATTAAACATGCAAAATTCGACTTGTGAAAATAATGCAGTCTTGTTCGCTTTCATTTGAGAACGAGTAAGAACTCCTTCAGATGTTTCACCAATGATCTGTGTTTTGGGGTGATCCCTTGTCCATTTAATCAAGGGAGGATAATTCGGATCATAAGTTGGATCCAATTCTGCATTGACCTCTTCTTTGAGTTCTAATTCATCGTCTTTGTCATTTGTATTGTTATTCTCCCCCATAAATGGCAAAGTATATCCAACATCAGGTTCAGCCATTTCTTTCTCAGTTGGAGTGGAATGCTCCCCCTCGATTGGAGAGGGAAGTTCCCCTACTGCTGGATGCTCCCCCTCGACTTGAGATGGAGTTTGATTTGCCCCCTCGACATGCTGTTCTGCAGTGTTGGAAACCGAGGGTTGACTCTCAGCTACTATAAGATGATCAGTTTCAGTGACATGTACATCTTCATTAATGATTTTTTTCAGATGATCAACTTTGTTGTCGGCTGCATTTTCTTCCGAATTGATGGTCTTTTCTGGTTCAACAAATAACCTTGTGTATTCTTGAAACAAGTTTGAAATTGGAGTTAAGACAAGACCAGTTTCAGGGAAGATTTCTGGTATGGTGCTGTCGGTTGATTGAATTTTCTTAACATAACTGTCATCAAAGGTAACATAGTAGGTTTCTTCGAGATGCTTGGATCGTTCGTTTAGAACCCTATATTCCTTTGAGTTCAGTGAATACCCTAGAAATATCCCTTCATCTGCTTTGATGTCAAACTTGTTTCGGTTCTCCTTAGAGTTAAAGATGAAACATCTGGAACCGAACACATGGAAAAATTTGATGATGGGCTTTCTATTGTTAAGGATCTCATATGGGGTTAAGGTGAATCTCTTGTTGAGAAGATATCAGTTTTGAGTGTAGCAAGCGCATGCGATGGCATCAGCCTAGAAGTATAGAGGAAGTGAGGTGAAAGATAGCATTGTGCGTGCAGCTTCACATAAAGATCGATTTCGCCTTTCAACGATGTCGTTTTGCTGTGGAGTGTAAGGAGTGGAGAAGTTGTGAGTTACACCTCTTTTAGCCAAGAAGTCTTCAAACTCCTTATTTTTAAACTCCATCCCATTATCACTTCGAATGTTCCTTATAGTCTTATGTAGTTGCACTTCGACCTGCTTGATGAATGCTTTCAACTTGGGAGTTGCTTTAGATTTCTGTTGAAGAAAGAAAACCCAGGTGAAGCGTGAAAAATCATCTACAATTACAAGTATGAATTTACTACCACCGATGCTTTCAATAGCCGAAGGTCCACACAAGTCAATATGCAGAAGCTCAAGAGGTTCAATGATTTTTGTATTGATACGCGTGGAATGACTCTTTCGGCTCTGCTTGCCCATCTCACATGTTGCACAAAGGTGCTCCTTATCGAATTTCAGAGGAGGGAGACCTCGAACATTATCACCCAGCACCAATTTGTTGATATCATTGAAGTTTAGATGCGAGAGTCGTCTGTACCATAACCAACTTTCATCGGATTTTGATTTAGCCAGTAGACATATAAAAGGTTTTCCCTCGATGGGGTTGATATTGAGAGGATACATCTCTCCTTGCTTTGAGACTCCAACCACTAGTTGCGAAACGCTGATGAGGTTGTGCTGCAATCCTTCCACGTACACAACTTTTCTTATTGAGAATTCACCATCTGTTATGATACCATATCCTTTTATTGTTCCAAATGAGTTGTTTCCATTCTTCACACATCCACCATCTTTTAAGGACTAAAACTCCCTTAATTCTTCCTTCCTTCCTGTTATTTGACATGAGTAACCACTATCAATATATCATTCATCGTCGAACTGCTCGTCACTTAATACCTGTAAATTTAAACAGATTTAGGAATCCAAAGTTTCTTGGGCCCTGATAAGTTTTTAATAGAAAAAGGAATAACAACTGCGAGATCAACCAAATATGTTCTTTTAACTAAAGTTGTTTCATCTTTGCGTTTGATGGTGTACACCTTTATTTTATTTTTATCTTGTTTAAATTGTGGTGTATTAGATGGTGTTATGTTAACAGGAATTTTCTTTGGATTCCTAGGTTTGGCTGACTTTTTCGTAGTGGTGCTATCTGTCTCAGAGTCAAGATTTCCTTTTCCTTTAACATCTTTCAAGGAGTGTTTCTCGTATGTTTGGTGAGAATGACTGAAATATGATTATCAGCCATCATCCTTGTGATTCGAATCGAGACTAGAGGTTCAGCTCTTATCCTTGTGTTTCAAACCAAGACTAGAGGTTCGGCTCTGGGATATGAAGTTAGGATTAAAATTGGGATGTTGGATACGAACTTTGGTATTTTGAAGACCGAAAGTGGAGGTTCGGTTCTTAGAGTAAAAGGAGTTTGCACCGAAACTTGGCTTTCAGTTCAACTGACTGCCTGCCTTGTACGATTGATTACCAGCTTGAGCATCCTTCTTGATTTGGACAAATTCAGGATTTTGAGACTTCCAAAAGTGTTTTCTCTCATTCAAGTTTTTCCGGTACCTTTGATTTCTTTGACGCTTTTGATCGGCTAATTGTTTTTTAGATTTATAGATATTGAAGCTTGGTTTTGGCTTTGGATTTGGATTTTCCTTAAGAGTTACGGTCGGATGGAACTTCTTATTGGGTTCTTCTGGTATCTCTTTCTTTCCATTTGTGGTTGGTTTGGTGAAACTTGAGGGTTTGTTTATGGGTTCTGGAACGTATCTACCTTTCACCCTCCATGATGTTTGCTCTGAAAAGCCAACAGTTTCATCGGCGTTATCAATAGGAGCTGACCAGAAGAAATCGTCACATTCTCCAGCGTTGTCTTGATCTACCAAAATTTTCAGTTCCGTTGTTTGTCTTTCAGATACTCCTCTAACAACATATACTTGATATGGAACCGTTTATACCTTTTCGTAGACCACCGCCTTTTCTTTGAGTTTCTTCAACTTGTTATCCGACAAGCGAGCATATTTAACCAAGTTTTCGGATATAAGCGGGTTTTCAGTATCGGTTTCGCTCCTTAGAAATTCTAAGCAATCGATTACGTCTTCCACCGAGATCTCGCTCATCTCACTTTCATCATCAAACTCATATGTACTCTCAATATTCATCTTATGTTCGGTCATCAATTTAGCATTTGATGAGTCAAATGATTTTAAGGTCTCGCTTTTAATTTTTAACTTATCATTTTCATCTAAGATCCATTTTAACATGAATTTATGTTCCTTAGAATCAATGAAACTTTCAATTTTGTCCAAACTTATTTTATAAGGGATGGAAGTTTCTTCCGAGGACATGATTGATTCACATTCAGCAATGACCTCATCTTCCTTAAACTCAAGGAAGGGCAAGATCATATTACGAATCTTTTTCCCTATTTTACAATCTAAATGCAATTGCGTGATATTAGTACATAAACGTTTAGTAATCAAGCAAAAAACATTATGTTGTTTTAAAAATCTCAAATTGTCTCGTTGTAAATAAATTATTTCATCCCTAGCCCTAACTAACTCCTGCTCCTTTAGCTCAATCCATATTCGCCTCTCTTCACTCTTCGTTGACAATCTGCTAATTTGGTTAGTTAGGTTAGAATTTGTTAAGCGAGTTTGCATGAGACTTCCGCTTAGACTATTATATTTGAATTTTAGTTCATTTAATTCCCTTTGATAATCAATTGCTGGAATTTTAATAGATTCAAGAAGGGATTGTACCTTTTTGATCAAATGATCGCAGTCGTTGATCTTTTCACTGATGGGCTTGGCTGCAAATCATTTGTCTTCATGGAGATTTGGTTCCTTATGCTCACTCTCGGTTGTTATTCCAGCCATCACCATCAAGCATCTTCCATTCACTTTCTCATTTTCTTGTCTCATCACGAGAGCTCTAAGTTGTGTTGGCTTTCTTACCTCTTCATCCCCCGAATCTGTGGACCATACTTCAACCCCTCCAAATTCGTCATCAATCACTTTTTCTTGAACAATCAAGGCGTTCATTGGACCAGCACTAATTTTCTTCTTCTTTATCTCTTCAAGCTTTCTCATATGGTAAGTTTCATCAGCTTCACTCTCTCTTCTCTTGGCTAACTTTTTCAACATGCAGTCCTTGGCAAAATGATTCTTGCTATGATAGTAATTGCAATCATACCCTGAGTCACCCACCAGTTTGCTCTCCTTCTTTTCATCCTCCTTCTGAGATGTATTCTTAGACTCTTCCTTTACCTTTTCTGAACTATAACTTCCCTTCAAGTTTCGGTTCTTATTGACATGGAATTTCTTCTGAGCAAACTTCTTTGGGTTGGACACCATCATCGCATACTCGTCACTAGTAAGATCACACTTCGACATATCATCTTCATCTTCTTCTTCAATCAAAATTTTTTTCTTCGAGATAAGAGAAAGTGAGCCAACACCAGAGACCAACTTCACTTCTTTTGACACTGTGCTTTCACGTGACTTTAGAATTCCCATAAGTTTCGCTAGGGAATAAGCCTTGAATTGTTCATGCGCTTTCACAGTTGAGACAACTGTCATCCACTCGGGTCTTAAACCGTTCAGGAAGGTGACTTTCTGTTGAATACCCTTCCTTTCAATACCATGCTTTGTCATCTTGCTAAGCAGATGATTGTAGCAATCAAACATTTGAAGCAATATTTCTTCAGGTTTTTGTGTAAACGCTCTGAACTCAGAGAGAAGCAGAGTTTGAATAGATTGCTCTAGATCCTCGTCAGTTGAATACAGTTCTTTCAGCCTCTCCCACATCTCCTTAGTTGTAGTGCATGAACTCACTAGCCGGAAGGTGTTAGCTTGTAAGGTGAATCTGATCATTCTTAACGCCTTGACATTGCACAAAAGTTTATCTTTTTCATCTTATTCTCGTCTGCCATCAGTTTGTTGTACTTGTTTTGAGTTTTCACAATTTTATTTGTTCCAGAGTGAACAAATGGACCCAACGTGATTGCTCCCCAGATGAGACACCCGTTATCATCAGATCCAACCACATAATCTTCAAAGTGGTGTGCCCATACTTCATAATCTTACGTGTAAAGAATGGGCACTCTAGTAATAGATCCAATGTTGTTGGAGATGTTGATGGGATTAGATTGTACGTCATCTTGAGACATGATGAGCCTTCCTTGAAACTGTTAGAGTGTGACCTGTAAACTTGAGAATAGGGTTTTATCAAAAACAACAGTTTCTGTCGATAAGAAAACGACAGCTCCTATATATTCGATAAAAGCGGAAACCCTATAGTATTCTTCAAAATGAAGGAATGCGTATTTGTTATACAGTCTCCTGCTCTGATACCAATTGTTGGAATAAATATTCTAGTAGGATCGATATATTCTAAACAGTAAATAATGCAATAAGAACAAAACACAAGAATAGCTCAAACAATGCTGAATGATTAAACTTAAACACCCCAGAGGAGCTCGACAAAGAACTTCTGCTGTAGAGGTGTTTTAGGGTTACAGAAAGATAATCACAAGTGGTAAAACTCTAAAAAAACGTAACTAATGCATATATGTATGCACTATATATACTACATAACACTAACAAAACACAGAAGGACATGCTCAATCCAGTAAATATAAATAAAGCCCATGACGCAACATATTTATCCTACAAGGTCAAATATAATATATATGTATAAGTAAAAGGTCAGTCTTACTATTAGTAGGCCGCATTCACGAAGATGGTCTATAAGGGGTGTTTAAGGAAGCAGCGTGTAAAATGAACGCCATGGGGTATCCACTATTATCCACCACACCCTTGACTAGTGGAGGTTCGTTAGCCGAATGGGTAGGATAGGACACAAACTTCCATTATAAGTATAATGAAATACGAAGTAACTAAACACTTTTATGAAATTCCAAATCTTAGTTACTTTAGGAAAAATGTGAATTTGGTGCTAATCCATGAAATTGCACATTACACCTTGTTGGTCGTTATGGGAGCGTGTGTGGTTAATCGACACACTAATATGGGACCGATGAAGGACAATAATAGGTAGCTCGTAGATTATCATAGATCAATGGAGCGTGTGTGGTTAACTGGCACATTGATTAGGTGATAGACATCTTCGAGAGTACCAAGATAATTTGCGTGGTTATTCACACCTTACTTGTGATCCTCGGTATCCCGATCACAAACTTGAAGGGCATAATTAAGATTAAACCTAATTTTCTTTTTTGTTTTTCTTGGTGGAAATCGGTAAATCGTCATTTACCTACCTTCAAATATTCTACAATTAGATTATGACATCCCTCTTCCGAATTGTAGAATATTGTGTTGGTCCTTGCCTTGATATTTCATTTAGGTGTTATATTAAGGACTTAAATCAACTAACTTGAATTTCTCCCTTTTGGAGATGTCAAATTCTAACAACTATGGTCTTCCTGAATCCCATGGAAAGAGCTTTCCACATGAAGATGATGTTCTACGATTAGAGCGTGGAAATGGAAATCATGCTTCACTTCCTCCACCTCCTCCAATAATTCTCCCTATCCCACGTGTTCGTCGACTTGAAAAGTTGAAGGTCACTCAAGCCCTATTGGCAAGGAAACACGAAGATGGAAAGTTTGTATGTGCTCATGTCATGGAGATGAAGTTACATATTGACATGCTGGGAATGTTAGGTGTCGATGTCTCAAGGAAGCTGGCTATTGACTTGGTTCTTCAATCACTTCTCGAATCGTATAATGAGTTCATTAAAGATTACTATATGATGGATCACAACATGACCCTCATTGATTTTACCTATTTTCTTGCTGCTACTAAATCAGCAATGATTTAGCGCACTGGTAAAGAAACTTTGATTGGTAGATCAACCTCCCAAACTTCCATGGATATTGACGATGGTAACATTGGAATTCTAGAAAAGTCTTCTTTTCCCAATGAAAAGGGATTGGCCATGGTTAAACCGTTTGACCGGATGGTAAAGAGAAACACTGAATCTGAGGTTGTCCTATGTGCTGTTCTAAAAGAGTCCAATTGTTTCTACTGCCAAGAGAAGGGGCATTGGTTACGAAGTTGTCGTATCTACCTGGAAGATCGCAAGGATGGAAGAGTCAAGATGCATGACTCTGCTTCAGCTAAAATCCACTATCTAAATCCATTAAGTTCCTATTTGTAGATTCTTAATACATGATGTGATAAGATTGCATTTTGATGTTTTGTAGGATCGAAGAAAAGAAAGGAAGCTTAAAGGAAGAAGTAGACTGAGTCTAATCGCGAAGAAATGGATTACGATCGTAGGGTTCGATGATCGGAAATTTGAGCTGCTACTCAGGAGTTATGATAGATTGCTTAGGAATATTTAGTAACATAGTTTTAAGTTGCATTGTAAGGACACATTTTTCCACGTTTTATAAATAAAAATAAATTTTGATTTTTTTTTCTTATTTGTATATATCCTTGCAATGACTTTTGTGAAAATTGATGTTTGTATGTTTCTATTGTTAGCAATGTTTAAAATGGATGTGATTCTTAGTTATGTTATTTGTTGTAGTATTAAAAATTTGCCAAATAAGGAAAGATTCTCATCACCCAAGTTTCGATTGGACAGAAACTTGGAATCATGAAACTGGTATTGTATGATGAATGAGAACCTTCGTATTTGGGAATTTAAGACTAATTCCTTGTTCACATAAGTATGTGAGTCAAGTGAAGGACTAAATGATCTAGTATGCATTGTTGTGCACTAGGTCAAAATCTACCACAAAGAAAGATAAGAATATTCGCCATGATTTGCTAAAAGGTTAGTAGATATGGTTATGCTTACAAGATTAAGTGTAATTTTGAATCGTTGAAAAGGTTTCAATGTAAAGCAGAACGAATAGGAAGAATCAATTAGGCAGAAAGACAAAAGTTTCTCCAATCTGAAAAGAAGGGAGAGTACATAACTATCATGTTTTATGGTTAACTTAGTGATTATGAAACCGTGTCACAATTGATCATCTAAGGACACTTTAGTGCACTAGTATGGCTAAGAAGAGGAACCAAAAACTTTTGAAATGGTTAAATCAAAAGGTGAATCATACTTCGTTCCAAAATCAAGTCTTAGAGTCATGCATTGAGTGACATATCTTAAGAAGGTTTATAATACTCAAATGTGGAGAAGAAATGTTTCTTACTCTTGTACATTTGAAATTGGTAAGTTGTGATGTCTAAGATAAAACAAAGATCAACTAAGACCAATTGTGAAAAGTGTTTTGTCTTGATAAGAATCCGCACTAACTCTTGAATATTTGTTTGTCGAGGAATGTTTCTTGACAAGAGAATCTTATATGTCAAGAGGTCAGTAGGAGTTTAAATGATTTTGAAAAGTTTCAAGAACTAATCCAGAGTAAACATCTTGTTTATCATTAGCACATGATGTAACAGCCCGGATCCCCAGGTATCTTTACTTTCATATTTTTGGTATTCTGTGAGGGGACTCGGCGAGTTGGAGGTCGAACTCGCTGAGTCGGGTCGCAGTTTTGGACAGAGGGTCGCGTTCGGACTCGGCGAGTCCGCGCTGTTTAATGAAACCCTAATTTCCCGGTCCTAAGCCCTATTTAAAGGACCTTATGGCCTTCATTTGCGGCCACCTTGAGCCTTGAGTGCACCCAAACGGCTGAGAAACTTTGTGAGTGAGATAGAGGCTATTTGTTCATCATTTTGTGTGATTTTTTGCAAGAAGGAAGGAGAAGATCTAGCTTGAAGAGTTGGGGAGCTTGGATCTGCTTCTATTTCATCAAGGGAACCTTCTTGAGGTAACTTTCAGAGCTAAACTTCGTATTTTGGTTGATGTGTCAAATCTAGGGTTTCTTCTTGCCTTATTTGGCTTGATTTGGAAGTATGAAAGGTCCCATGGAGGTATGGAACCTAGATCTGGACCTTAGCAGGTCCAGAAGGCCCCAAATGACAAGCTTTATGTCCATTCTTTTGAGTTGAAAGCTAGGGTTTCCATATTAGAGGTTATTTCTCCAAAATGAGCCTTGTATGCGTTGCATGGCGACCAAGACTGAGACTTTACGTGACAAATGAGCTTGGGAAGGCCAGATCTATGTGTGTATGGAACGGATCTGACCGCAAAAGCCCGTTTTAGCTGATGCATGGCATGGACTCGCCGAGTCTGAAGAGCAGACTCGACGAGTCGCTTGAAGATTGTCCTTGTGACCACCCAGTGTGTAGTCCTGCCGAGTTGTGGGTGACTCAGTGAGTCACGGAGAGTTAGAAAGGATTTGACAGGTGGACCGAGTCGAGTTGGGACTCGCCGAGTTGTCCTTGCGACTCGGCGAGTTGAGTCGCGGTGGCCCCGTGATTCATGCCTAGGTGGAACTCGTCGAGTCAGGGAAGTACTCGACGAGTCAAAGGGAAAATCCTTGCGAGTTGGAGAAAACGCGTAGACTCGCCGAGTCACTATAGTGCACTCGCCGAGTCCAGTCGATTTGACCAAAGACTGTTGACCAAGTCAACCAGTGTTGACTTCATAAGAATGGTCAACCCTAGTGGTACAAGTAATAATTATAGATTCATGATGTCATAGGAGGATTACAGCTCGGGGGTTCGAGCACGAGTGATTTCCAGGGTTCACGAATTAGCGAGACATAAGAGGTGAGTCTTCTCACTATATTGTACCCGGAAGGGTTTGACTGCGTGACCGGAAGGTCGAATATGATATGAGATATATGCCTTATGTGTAATAAGTTATTCGTTATATGTGCCATGTATGATATGCTTGATATGGGCCGGAAGGCAATATGTTATGGGCCGGAAGGCGTCGTCATATGGACCGTAAGGTTGACGTGGGTAGGACCGGAAGGTTTATCCAGCCGGGACGGAAGTCCCCTGAGACACATGGACCGGAAGGTCAGGACCTGGAAAGGCGTATGTGCGTAGGTTGTATTTTGGGGAACTCACTAAGCATTTATGCTTACAGTTGTTGTGTTATGTGTTTCAGGTACTAGCGAGGATTGTGGGAAGGCGCCAGCGTGATCGTACACACACTCGGGAAAACCATTTTGTGATCTTTGATATGTAATTGGTCGTGACTAAATTGTTACATTGGAACCTAAATTTTATTAATCAATGTTTTAATGATTGTAAAAATGAAAAAAATTGGTTTTGAAATCTATGACGTTACACATGACTTGAGGTTTGTAACCTATCATGTTGACATATTCTTTTTTCTTTAGCATTCCAGTTGAGTTGACTATGCATGTGAGTTCTATGAGTTCTCATATGAATGCATAAAGGCAAAGCACCTTAATCAATGAAAGTTCATTTATCTGTATGGGTGGGCTGCTTGGAAGACATGGTATGCCTTTGTGCTTCCAAATGGTGAGATTTGGAAATTAGTCTGAACATTTAGGACTTATTGATATAAGTTTTGAAATAGTGTAGACACACATATGAGATTTCTAATAAAATGTGTATGAGCTTAGATAAATTCTTATCGAAGCATCACGTATTGGAATTATGAACTCCGGTAAGAAAATCAATAAGTATCGATTCCTAGAAGTCAAGTTGTTTTGTAAGTACATGTCGAAGCTAGTGGGAGCATAAGTGTTATGCTGATAAAGATATAATTATCATGTTGGTGGGAGCATGATCATTATGTTAAGTGTTGCGAGTTAGCAATATTAATAAGAGAAAACAAAAGTTTCAATTAACAAAGTTGTAGAGTTTGAAAAGTTGTTTCGCTGTAATTAAGGGAGAGAAATTCATACTCCATTTCAAATCTAAAAGCTTAGTTCAAGAAATTTTAATCAAATTTAGTCAAAGGACATATATGAATGTTATGTTGAAAAGATTCAACATAAGGGAATTCTATATATAGCAATATTATTGCAAGAGACTAGTAAAGTATCATGTCTTTATGTAAGACATTATGTATCATATCCAATACGCTTAGGGTATAGGATCAATTACATATGCTGTAATATTCGATCGTTTTGTCTATTCCAAATGCCGACGACATTAAGAACGAAAAGGACAAGAATCAGATATTAATAAAGTAAGTTAAACAACTATCAAGTACAATCTAAGGTTCGCCAATGATTGGTCACTTGTGAGCAGTTGGAAGTATAGTAATGGATGGACCATATTGTCATTATTTTGAATAGGTAGGATTCTATTTACAATGTGTTGTCATATGGAAAATATGGAAATGTTTCCATAATGGGAGCTGGATATTAAGAATCTATGTGTAGGTTAGAAACTTTTATGCAAGAAGGATGCTCAAAGGAATGTACTTTGAATTTGATACTTCATGTCTATGGATTTGTCTTGTAACAATCTCCAATAGAGCACTTTGTAATATCATTGGCAAAGTCTTTGTGAATTTGGTGCCATGTCATTACAAAAAGGATCATTGCATAAAATGTTAGAATCTAACAAGTTCTAGTATTGGGAAGAACTTAGTGTTCTTACACTTGTAATAAGGATAAGAAATTGTGAAATGAGCATCATTATAAATGTGTTCAATTTATCTATTTCAAAAAGTAAGGACCATAGGTAAACAGAGTGTGCATGCTTGGAGCATGGGACAACTATTGTTATAATTCAAGTATAAAGTTGATTAACCGAAACATTATACAATGAATAATGTGTAATCAATATGGTGATTAAATAATAGGTGTTTTATTTATGCTCAAAGTGTTAAGGTCATATTGGATTCAGTTATTCTTGTGTTTCACTTCGCATGTTTTGACTTCCAGAATAACTAGATTATTCAAACATCCACAGTCGATCATACGTTGGAAGTAAGTATTAAGGCAAGACTGTCATGAATTGGATTGTAGATTGTCTAAAGCATCTATACATAGCAATAGTTTGTTGCAAAGTTCATGAGTGCTCCTGAAATAAGATTTGAGTATTAGATTAAACCCACGCTCACGTGAATAACTTCATGGATTTTATCACGAGTGATTGTGAGACGATAATATCTTATATTCTTTAAACGGAGATATATGAGAAGTTGTTTGCGAGTCGGTTGCACATTGATACTACATAAACGCATCAGTAACTTGATGTTGTAAAACGTATTATTGTGTATGATTTGAAGAGTAAATAGTGCAAGCATATGAGTCGATGTTTACCCATTCCTTTTACCCAAAATAGGATAATGTGGGACCCTAGATGATTTAGTGATGAGACCCTAAGTATTGGCCAAGCCTAGACTAAGTTGATGTGTTCAATTGTAGTCTGTTGTCAGTTGTCATAAATCGGAAATTGGGAAACAACACATGAACAAAGAGAATGATTATAATCCATGTCTCAGTTCATATGATATATAGAATGGAGGAATATATGGTCCCTTATCTAAAGGACGTGTTGCTGATAAGATCAGAGTTTGACAGCGGCTTTTGAAAGCTACGATTGCTAATAAGATTCTGAATTTGAACTTGCAATAATAGTTATTAGACTTATCCAAGTTGGAGACTGTTGGATTAGGTGTTTAAGCCCATAACTATTTTTTGGTATGTACTTGATTTGATTATGAGCATGGTCGTTTTGGGTTGCCTTCACTCATGTAACTTGATAGGATGAAAAGAGGAGAAAGAGTAGAATTTATTATGTGAATAATAAATTAGTACTAAAAATGGGTTTATTAATATATTACAAGATTAATATATTATTTGGAAATCATATTATTTAATCAGTATTGATCAGAAATTAATTTGGAATTAATTTAGTGGTTAAAAGAGACTGATTAAATAATTAGGGGATTGTTATGCAAATCATTGATAGTTGCATAACTGGGCTGATGGACTCCATAGTATGGAGTGGACGAAATTTATAGGGAAGCCCATAAGATTTCGTACATGGGCTCAAAGGAAGGAGTTCATAGGCTGCTTGTTGCCTAAGTTAGGTATTAGGGTTTCCACCTGAAAACCCTAGCAACCACAACTATATATAGGACCCCATACAAGGGGATTTTCGGCCTAAGCATTCAAGAAAGAAACCCTAACCGAAATCCTTCTCTCCCAAGTCATCCTCCTTGCATTGAGTGTTTGTGATTCCATTAGAGGTGCAACACTTGGGGCACTAGGCTTTCAGAAGTCAACATCAAGAATGATTGAACTTGTTATTACTACATAACAAGAGAGGTAAAGATTCTAACCCTAATCATATGTGGTTTTCGATATATGTATGCTAGTCACAGGGTTATTGCTTCGGTATTCATAGTTGTATGTTCAAATTAGAAAAACCTAGATACAAAGAAATTAGGGTTGCATGTACACCATAGGAATGATGTTACGCTCAAAACCCAACATGTCTAACCTTTATTGTGCCATGGAGCGTTCAAGTTACTATGTGGTGTCCCCAAATACTATCGTGGTGTCTATTCACACTAGCATCATACTTTCGCCACCACGACGTAGTACCCCATAATACATCGTTGCATTCCAAGTACTTTGCACTTGACTTATGTTAATTTTCACCCAAATCACTGCATCTGCCACCATGCTATGAAACCTTAGCTACTGTGTTGAGGTAAAGATAAAATCAAATTTTGAGCTCTTTTAATGATATTATAATACCCATATCTTATACTTATCATATTCAACTCTTTTCTCCATACATAATAACATATACCATACTTCAAACATCTACCAAGATATTCAATAAGGCACTTAATACCATTATACAAAATGTGTTTTACCAAAGGTCCATAATGCCCTAAAACACAAAATCACAATCTAAAATAATTATACAAAAAGTTCTAGGTTCTTACAATCTACATCCCTTAAAAAGATTCTATCCTCGAAATCATATCAAAATCTAAATTAGAGTATCGCTTATTTATTTCCACTTTCGTCTCCTAAGTTTGGTCGAATCTAAAAAAATGATTCCATTTAACCAAAACAAGTACAATCTCTTTATTTCTTAACTTTCTTGCTTGAGATTTAGTTATTACTTCTGGATGTTAAATCAACCGATTTGAAGCTTCTATTCACAAATCATTTAGGGGAATGATTTCTTCTTCATTCCAAAAGTACTTCTTCTAATAGTATACATGAAACACTTCATGTATTCCAATATGTTTAGAAGGTAAATCTAACTTAAAAGCTTAAACTCCAATATTCTTCTAAATCTTGAACGGTCCAATATTCCCTGGATGCCACTTACCCTTTTTACAAAAATGCATCACCCATTTCCATGGTGATATTTACAACATCGCTAAATCACCCAAATTTATTTTAGAGTAAATTACGCGAATGGTCCCTGTGGTTTAGTATAAATTACACGCTTGGTCCCTAACTTATTTTTCTAACTCGGACTATCCTCAACTTTTAATTATGTAACCCGCCTAGTCCCTATTCTCACACTCCGTCAATTGTTTCCGTTAGACACCCCACATGCCTTGCACGTTGGGGGTATAAAAGTCTTTTCACATATCCAATGTTATACCGCCAAGAAAAAAAAGGACGTATTGTTGATCAACGTGATCAGACACAAGCTTCACAGACAAACCCTTTGAAAACCCTTGATCGAAAGAACCCTACATTTGAAAACGACGATGGCGCCTTGGAGGATACGTGCTACCATGGACGAGATTGACGTTGCTCGTAGATATGGTAAGTGTTTACTCCCTCAATCAGTTAGTAACTTAAAAAGAAAAATGTGACTAACCAATCTTTCCGTGAATATACAGTCGGACATCCGACGATATTCTCTGTCCGATTACACCATGGTGGACAGTTTACAAAGTTCCCTGGAAGAAAGTACATCAAAGGCAAGCAAAATTATGTTGATTTACTAGACATTGACACCTTTTCCATTCACGACATTGACGAGATGATGGAGGAACTTGGGCATATTGATTCAGACAAAACACTACTCTATTATCATTTCCTGAGACCATTTGGCGATTTGGATTTTGGGTTATTTGCTTTGGGTTCAGATCAGGATGTTCATCATCTGGGTACGTATGTTGCTAACCATAAGGTAATAGATGTATATATTGAGCATGGGAAAACAAATTTACATACTTATTCTATGTCCCCCAACCCTAGTAAGGCTAAAATTATTGAAATTAAAGAGCCACCAGCTTGCTCCAAACAGTTGTTATTGGAGTGGAATGGCTCTCCAATTGAGCATGAGAGTGTTCCAGACCTAACAGAAGTTGAGAATGATAGTCATTTGGACAAAGAACCATCTTTGGTCGACCATATTGAATTTGAAATGAATGTAGAGAATGAGGATGATTATGATGGTAGTGGACACAATAATGGCAGTGGAAATGATGAGTTTGATGAAGATAGTGAGAGTGAAGATAGTGATTTTTTTATTGATGAGGACAATCTCATACACGATGTTGATGTGGATATGAAAAATTTCCATATGAACATTGACAAGGATGTAGAATGGGTTGGGGGTTCTTCTGAAAGTAATGTACCTGAAGATACACAACAAGGTGACTTAGAAGTGATCAACACAGAGGTTTTGTTGTCTGGGTCTTCATCAGATGAGGCAAATGATGGTAAGCGAAGGAAAACTATTAGGGCCATACATAGGGCTTATGAAAATGATGCAACTTTGGTTAGTGAGCCCTTCTACATTTTTCAAACTTTCAGTTCATCTAAGGACTTTAAGACACAAGTGAAACTACATTCCATAAGGACAAGAAGGGAAATACAATTAGAGAAAAATGATAAGAATAGGGTTAGGTTTGTGTGTAAGGGCACTATACCAAATCTTGCTACTAATGAAGAAGAGAAATGCCCATGGGTTATATATTGTAGTAAGTGGAAGCGTGACATAGATTGGATGGTTAAGACATACACGAAGGAGCATCGATGTCTACAAACAAGGAAAGTCAAAGCATGTGACTATAAGTTCCTTTCAGAGCATATAGTACAAGTTATTGAGACAAACCCAAAGATTCCTATTAGGGCTTTACGAGAGCAACTCCAACGTGAGTACCAGATGGACATTTCACATATGAAAACTTTTAGGGCAAAGCAGCAAGCTTTAAAGCATGTTCAAGGAGATTATGCCAGCCAATACAGGTTGTTAAGGGATTATGTTTTAGAGGTACAAGCACGTAACCCAGATACTACGGTTAAAATTGATGTTGAAAGTGAAGCGAATCCAACTGTTGAGACAAGAACATTCAGGTGTATCTATGTTTGCATTGGAGCTTTGAAGCGAGGTTTTGCAGCGGGAAGAAGGGACTTTCTTGGACTTGATGGAGCCTTCGTGAAAGGTCCATATCCAAGCCAAGTTTTGTCTGTTGTGGTAAGATCTTCTTATTTCTTTTTGTATTGTATGTTCTTTATTTTAAGTAGTGTTAACTGACCAATGTTTTCTGGTAATTTATGTTTCTTATCAAAGGCATTGGATGGTAATAATGGGATATATCCTTTAGCCTATGCTGTGGTTGAATCAGAAACATTGAATTCTTGGACTTGGTTTTTAAGTAATTTGGGTGATGACTTAGGTTTGGGAACAAATTCCAATTTCACGTTTATGAGTGACAGGCAAAAGGTATTGGAACCTATCCAAACTAGGTTTTATAGTTTTATACTATTGATGCAGTTATACTAACATACAAACATGTTACTATTGCTAGGGTTTGTTGCCTGCGATTGCAACACTATTTCCATGTGCAGAGCATCGTTATTGTCTTCGTCACATACAACATGAAAAAGAACTGGAGGGGAAAGGTGTTCAAGGATCTTCTTTGGGAATGTCCCACGACCTCTAATGTACAACACTTTCATCAAGCAATGGAAAAACTAAAGAAGCTTAACAATGATGCTTATGAGTGGCTGAAAAAAATACCTCCTCAAAGTTGAGCTCGCTCCCACTTTACTGGTATAATGACTTTCGATCTCTACTTAATAATTTTAAAAGAAGGTAAATTGAATACTGACATAGAATTTGTTTATGTTAAGGGAGAGCACATTGTGATGCTCTAACTAATAACCTGTGTGAAGCATTCAACAGCAAGATAGAAGATGGTCGTGATGCACCAATTATTAACTGCATTGAGTTCATCAGAGAGTACATTATGAAGAAGATAGTCAAAGTTGACAAGGAAATTCAGAAAGTTGTAGGTCCTTTGACTCCTACAGCTACAACAATATTGGATAACATAAAGAGTAAGGCAGAACAGTATGTTGCAACATTTTGTGGTGCTGGAAAATATCAAGTTGCTGGACCATGGCAAGATCAGTGTATTGTGGATGTAGGTCAACAAAGTTGTACGTGCAAAAGGTGGGAATTAACAGGAATTCCGTGCAAACATGGTGTGGCTGCTATTTGGGACATGGGGAGGAATGACAAAGATGTGGGAATCCCAGAATCATTTGTGCATCCATGTTACTGGTTATCAAGCTGGAAAGAGATGTATTCTTTTAAGGTTAGTCCAATCAATGGAAGGTCCATGTGGGAGAAGTCAGCTATACCAACAACTTTGTTGCCTCCAAAACAGCGTGTTCCCATAGGAAGACCAAAGAAGAAGAGAACAATATCAATTGTGGAAAAGGAGGACTTTGTTAAAGGAAACACAGCATCAAGGGCCCATAGATCAGTAACATGTACGAAGTGTAACAATGCTGGTCACAATGCAAGAACCTGCAAAGGGCAAAGACCAATTGTTGGTGGGGGTGGTGGACAATCACAAGTAAAAGGAAAAGGGAAAGGGAAGGCAACCACTTGATGGTTTGTAATAGGGCTAGTCTTTTGTTACTTTAAATATGAATGGATTGTGTTATGTTGCTGCTTGTAATAGGGCTAATATTTTGGTACATTATTTATGAATAGTTTGTAATAGGGGCAGTATTTTGATACTTGTTTTAGCCAATATGTTGGCACTTTTGGATGAACTAGTTTGTCACCCTCATTGCCCAGTAATAGTTTGGTACTAATTAATGGAATGTTTTCTTCTTATGATACACCATTGGGTAGATAATAATTTGGTTTATATTGATTTTTACATTTATATTTTCCATAATAGTTTGGTACTAAATTAGATTGTTATATTCTTCTTATGATGTCACCCTTATTGCCCTGTTATAGTTTGGTACTAATTAATGGTTAATATGTTGCTTATACATCACTTTAAAACATAATCAATACAACACTGCTACAACCATTACAGTACATTTGCATTACAATACATAGACAACCTAACCAATACATAACACCATTTTCATTGATCTTAAAAATCTTAACCATCTGCATTACAATACATAGACAACTTAACCATTACAGAAAAGGATACTTTCACATTCACTGCTACAACCTAACCATTACAGATAATGATACCATCACATACATTGCTACAACCTAACCATTACAGAAGACTTTACCATTACAATAACAACTCATCCCCACCTTACAACTTGTAAACAAGTATCACCAAGAACAATACCCAACTAATAAATAAACATATTTTCAAGAAAAGATTTTCATTTTTCAGCTTCTTGTTCAACCTCACAAGCCAGGAGATTGTCAATATGTCACCATGATCCTTTTCATCATCATCTACCCAAGCAATAAATCCTTTACGTGGTTCCTGTCAATTTCAAAAGCTAGGGTTACAATACCTATAATCGCATACAGTGATATCCCCATCTAGGGTTACGATTACAAAATTCTCAACTACAACATACCTTAATTGGACATGCGTAAAAGGGTCTTCCTAGATTATTGTTAGTAGTTGAAGTTCGAATTACAGCAGCACGCCCACAATCGCATTGAACCATCCTTGATTTGAAGGAGATTAGGTGTAACCGCTTCAAACGATGGAGGATTGAAAGAAACTCTAAATTAGGTTCGATCCTGATGAAAAATTAGTATTTGAAGTTCGTTGGAAATGTGAAAAGACTTTTATACCCCCAACGTGCAAGGCGCGTGGGGTGTCTAACGGAAACAATTGACGGAATGTGAGAATAGGGACTAGGCGGGTTACATAATCAAAAGTTGAGGATAGTCCGAGTTAGAAAAATAAGTTAGGGACCAAGCGTGTAATTTACACTAAACCACAGGGACCATTCGCGTAATTTACTCTTTATTTTAAAAGGAATTTTCTTCAAATCTGTGTAACTTATTTGGGGATATTGGGCAGCTTTCATGTGTCTTTGGAAAACCTTTATCTTCTCATTGGTATTTTTCACTAACATTGGTTCCATGAGCCTCTTCTTAACCACTTCAAGCCAACACAAAGGCATTCTACACTTCCTTCCATACAATGCTTCATACGAGGGATTCACATACTCGAGTGATTACTATTATTACAAGCAAACTACTGAAGGTTTGCATCGATCAGATACACTTCAAGTATAAAGAATGAAAACAAACTAATCTAAGCAAAAAAAGAGCAGAAAGTAAATAATTCAAATGGAGCAATACTTTGGCAGCAGCTTTGGATGCGTTTAATGGGAAATTAGAGTTAACTGGAGCTTGGTGCTTATGAAGGATTCTGAGGAATGCTTGGAAGTTATTTCGGTCAAGAAAAATTCAATCAAATTAATCCTACGAAGATAAATTGCTACATTCTAATGCATAAATGTTGTTGGCAGCTTTGACCCTTATCAGTATTTTGACCATATCTCATGACTCGTAACTCCGGTTAACGAGATTCAAAATGCTCAGGAAACTAGACAAAATTTTGGATGACTTTCATGTTTGTGAAAATAAAAAAATTCAATCACATAAAGTGGTCAAGGTTTTTGTGGGCCGAAAAAAAAAATCAATCTTAGGAAAATTTGGGAAAAATCAGTCTCATAAACAAAAATACGTTTGCATTCACGCAATAATGCGATCATGGATTTGCTTTACTTTCTCCAGAAACTTCTGATTTGCATATAAATACAACCCCTCTGGTCATATTCAAGCCTAGCTGATTCCTGGAACTTTAGACGATGAAAAAGACGTTTTCTCTAAGATTTTAGTGATTTCTAAAGATTTGAAGACTTTGGATCATGTCCTATATTTAGCTCAGTAAGATCTAGTAGTTTAATGTTTATTTTTACTAGTTTTTCTCATATTTTATCAATGTCTGGCAGAAATCCTAGTTTTCAGTTTTGCAATAGACTAGTACTTTTCAGGTCATCGGTTATCTGATTTGGTTTTTATTGTGTCCTTCTATATAGTTATTTCACTTTTGAGCTTAATTAATGTTTGATTTTTAAATCTTGTTAGTCTGATCAACTAGCTAGGGCTTAATCATTCAAGTTAATCACTTAATAAAATTTGTATTTGTTATTGTCAAATAGTAACAAGTAACAAGTATTAGATTGGTTTCGTGTTAGGGATTTAACCTTAATATAAACTAAAATTTTATACCTTTATGCTTCCGACCTTGTGGGAAGTATTGGGTATTTCTAGGAATTTTACACAGATCATGATGTAACTTTTCTCATCATGATTAAAAGTTTGTTTAATTAGACAGTAAAAAGTTAGGGTTAACTGAAGTGCTTGTTTTTCTTAATTTAACTAGGAAAAAGAGACTATACTTGACCTTGTTAGGTTTTTCTCAGTACTAGCTTAGATAGAATACATTTTCAATAACCAGATCTAAGCTAATTGCATGAATAGGAAAGTCGTAGAAAAACTGAATTCATTTTTATTAATGATTTCATTTAGTTAACTTCACTGCTATTTTTAGTTTTAGTTTTGAATAAATAATGCCCCCCCCCCCATTTATATTTTCAGTTGTGACTAGTATGTGCCTTACGCAAAGAGGCATTGCCTATTAGGTTGTGTCCTTAAGGATTCAACCCTGCTTCCTTGTGCTATCATTTAGTTCAACCAAGGAGTGAAAATTTTATTTACTTAAATCGTGCAAGGCCACAGTTTAAAAACTCTACTAGTTAAAAGAAGAAGAAGAAGAAGTAGAAGACACTACCTTTAGAAGTTAATAGAGATTTGTCCTTGCTATCTTCCCTCTTTATCGCCACATAACATTCCTTCTTCTTGAAAAACCGTCGGAGCTCACTCTCTCTGTGTTTGGGGGTGTTTTTTTTGTGATAATGTGCTTTAATATATTTTAACCTGCTCTTGAAATCGTGTTGTGGCCTGACCCTTAGTGCTTCGTGGAGCCTTCGACTGACTTCGCAGTCTCCCCAAATAACATTGCAGTGTCAATTCAAAATAGCATCCTACTTTTTCTACCATGCTCTGTTACCTAATAATACCACACTACAATGCAAAGTATCTTTCTCTCAATTTAAGTCAAATTCTCACTCAAGCACTGCCTCAGCCACCACGTTGTGGCACAATAGCTACTATGTCGCGGTAAAGCTGGAATTAGCTTTTTAGTTCTTTTGATGACATTACAATCCCCATATCTTTAACCTATCAATTCCCACTCCTTTCTCCATACATAATAACCTACACCATTAACAAATATCTAACAACATATTCAAAAAGGTACGTATTACCATTCTACAAAATATGTTTTGCCAAAGGAGCACAATTCCATTAAACACAAAATAACAATCTAAAATACTTATACAATAAATTATAGTTTCTTACATTGGCGACTCAAACTTTTTGGTGGATACCTCAAGAGAAGATCAAGCTTCTTATCTTTTTTCCATCTTCATTAACTTCCCAATTACCAAGTGAGATCAAAGTCTTTAGATGTTGTCATTAAAACATTCTATGTATTTTTATTAATATTTTTATATCATGTAAATGGATCATTGGTGGTTTTGTTTTAAAAAGTCTTAAAATCATTGTTATTTTATAATTGTTTCCATTTGCCGTTATAAGTTTAAAAAAAAAAAAAAAAAAAAAAAAAAAAAAAAAAACCTTTTTAGTTACTCAAAACCCATCAGTGGTGTCAAATTGTGGTGTCAAACTCTCTTTTAAATTTTAGAAAGATTTATTTTATTTTTTATAACCTTTGGTTTTGGGAAACATGTTTGGTATTTTTTTTTGAAAACATGACCAATTATGTTATCTTTAGCCACTCGTAGTTTTATAAATGTTATTTTTATGCAACCAATTTTTTCTTGCATTTTGGTTGTATAAAATTACCCTATAAACCAAAGTTTGGTTTTATGTTTCATATGATGATGTTGTATATAAAAAATCCATTTGGAACCTTGTGTTATGTTGGTTGATATTTATTTATTCACGAAGATTTAGTAGATAAATATGTATTTTTACATTTGTTTATTTTGTATGTAATATATTCGTTTATACCGGTTTTATTATTTTTTCAAAATATGACAAGATGAAGATATTACCAAGTTTGGAAGATTGTTCATACTCTTAACCACTTAAGACAATAATCCAAACCTTGAGTTTGTACTCATGGTTTTGGGCTAAATTATAGTTTTATGATTTAAGTCCCATGCAATCACAACCTATAGTCTTCAAAGTCCTTTTGCTAGCAATAGTTGTTTTAAAAAGTGTAAGCTTGACAACCTTTTGAAGTGTCTCATAAGTACTTTAGGAATGACTTGATAAATATTGTTTTCGCTCATAAAAACTATTACCAATAAATGGCTTGTTTATGCATTTTTTATGCATGCTTATGGTCTTTATTTTATGTTTGTGTTTATAATGTTGTGTATGAAAATGATTTTTGTATGTTAAATAACATTTTACCATATATTAACATCACTTGGAGTTTGAGAATTAAATAATTGGATTACAACGTAAGATGCTTAAAACTGAGTTTTCATTAAAAATGTTTTAAAATGTTAAAAATTTAGATTTTATTAAAACTAATTTTATGGTAAAATATCTTAGTAGCCAACTTTGAAATATTTAAAAAGGTTTAAGATATGGTTTAAACAAAATCTAAAACCCATGTTTTTATAATACATAATAGTTTTATAAAAAAAATACTAAAATTTGTTTTATAAATGTCAAACTATAATATTAGATATTATATGCACATTAAACCTACATACATGATATGGGTTTTTAAAACTTAACACGCTATGATGATGTTATTTTGTATGCATGTTAAATATGATTTATAGCATAATTATCATCATATGGTTTTGGTTTATTAAAATATGACTTTTAAACATAAGATGTATATAATACATTTAAAAAATAAAATGAGTTTTATTCTACAAATTCATAATTTTGAAATATTTTGATTACTAAAATGAGATTTAAAATAATGATTTTGAAACTCATCGAAACTCCAAGACTTAAAAATAAAATAAAGTTTTATTAAAAGACTACAATTGGTTTTTAAAGCACTCAATGCTAAACTTTAATATGAGATATTAGTTTATAATTCATCGCAGCTATAAGGTTGATGAAATGGAGATTTTATTTTGGAACCAAAAGAACCTAATATAAGAAATATGATCTTTACAAAAGGGTAATGAACTGTTGGATGCATGCTATCTTTATGAAACCATGTTTTTTTAAAACTAGATTTATTTTATATATATATATATATATATATATATATATATATATATATATATATATATATATATATATATATATATATATATATATATAACATTTTCTTAACAATGCAAGTCAACGTTATCCTTTTGAAAAACACTTGTGCATCGTTTGTATGGTCCTTGTAAGCGATGGGTCACCTGACCACTTGGATTTTGTTTTATGATGGCCGAGGTGATTTTTGTATTTTCTAGTGGGATAAAGTTTACATAACAATTTGTTAAGTATCAAAATCAAAAGTTTTTCAAGTAGGATGACTTGATTTTGAATCTTGTGTGATAAAGGTCACCTAAGCATGAGAGCCACGAAGGATATATAGGATCAAACATGCCAAGTTAGACAAAATTTCCTTATAATCCAAAATTTTAGGAATTATATTTGATGAAATTGAATAACTACCTACCTCACTAGATTAATCGATGGATAAGGTCATAATTTATGTGATTGAGATGCATTGAAAATACTAAAGACGGTAATATTTAATGGTCATATTATTTTGTCTTTTATAGACTTAAATGTTGAAAATACTAAAAGAAAATTTTCAAATTATCTTCACGATTAATAAAACTACTCTAACACACATGCACTACCATTCTCCTGCTAATTTACAAGAGACGATAACATTCGATGATTATGATTTATGTGATTGGTATGATGCCTTCAAAAACGTTCTCAAGAATCATGAGAAAGTATATATTCTTAAAGGTCCCATTCCTAAAGAACCTTTTCCAACCAATTGGTTTGATCATAGTGAATGGTGGAAACATTATTATGATGTTGATGGTGTATCTATCATCATACTAGGATTTATGATCCCTTCCCTACAGAAGGTCTTGGAACATTACGAAGCATATCATATGTTTTGTCAAGTAGAGCAGATATTCCGACCAAACAATGATATTTGGTATAGATATGTTCAAACGCTGAAAGCTAACACGGTTGAAGAGAGTCACAATCTGTAACACAAACGTTTCCCACTAGGCTTTTATATGATGTGTAATTGACATTGATCAATAATTGTGATCATTTGATGAATAAACAAAAGGAAATTGTTTGAATTTATGTGATTTATGTGCTTATATTATGTGTATAAAATATTAGGCGAAAATTGAATAAATAGGGATAAAACAAATATAAAAATAAAATATTAGTTAATATAAATAGCCCAATGAAAGTTGAAGTAGTTGTAATTAGGATATTGGGGAAATAGAGAATGCACAAACCTGACTTTGTATGGAGAAGTTATGATCATTTGAAGTTTCGCGTTCAACCCAATACGACAAATTGCGTCATAAAAAGTAAATTTTAGATAAGTTGTTTATTAGCCTAAGTAATCTAAATGAAAGTTGTATTAACCATTAAACTGAGAGTTTGCATATAGAGAACACCTAAACTGTTGATATAAATACTGACGAGAATGGATGTCGTATGAAAAAGATATGAATTTTAAATGGAAATAAAAAAAAATTGAGAACTGGCTAATGAAATCTAAATGAAAGTTGTAGATCTCGTCGATAGCTACATGTGGAGATAAAGAACTTCAGAAATGGAGTTCGTATGAAGAAGTTAAGAATTTTTGAAGGGCGTGGCACACACCTCCAGATGTGTTTAAAACTCAAACTATGGATCTATGTAATTAATAAATCTTTTCATAAAAAGAATAATACAAAAAGGTAGGAATATGATGCGTACAGTCAACCCAAGGCTCAGAAAGTAAACTGATTCCCAAAATATATATAGTACGATTACGGATATGTGTGAAATGTTAGAATTGCATGCTAGTATGTAGGCTAGGGATCTTTTCAGGATTTGCTGCTTAGGATTTCTTGATAATTAACATGCCTTAGAGCTTGGAGATTTGCTTTTTATTTGCTACTTAGAGCCTAGGAAGTTTAATATATGCTCGATAATACATATGTTAGGATGCATGCTCCCAAAATTAGATAATTTTAGATTTTTGGATTTGGCGTTATTTTGTAGCTCTAGTATAAGTCTAACTATTGTAGTATCGGATCTTTCGTCGATAAACTATTCAATTTTAGAGGCGTGTAATTGTATTCCTCAAATAATTAGTTAATATTTGTAGAAGTTCTTCTTCAACCAATAGTAGATAGAAGATGAAGAAATCCTCGAATGAGAGCCTAGGAAGTTTAATATATGCTCGATAATTCATATATTCGTAATATAGTACATTAACAAAGACACAAGATCCAAATGAAGTCTAGGAAATAAATAATTAGGTCCTAGAAACACTGTGTGTGAAAAGGTCTACCAAATAGTATAGTTTAGTGACATGGAAACCTTGGAGCAATTCTTAGATCTACTATGAATATGTGTGGAAGGTATTATAGACTCGTACTACCGAAAACACAGGATCCATACATGAATCATGAAAAGCCACAAAGTTACTTAGGAATTAGAGGGGATATGTACGTTCTATAACACCGTACTTATGATTGACTCACTTAGTATACGATGATACTTGTTCCTTTTCTTGTTGTTTTTGTCTTTCATTGGTACAGGTAGCATGATTTTATAGCTTGGTGAGGATGGGGACTTTTTGGGTATTTATATTTAGTGAAGCTACCACTTTGGACATGTCATTGAGTTTTCATTTACTTTCGGTTTTGAGAACTAGTTGCTTTATGAAGTTTAATTTTGATGAATGTTGTTTTTGGTAATAAAGTAACATTTTTGATGTTTTCATAATATTTAAAAGTGTTTTAAATAAAAAGAAAAGTTTGTGTGAAAAATCACAGTGTTACAAGTTGGTATCAGAGTCATGTTGTGAGCGAATTGAACACAGAGGCCAATGTTCGGACTCACAGTTTAGATTGGATGATTAGGTTGCTTTAGGCTTTTAAAGGGGGTGGGGGTATGATGAGTGTTTTATGTGCTTAATATATTAATCACCCTTAGAACATTTATCCCTCCTTATTTTATTTGAATTGTTCTTTCTGTTATCTTGTAAATTATAAATATTTTCTTCTTTCAGAAATATGTCTTTACCGCAAGAAAACATTGGTGCCAGGGATGATCAGAGTAACCAATGATATCAGGAAGGGTAAGTATTCCAAACGCTTCAGCTAGATCGAGAACCTCAAGTGCAACCTCTTATAGGAGTTTATATTCCATCTATGGTTGCACGCCTTGAGAAACTGGAAGAGGGGAATAAAGCTTAGGGGACTCAGATAGAGAGATGCAACAGGTCCTACGAGCTGGAGGTATGATATACGACAAGGTTGGAACTACTAAGAAAGTCTTGAAACCTGATGCACACAATTTCAAGGTAGATCTCTTAGCTTGGAACTATGACGTCAAGAATGGTGTGGGAAAATGGAAGTTGGGGGGGGGGGGGGGAATCTGAATGCTTGAAGAAGAGGAAGGGTCATCAAGATAAGAACAGTGACAAGAACGATTACTACATGAAGATCCATCCTCATATAAAATGTCGTGTAGTATCAGTACCATCAGTTAAAGATGATGTGGAAAATTAGGCCACAAGATAGTGGAGTGTATGAGTATTGAGCCCCTCTAAAAAAAATTTAGGCTGACGGGTCATATGAGTGTTCAGTGTCCAAATTTGAAGGTTTATGTTGGTGGCAGTGCTAGAAAGACTGACGCACCAAAAGTACAAGTGTGAGTGCTTCTGATGACAACCAAGGAAGCTAGATTCGATTATGAGGTATTCTCAGAACTTTTATATCTAAATTCTTTGTTTGATATGTATTATTTGTGTTTGATGCTAGCAATAGTATATATCTCTTACTTGCTACTTTCTATGCTTGTTCTGTGTTACTTCAGGGTTCTCTGAATTTTTGTGTTTGACATTGTGATGATGGTAGGGAACCTTGTTTTCCTATTGTTTGGGAAAAGGTTCGATGAGTGTTCTATTATGATGGTTGGACACACTTTTTCCCTTTCACCTTTACTCCGATCGCGATTAAGTTATGTGATCTTATTACTGTTATGTTTTGGTTGTCCGCTAGTTTGACTAACATTCTCTGCGTTAAAAAACGTGTTCATATTCCTTGGTTTGTGAGAGAGAGTGTGTCTACTTTGTAATGAGAGGAATATATGGTTCGTTTCTATCATTTTGCTTTGTGGTAAGCAAGTGTCAAGTGAGTAGGTGTGAGGTTCCATTGGCTCATGTGATGGATGGACCAAGGAAATCAGGGGCTATCTTTTATGGAGGTAGTCAAGGAGTTTTGATTGTACACCGTCGAAGGGTGATACTGGAAGACTCTCAGTAACCCATTTTCTCGTGTTCCTTAGTTGTTTACACAACTACTTTGGAATAGTCTCTCAAACTTTCTCTTTCTCATAAGTATCCATCATGACACTTATTGCAACACTTTATCTTTATATACATATCTATCTCCTCACTTTTCTAATCTATCTCTGGTCAGTGCTATCACTATAGCATCAATGACCTGGTGCAAAATCTACTCTCAATATCTCATACAATTTCCATTTAACAATAGAATTTCTCTTCTACATGGCCATTTACTCGCAAGCAATGCCAATCTACTCTATTACTCATATGTACTCTTCTTTGAATCTTTGACTCTTTTTAAGATATCCTCTCCATGTCTTCCTTTTCTTTATCTGGGTATACAAATCATCTTACTTTTTCTAACTTTTATGTCCCCTTTCTTGACCCTCTTTATCTACATTTCATTCTCTATCTTTTTCTCCCCTCTTTTTGTTCTCATTCTATAATCTTAACCATTTTTTCTTCTTTGGGACAGATACTCTATCTAGTGGCAATATACTAGCACACATCAACTCTAACACATCTTTCTTGCATGATACAACGATATCATTCTTTCTATATACTCTTGGCACCTCTTTAACTAGAGAGCCCATTCTCGTCATTTCAAAAAATAACATTTCTTTCTTTCTTTAAAATACGGATCCAAACCTTTAAGGCTGGTCAATCTACTAAACTCATACTCTTTAGATTCTTTATCTTCACATATCTTCAGTCATGTACCTTGATCTATTAGTATGGTTTATCACAAAACTACCTCATACTTGTTGTTTCTCATCTATCTTGTTTAAGACTAGGAATGGATACACCAACCTAATGCACTTAAAATATGGCTCTGATATCAATTGTAACGACCCATATTTTCTAACATCTATCAATGGTAATTATCATATTTCTATATACAAATTTAGAATTCTACTCTAATTACAACTCTTTAAATCTCAGGTTTAATCATAGGTTTATAATAAAAATCTATACATAAAAATCGAACAACAAGGAAATACAATCAATAGCATCCTACTATCTACTCCTTTCCTTTGTGTTCGTATCTTCTCTTATGGTGATTCGATTGTTGCTACCTGAACCTGCACAACAAAAAATCTCTACTACATTAGACAAACATGTCTAGTGAGTTATTCTTCTATCTTTTCTTATCTTTCTTTTTCCATCTCTTTCTCACACTTTATGATCTAAATCTTTCTTCAATATCATACATTGTTATCTTTTATCTTCTTTTTTATCTATCTCTTCTACTCTTCTCTAATCTATCTTTATACTCTTTCTCATCCCAACTATCTCTTTCACTTTCATTTACTCTGTTTCTCATGCTCTTCTCTTAGTCTCTTCTTAGGCTCGTCTCATACTCTACTTATAATTTATTTTTTATCTGTAACTTTGTCTCTTCTCTACTTTATCTCTTCTTTTCTCCTTCTCTACTCTAATCTTTCTCTACTGTACTCTTTCCCTTATCTATTATCATTTTAATGCCTCAACATCATGTTCTCGTTTAGACCCAATGGTCACACCTCATCCTCTTTTCTTCTCTATTTTCTAAGGGAAACATTCCAGTACATTTTACTAGTCATGTCGTACTCCATGCTCTTATGATCTCTCATGGATCCTTAATCTTTATACTTCTATTGAATCCCTTACGATATTTAGAGAATACCCTTTGCATCTAACCTTACAAACTCTAAGCATATATACATGTTCTTATACATTTATCTAACGTTCACCTTTTGTGTACTCTTAATATACGTAGATGCTCTGATACATGTTCTTACACATATATCCTTAACCCATCTTCATCACATTCTTAGGGACATTCACTTAGTGCCTAAGATTCAATATATATATATATATATATATATATATATATATATATATATATATATATATATATATATATATATATATATATATATAATGTAAAAAGAGAATGAGAGTAATAACTCACCTTATCAGTTAGTGAAGACAAACTGTCCAACTTTGGCTTCTTTTCTCAATTGATGCATCTTGATCAATCTTTTTTCTTTTAGGCCTATTCATACATACATACAAGTATCTTAATACTTGTCTTAGCTTATTTAGATGTAACACCCCAAAGTTTGGAAAGCCAAGAAAAGAAAGAAAACCTCAAGTTTAGGGGAGACTCGGCGAGTCCATGGAGGGACTCGGCGAGTCCGAGCGGGATCCGGGTTGTGGTGAAAGCGACCGACTCGGCGAGTTGGGTCTGAACGGGGAAAACCCTAAACTCGGAAACTTGGAGCCTATTTAAGTGGCTCATTCTCCTTCCTAGGGTTCATTTATTGCCTCTCTACCCCAGAACATCAAACCCTAGCTGCCATTTCCGTTTTTGGAGCTAGATCTTGCCTTGTAGAATGCATTACGCTTGGAGGAGGAAGAAAGACCTTGGAGGTGCAAGAAGGGATTGTAGATCTGGATTGTGGAGTCATTTCAGACCAAGTGGAGGTAATAAGTTGTTGCTTGGACTCTCTTTTTCATCTAGATCTACTCTTATGTGTGGGTTTTGGCCATTGTTGGTATGATATGTAACCAATTCGAGTTGGAGGTTCAGATCTGAGGTTGCTACCTCAGATCCATGTTGGTTTTGGTCTAGAATCCCCTAAAGTATCAGCCTTTGATATGTTGAAGAAGCATGTTTGCCATAAACCCGAATTTAGTGTGTTTTGAGCTTAGATCTCTCAATCTACACGTAAAGTTTGCCACTTTACGTGGGGAATAGGCCCTAGAAGTATGGATCTAGGAGTTGGAAGTTCAGTTTGGCTCGAAAAGCCACTGCATGGATTGAGGAATGGATAGACTCGGCGAGTCCTTCGAGTGGACTCGGCGAGTAGCTTGAAGGTAAGGAAGAACTCGACGAGTAGGATGAACAACTCGTCGAGTCGGATGAAGATAGGCATGGCCTCGGCGAGTTGGATGAACAACTCGACGAGTTGGTTGAAGATTGTCTAGGACTCGGCGAGTCTGTTCTTGGACTCGGCGAGTCAGATCGCGAAACCCTAAACACTTATTGACCAATTTCATGAAGTCACAGCTTGATATTCTCATTTTCAATAATTAACCTTTTTGTCATTTTGGTCAATATTTAACTAAAAGTCAACTTTATCTAAATTTTAGGTTGTTACACTACTTATGGATGGTCTAGCCCATCGAAATAAGGATTTTTCATGATTTATTATAAATAGACATATACCCCCCCCCCCCCCCCCCCCAATTATTCCTAACGTAGATAGTGGTTGCACATATTTCAAAAAAATAATCATTCTGAGGTTGAAAACACATCATTTGGAGAAGTTTGTAAGCAAGAGATTTTTTTTTTTTTTTAAGAGCTCAAATTAGGTGAAACCATTATGAGTCATTGTAATTGTTCTTAGAAGTTAATAAAATTATCTCTCAATAGATCATTTTGACCGAACCACATTAAATACCATGTTTAGTTTTTTTTTTTTTTTTAGCAATCAATTTTTATTCTGCTAGTCTTACCAAAGTTTGTTTATCGTTTGTCTAAATTGATTAACTTGTTTTGTTGAATTCTCAAAATAAAGTTTGAACCTTAAATCTCGTTTATGTAATTTAATATCTTAGTCAAATAGAAACTTTGTTGAATTCTCAAAATAAAGTTTGAACTTAAATCTTTTTTATATAATTTAATATCTTAATCAACTAGTTTCTATTGGGGCTAATTTTTATTGTGTATTATAGTTTTGGTAATTTTATTAAAGCTTAATAAATATAGGAATTTTAGAAACGTTAACTAAGGAATAACATATGGTATAACTATTACTTTTTTGGTATAAAAATGGTATAGGAATTTTAGATACCTTGTGTGGTTTTGGTCCTTATGGTTTTATTTTCTTGTGTTTTTGGTCCACATCTCACCTAAAATAACTAATATGCCCTTTAAATAATTATATTTTAATTTCTTTTATTTATTTTCTTATTCTTATAATAAAGTGAAAAAAATAAATAAACCCACCTCTCTCTCTCTCTCTCTCTCTCTCTCTCTCTCTCTCTCTCTCTCTCTCTCTCTCTCTCTGATGTTATCTATTTCTCTTCCAAAATTAAGAAAACACAGGTGTGCACACACACTCAAATTATCCCACGCTTCCTTCTCCTCCTTGGCTTAATGCAAATGTTAATTAAAAGAAATATAGATGAGGAAAACTATAACTCAAGATCAAAAATTGGTCCTATCTTCTTCCATTTTTTTCTCGACATGCAGGTTCCCAAAGGAAATAACAGCAAGTCTGTGATGGTGGTCTATCACCCCTTTTCTACTTCTCTTTTGAACTGATCCATTCTTCCATAGACCTCACCCCCTTATTTCCCCTAGCCACCACCATTAGTCCATCCTACCATCTCTACCCTTATTTGTTCATGACCACCCTGTCATGCTGGTTCATCAATGTCGTCGGTGCTTGTTTATCATACGACATATACAATTTCAGAACTCGATATCAAGTGTCTGTAGTTGTAGATTTAGACTGAACACACATACACACACAAATACACACTATCGACACTTGCCAACCCTAACAAAACCCACCTGAAAATTAGAAAAGAAATCATTAGAAATAGGCATGGAGCATTTTGTATTCAGAAAAGAAATAATGAACCTACACATTGTTCACAAATTCATGATAATCGAGAATCAAAGGCACCAACTATAGATGTCTTGTCTCATCTGCAAGTTTCAACAAAATGACCATTGTTGTAGGTTGGCGGTCTCCATTTGATAATGTTTTAAACTCACTCGAGCTAATTACAAATCAAGACATGTAGTAGCCATAATAGCTTGAATAGACAAGGATAAATGTGTTCTGATTTTTTATGCATTCAAAATTTTACATAGATTTTAGAAACTAGGGTTTGGACTGTGATTGTAGGGATGTTTCGGGTGGTAGCTAGACAGGATGCACTAGCAACGACTAAAGCTCTGCCTTTAGTGGCTGGTGCGAAGGATAAAGTGTATGCAAGATGTTACGAACTGGGGGGATCCACAGCCAAAATGAGATGATGTGGCGATTGTGTTAGGAGGGATAACTTCAAAGAGATGGGGAGAACCGGAGAAGAAGAAGCGTAGGGTTGGTGGGCCCTTTATTATATTCAATTAACTAAAACCATTAATATAAATAAAAGAATGAAAAGTATAATTTCAAGGGTATAATCATCTTTTTAAGTATATAGGGACCAAAATCAATAAAAAAATCCAAAATTGAGCCACTGGTGCACCACCAAAAAATTTTAGACGAAAATCACATATTTTTGTCAACCAAAAGAACCATTTTTGCAATTTTGTCTTTTTTGTTTCATATTTTGATCACAAACTTTTCTACTTCACACTTTAACCACAAATGACCTTAACAATAGTTTTTTTTTTTTTTTTTTCATATTTTAGTAACAAAAAATATTTATTTCACTTTGGCAAAAAATAAATAAAAGAACCTCATTTGTTGGTAAATTTTTGGTCCCTAGACTTTGGTACGATACCAATTTCCATCCCCTAAGTGTGTAGAATGACACTTTCCATCCATTTTACTTTATCAAATATCATTTTTATCCCCTCAAATTCGAACAATGACAATTTCCACCCATTCAACTTTTATATATTGACATGTTTGAAAGTTTGATCACTACACTTTCATATGTTCGCAATTTTTAGGACATGTTTAGTACCCTAAACTATCGTATGTTTGGAAGCTAGGTTCCTCATTCACGACACAAATTATATATATATATATATATATATATATATATATATATATATATATATATATATATATATATATATATATATATATATATATAATTTGAATTGGAAAATGAGCAATATAGTTTATGTCCTTCTCATTTCTGCCATGTGTGTTTAAAATATTGACACCTTTGGTCCTTTTTTATGTGGTTGTTCACTTTAGCTACAATACTTTTATATATTTGCAGGTTCGCCTCTTTGTAGAAAACAAATTACAAAGATTGACCATATAATTTATAAAAAGGTATATGTGTAAGTTTTCTTTTTTTACAAAAAATGGTTCATGTGTTTAAGAATTTAATATATTTATAGGTTTGGTCTTGTATACAAAATAATTTTCAAAATCTGCCATGTAGTTTATAGAAAAAGTCCATATGCATATTTTTTTTTTAGAAATATAATCCATGTATTTAAAAAAATTACAAAAATGATCTCTATGAAAAAATTACGGCTTACATCTCCTGCATAATATAGATAATAAAATATAAATTTACTATTTGCTCTGATTCTTATTTATTTTAACAAATAAAGTGTTGTTATAATTGTTTTAATATATAAAATGTTAGTTATAATAAAAGCTGGTCAAATAACAATATATTAAATAGACCACACTAATTATTTTTTCGACAGAACCTGAATGGTAGTCCTCATTAAATCCAATAATAATACATGGCGCGGCTTATTTGTTAGGTTGATGGACAGCCTACACATTTAATTCTTTCGACTTAAATTTTCAAAACTAGTTTAAAGATAATTACATTAATTCATCTATTTTTTTATAATATTATAGACGTTAACCCAAATTTTGTTAAACGCTTCTATTATAAATTATCTTGACTTCTTATAAAAAAAAAACTTATTTTACGTGAATATATTTGAAGTTAAAATACTATAATTTTGCATTTTGGATATATATATATATATATATATATATATATATATATATATATATATATATATATATATATATATATATATATATATATATATATATATATATATATATATATATATATAGGGTTAGGTTTATTTGAAACCACTTATATTTTGTGAGACCGTAAGACGTATTTTTTTATTTTTTTTTATTTTTTTTAGTTAATTCATGTTCCGAAAATAATATTTAAAAAAAGAATTTTTTGATTTTTCTATTTATTTTGCATTTTAAAATTATTTTTAGAATATGTACAGTGTAATATTTTATTTAAAATATTTCACGTATTTTTCAAAAAAATAGAATTTTTTTTATTTTTATTTTATTTTATTTATTTTTTTTAGTTAATTCAAGTTCCGAAAATAATATTTAAAAAAAGAATTTTTAGATTTTTCCATTTATTTTGCATTTTAAAATTATTTTTTAGAATATGTGAGTGTAATATTCTATTTAGAATATTTCACGTATTTTTCGAAAAAAAAAAACAGAATTTTTTTATTTATTTTTATTTTTTTTATATTTTTTTTAGTTAATTCAAATTCCGAAAATAATATTTAAAAAAAGAATTTTTGGATTTTTCCATTTATTTTGCATTTTAAAATTATTTTTAGATTTGATCTCACGGTCTCAAAAAATTAGAATGGTCTCAAATGAACCTGAACTTTTATATATATATATATATATATATATATATATATATATATATATATATATATATATATATATATATATATATATATATATATATATATATATATATATATATATATATATATATATATTTGAAAGGACATATATTCAAGTAAACGAAAGGGAGCAGACATTATTTTTTTAGTATTAAATTGTACAGCCAATAAGTGTACTCTACAACCAACAAACCAAATCGTCTTACAATACCAACAAATCATTTTTTGAAGTCTGGCCTACCGTATTTTGTTTTTATTATCTTTTTACTGTAAGATTCGTAAATACATGTAATAGAAATTTATTTTCATATCGATTACTTTTGTTAAATAATACAGTTTATAAAAAACATAGTAATATATTTTTTACGGATTGCCCTAAATGTTTTATTAGCACTCTATGCTAAAATAACAATTTATTTAAAATAATTATCCTGCAAGATTCTTATCTTGGGTTTTTTTTGGGTAAATTAAAAAATTAATTATATTCTAAAAAATAATATTTTTATAAGCAATCAACCTATCTAAAGAACGTTATAACAATTTTGACTACATAAAATGATATTTCATTATGCTTTTGTTGTTTAAGATGTTATAATTAAATAAGCATTGGTCAAAATGAAACATTATTTGTGGCTATATAGGTTGTTGAAATTATGTGGTAATATTAGTCAAACTTAACATCTTTTACTATTAGGATATGTATTGTATATTGTTATATTTTGCAAATGCTTTAGTATGTACTCCGATTTATGGATCATTGTCTGAATCTATAAATTTTGGACATGCTTATTCAGAATCTGCTAAAGAAATCTGGAATGAACTTAAACTTATATAAAGTTGATGGATCGGTTATCTTTAATATTCAGTAACCTATAAAAGCTTTTAATCAAAATGGAACTTCTCTTTTTGAATACTTTAGCAAACTTGATGCTTAGTTGAAAGAATTTAATGCTCTTACAAATATTACTAAGTGTACTTATGAGGCAGCTGCTAAATATAATGAACATACAAAACTTATGAAACTAATACAATATTTAAGTGGTCTTGTTAAGGTTACGTTCTCAATTGTTTTGAGGGAATAATCTCATCATAAAAATGGCTCTCTTGCTTACACATATAATGTGTCTAAGACCCAGTCATCTACTTTTTCTAGTATGATTAATGATAAGATAAATCAAAGTTCAAATCAAACTAGGGGTAGAAATCGGAACTTGCAGTGAAAAAATTGTGGTATTAAAGATCATATAATTGAAAATTTCTATAAACTAATTAGTTATCCTATAGATTTTAAACCTAGAAATGAGAATAATAATCAAAATAAATATTTCTTTGTGAAATCCTTCGTCTGTTCCATCTGGTAGTTCTTCTAGTGCATCTTTAGAGTCCGCTGGAGTTGGTGATTCGCATTATCTTACATGTGAACAATGGAATAAGTTTCTACGTCTTATCAATGAAAAATCTCATGTGACTGATGATTGATCTTCCAGTGCCAACATGATAGGTACATCATTGTTTAAGTCTTTTAACTGTACTATTAATCATCAGAAATGGATTGTTGACTCAAGGGCAAATCATCATATGACTTATGCTGAGTCACTTCTCCATGATACTATTGATTTATCCAAGTTAAATCATCCTAATGGTTGATCAACTAAAATTGATAAAATTGGAAACTTACAACTTTCTGAAAACCTAACACTTTTTGATGTCTTTGATGTTCCTAATTTTAATGTGAATCTTCTTTCTGTACATAAACTACGCAAAGACACGAAGTGTGAATTTGTTTTTAATAAACATAACTATGAAATTTACGATTTACAATCAAGGGGGATGGTAGAGAATGGTAAAGAGTATGAGGGATTTTACTACCTTGATTCCTTTCCCCCGGGTATTAATTTTGGAAAAGTTAATTTTGCTAAGTGTTATGTTTCAAAACTTATATAACATAGAACACTAGGTCATCCAACTAATTAAGCCTTGATTTCATTAAAAGACAAACTGTATTTTGATAGTGATACTCTTCCACCTTGTGATGTTTGTCACAAAGCTAAACAAACTCGTGAATCTTTTCAATTAAGTAATCATGTCACTTTATATTATGAGAGCTTATCCATCTAGATGTCCAGGGACCCTATAAAGTATCTGTTATAGAAGGCATTAGATTTTTCTTGGGTGTTGTGGATGATTTCACAATGGCCACTTTGGTTTATCTTTTAAAGACAAAAGAATAAGTTTTTAATTGTTTTACATCCTTTTGTGATATTTTTATAAATCGATATGAAACTAACATTAAGACTGCCCACTCAGATAATGAGACATAATTTTTAAATTATCGCATGAAGGTTTTTTTTAAACAATGGTATTTTTCATTGAGAATCACATGTTTATACTTTAACAACAAAATGTTGTTATTGGAGAGAAAACATAAGCATATCCTCAATGTTGCTAGCACTTTACTATTTCAATAAGGTATTCCTATAAAATATTAGGGAGAAATTATTCTTACTTCTGTTTTCTTAATAAATCATATACCAACTTCTATTTTTAAATGTTTATGTAACGTTCGCAGATTCGGGCTAGTCAATTTAGTGACAATAAGCGTTAAAAATGACTTTATGATAAAAAATTATTTAGAATAAATAATCTTAACCAAGATATAGTATATATCACAAGGATTCCATACATATAAAAAATGCTAAATCTGACTTATAACGAAAAAGTTTCGACTCATCAAAGTTTTGCTACAAAACCGGCACGATGTTATTTATCATAAAAAGTGAGTTTGCGATAAAATACATTTTAAGGCATTACATACATATAAAGAACGCTAAAATCCGACTTATAACGATGAAGTTATGACTCGTCGAAGTTTTGCTACAAAACCAGCACGACGTTGTGTATCATAAAAAGTGAGTTTGCGATAAAATACTTTTTAGCCTTAGCAATCTAAATGAAAATCGTAGTAGATGCTAAACCGAAATCGTACAGATAGAGAACGTCCAAATTTGACTTCGTATGAGGAAGTTATGATTTTTCTAAGATTTTGTAGAGCAGTACATAGCCCGAAAATTGAATTTTAGATCGATCGATTTTTAGCCAACACAATCTAAACAAGAATCCAAGATCTTGTTAATATGAACTCAATGATATAAAGACAGACGAAAAAGGACGTCAGATGACAAAGTTATGAATTTTTAACGTACTTTATCTGTTTAAGTCTGTTAAAATATAAATTTAAAAATAAATTCAAAATTAGCCGACGAAGTCTAAACAAAAGTTGTATATCATGTCGCTACCTACACATGGATATAAAGAACGTCAAAAAGTAAAGCTAGTATGCAAAAGTTATGGAATTTTGAAGTTACTTAATTATGATGTGAGGCTAACACGTGGCTAAATCCTGACCATTCCTTTCTTTCCAAGGTTTCGCATCGGATGTCGACACTTGCCCCTCGTACGCGCAGCGTAGGGCTTCGTACGCCCCGCATGCCGAGTACGCCGAGCGTACTCCGAAGTTACGCCAAACATACTCCGAGGATTTAACTTATAAATAGAGGTGACGACTACACCAGAAACACACACCTTTCCCATTCGTTCGCTCTCAAACATCCTTCTTTACCCCTCCCATTCCCTAGTACTTCCCAAGTGCTAGAGGCAAGTCCTAGAGCACCAGAAGGCTCCGAGAAGAAGAGCTTTCAGCTAAGAAGTTTTTCCCCCGTATAGCCTGACTTCTAGCTAAACCCCCTTCTAAGTAAGTTATGCTTACCCTACTTCAAGTATAACTTATGTTCAAGTTCATTATCTTTATTATGAATCTATAAACAATATATTTTCTAAGAATTATAAATTATACAAAGTGTTATATTAATACCTTTTAACTGCTCGCGGTACGGGGAATCTGGTTTGAAGGGCCGCATAAGGTTGTTGGATTTCAGAACAACTTAAATGCCAAAATGGTCCTGCCCTTCGGTGTTTCATGTCTGGCCCCTGTCTGTACATAATAGTTGAAAAGTATTGTTTAACACTTACATAATACAAGAGAAACAATATTATCTAGAGTAATAATTAGTCGCAATAAATATTAGACTAAGATCTAGTGATAATGACACTAGGCTTCGTTGACAGGAAAATAAAATTGTTAGAAGCGAAGCGTTGCCCCAAGTTTGGAGTCATCACTTTAACAAGTGAGTGCATAGTTAATTTCATCTTACATAAAAATATGAAGTATTTAATATAAATAGGGATGTCAACGGGGGCAAATGGGACGGGGATTGCATCCACTGCTCTCGCCCCAAAAAATTTCAGTTCCCTTAGCCCCGCCCCCGCCCCCGAAATCTTCATCCTTTCCACCCCCACCCCCACCTCTGAATTCCCCTTAGGACCCCCGTCCCCGCCCCCGTTTCCCTATCCCTGATTGATTTTAGGCTACCTTATTTCGGCTAAAAGAAGTTCTTGTTTGGGCTAAAAGAAAATATTTTTTTGGTAACAAATAGATATTTATAACATAATTTTACATGTTACAAACAACATAAAAACATGCTTTTGTTGAATTTTTGTACGTAAAAATCATTTTATTGTTTATTATATTTATATAATTAATATATGTCAATATATATAATTTGTTAATGGGGTCCTACGGGGGTTTCGGGACGGGACTACCAACACTCGCCCCTGCCCCCGAAATCAAAACGGGGGTTAACATTGTCCCTGCCCCCGCCCTCATCCCCGATTTTTTTTAACAAATACCCTTATACGGGCTAGGGCCCCCACAGGGTTGGGGTCCCGCATGACTTTTTGACATCCTAAATATAAATTACGTGTTATATGTGCCAGTTAACTGTATTCTTGATATCAATGTTGGATGAACGATATATACATGTTTTACTTGATTTAAACTGTATATGTATTTTTTATACCTATAAATATATTGGATAAAGATGGGTAGATGAGTGATGAGAAATAGGTGATAATAGAAAGGTGATGATAGATATGCGATGATCAATAGGTGATGTGAGATAAGAAATCATTATGAGATGCCATAACCTTAACCTACGATGTTGCGATGTATTCATATACCAGAGTATAGATGGCGACCACTGACTAATTTAAACAAGTCATGTGGAAATGCCGTCAGGCTCATAACCTTTAGGTGATGAATTACGAGTTCAGGTGATGTAGTAGCTACGTATTCATGCGATGATACTCTAACCCTTACTGGACACTTATTAGGGGAGTTATCCCCGAATCAGTACTGTCTATGTGATGTAGGCGATGATCCTTAGGAACAAACATATAAGGAAATGCGATGTAAGGTGATGAGAGGTAAATACGATGTAGGAGATGACCCTTACGATAAATCCTTAGGGAAGGCTAAATAAAGAAAATAGGGATGGGTAATCGGGTTAATTATTTAACATGAAATATGTAAGGAAACAAAGTAACTATATTATTGTGGGTTGAAAATCCTATGTACTCACCAGGTTTCCTAACCTGACCCACTCAGTTTATTTGTATCAGAAGTGTCGATACGAAGATACACACTGAAAGATTAAAGGAGATGTAAATCATTAGTGTAAATGAATGTAAAATATGTTTATGCTTATGTGATGAGAATAAAAATGAATATGATCGATAAGATTCAAGCAGACAAAAGAATCAAAACACAGAAAGAAGATTAACGATTTGTCGAATGATTAATAAACACAGCCTTAGAAGAGCTCGATGAAGAACTGCTACTGTAAAGGCTGTGTAAGTGGGATACGCTTACACTACTTTAAGTAATATATTATTTATATGATAGCCCTCATATTTAAGGTCCTTTACTTCTCTACGTAATGATTCTATTTCCTCACGAAGAATTTTAACGTAATCAATACAAGCTTGAGAACAAGAATGCAAACTTACCTCATTTTTCTTCGGTTCAGAAGTAGAAGATACCATCAATGCAAACTGAAGATCTATCATTTTTTCTTCAGCAACAACACTCTCCACGGAAGCTTCATCCTTAACTTGGGCCAAGTGAGCATTTTCAGGTTTTGAAATGTTTAGGTCCTGAATCTGGTCCTCCCAATCAAAAGACTGAGCAACCATAGCTTTCTCACTGTTGACTTGAGTACCTCCCCGATTATTTCCCACTGCAACCACTGTCCGGTTAGTGTTTAATCTTTTATCCGGCTTGGGGCACTCACGAGCAAAATGACATGGCTCGTGATAGTTGTAACAATGCAGCTTCCCCTTGCTAAACCCCACCTTTTTATCAGCGCTCATTCCCCAATTATTCTTCCATGTCTTCTTAGCAAACTGCTTCACCCTAAACAATGTCATGGCAATTTGCCATGTAATATCCATTTCTTCCACATCTTCTGGATGAATCTGATCCAAATCAGCAAACGATAATTATGGTGGAAGATCTCCAGCTACAAGAGCATTGTAGTAGTTAACAAGTCTTGTGGCGAGAGCAAGATTTTCATCACTTTCTTTGGAATTTGAAGAAGAAACCACATTTGAGGAAGGAGAAACTTAAGGAGCATCGCTTGCACTCCGGCCATTGTGACTGGCTCAGCGGCGGCTTCCATCACCGGTATTTGCTCAATCACTGGGGGTTGGTTTCTGTTCCCATTTGCATTCATGTTTCCGCTACGAGTTCTTGCCATCTTGATCTATACACCGAATAAGGTGAATCTAGATCTTTACTTAGTATTGACGGTTAAATCATCCTTATCACTCCGAAACGTTTATATGCTAGTTCTAATATCGTAGTCGTACGTTTAGAATCCTAAACACATAAGGTTTCCAGATCCGGTCGGCAACAGACCATAGATCCGAACAACTAACAGCATATCAAGCACAAGTATTTAGCACATAAAAGCATTTTAGGCATAATTCCTAAAATAAGCTAGTGCTCACACCTCACAATCATCGCTTAGCATTCTAAGTTTAAGTCTAGAAATAAATCCATATTCCTAGTTCGCTTAAACTAATTCTCTGATACCAACTGTGACATCCCCAAAATCACGGCCAGAAAAGACCGATTTTGTTTATGCTTTATAAAAATCAGAGTACTTCATTTTATAAAAAGGTTGCGGAATTTGTTCCCAGAAAAACATGGTAAATACGTTATTAAAACATTTTCGAAGAAACGTATTTATTTCATTTTAAAACATTTGGGATGTCATCGTTAATACAGGAACATAAGCATAAACAGAACTTACAATTATTCACACTAGTGGTCTACATCTCTTTAAATCTCTCAGTGTAATGTCACTTCATATCAACACCTGTGGTATAAATAAACTGAGTGGGTCAGGTTGGGAAACCTGGTGAGCACATAGGGATTTCAATCCCACAATGTTATACCATATATATAGTTTAAAATTCACAAAATATACAATTTCACCATACATATATATAAACAACTCTTATCCCACCCCGTCGATCCTCGCAACGAGGCTATCCATACTCTCGGACCTAAGATTAGTCGTTTTACCTACTCCATACTCTCGGATCAGAAATGAACGAATTTACCAAATCCATACTCTCGGACTAGGGACGAATGACTAATCCATACTCTCGGATTAAAGATGAATGATTATGCCTAATCCATACTCTCGGACTAGGGACAATAGCTAATCCATACTCTCGGATTAACGACGAATGATTATGCCTAATCCATATTCTCGGACTAGGGACAATGACTATGTCTAATCCATACTCCCGGATAAGTGACATATACTAACTTCTATTCTCTGAGTTTAACTCACCTGTACTCGTAAGAATATACTACCCAATATTCCTCATATTTAATTTAGGTCTACTCTTTATCCTAAATTATCAAATATAATCAGGTATGTTCTTTAACACGAATTTCAAGCAACATCAATTAACTCGCACATAAACATATAATTAATACTTCAATCAATACTTATATTAAAATCATGTTCATGAAAGGGACTATGCACTCACCTGAGAAGGTGGTGACTCGGTACTCGGACAGCGCTTCGTTTAATTTAAAATAATTTCCTTCGACGAAACCTAGTATTATCACCAATAGATTTTAGTCTATTATTCGCCGAGACTAATTAATAGTCTAGCTATTATTACTATTATATAAGCGTTAAAAAAAATACTTATATAACCCATAATAATAGCCCAAGTATTTATTATATGTTCTTAATAACGTTCATATAATTAAATAAAAACTATATTAAAAATAGCGTAGACGTAGCTCACTTACAGCGGGTTTTATAGAAAACCAGGCTTTGCTTGGAGCAGCGTATCCGAGCCGAAAAGCTCTTCTTCTCGGAGCCGTCAAGCACTCCGGGGCTTCCGCCTCGTGCTAGGGAGGTTCCCTAGGCTTTTCGGGGGATTTCGGGGCTAGAGAGAGGTTCTAGAGAGAGAGTAAAGAGAAGAAAGAATGGAAAAGGTGTGAAGAAAATGAGGGTGGGAGAGGTGGTATTTACAGTGTGAAAATGGCTGAACTTGGTGCCACATGTCACCATCTAGTGGGAAGACTTGGGGAGAAAGCAATGGCCAAGATTGTGCCACATCACCCATTTTCGCACAACACACTTCCGACTTCTAAAATCCGTAACTTTCACATACGACCTCCGTTTTTGACGTTCTTTATATCCACGCGTAGGTAAAAATAATATCTACAACTTTCATTTTGACTCCGTCGGCTAATTCTCGACCGATCTTAAATTTAACAGTACGAGGCGTTTAGACTGTTAAATGACCGCGAAGAATTCGTAACTCCTTCATACGGACTCCGTTTTCGTCTGTCTTTTTACCGTTGAGTTCCTATTAATAAGATCTTCAACTCTCATTTATTTCACGTAAGCCAAAAACCGCTCGAACTAAAATTCGAGTTTCGGGCTGTACACTGCTAAGCCGAATCTTAGAAAAATCATAACTTCCTCATACGAAGTCAGATTTGGGTGTTCTTTTTATCGACGCTCTTATTTTAACATATTCTATGACTTTTGTTTAGATTGCTAAGGCTAAAAAGTCTTCTATCGTAAATTCACTATTTACGTCTTCCGGTGTTGTGCCGGTTTTGCCGTAAAACTTCGGCGGGCCATAACTTCTTCGTTATAACTCGGATTTCGGCGTTCTTTATATGTACGGAAACCTTGTGACATATTCTAAAACTTGGTTAAGACTATTCATTCTAAATAATCTTTTGTCGAAAAGTCATTTTTGACCCCTACTGCCTCTAAATTGACTAGCCCGGATCTGCGGGCGTTACAATTATCTCCCCCTTAGGATGATTACGTCCCGGAATCATCAACGAAACAAGGATCGTATAATGACTCCATACGTCATCTCTTCATCCTAGGTAATAATTATAACTTCTTTATTCCTTCAAGTCTATCTCTTAGACTTATTGACTGTAAGCAATACTTGATCGTGCACCTGCTCTCTACCTCATATTAGACTCCAAATTATGACCTATCATCATGTGATGTACGTTTAGACTTAGGTCTCTTAAATTCTAAAACAGACTAAGCATTCCTTCATGTTCTAATGTGATATAATCATACTTTAACATGTAGCATTTCTAGCTACCAACGAGCGCGATACTTCTATTGACCGCTTTGATTATTAATCGTTTGGTTTAAGTCGGACGCTATATCAAACTTGGTTCTCTGAACCACGTAACCTACTCATCGTAGTTGGACTCAAGGTGATATGACCACTAGGGTCGGGATAACAACAATCTTCTTAGTCATTACCGAAACAATGGTAACGGCATACCTGAATAAAACGAAATCAATTACTGGCTTCTTGGTAACCTTGTGACTTTCCCTGATCCAAGTGTGAGTCCTGTGGTTCCGGTAGTATAGGCCTCTACTACCATTCACACCTACTCATACTCGTCCCAAGTATTGTCCCGCAGTTTTTCCAAGTCACCATACAAGAAAACCATACAACAACTTAACACATCAGATAACAAAACAAAGGTTTTATATTATTTCTTGAAACTGTTACATAGGTGTTCAAGTTCACCCTAGACTATGCCTCTAACGGGCTACATTGTGAGGTACTATCTACACGATTACTCCATAACTCGATCCTCGGATGTCAAGCCTTCACTCTTGAATCCTTGCATTGTCATCTACTTCGTCAAGGATCATTTGAAATGCTCTCGCCTTTGGCTTTAGTGGTACATTTGGCTTTGTAGCCCCTTCTCTCTTTGGGCAGTCTTGTTTGAAGTGTCCTTCTTCTCCACACTTAAAGCAGACTTCTCTCTTGGTTGTGCATTCGCTGGCGTAATGACCAGTCTTCCCGCATTTAAAGCATGTCGTATATTTAGAGCATTTCCCGATGTGCTTCTTTCTACACTTGTCACACCATTGCGTTCCTTCTTCAAACTTCGAGAATTTTCTCTTCTCGCTGGACCTTGAAGATCCTTCAAACTTTCTCTTCTCGCCAACCTCCATCTTGCTGGAGGCTCTTCCCTTGATCATATCTTCGACAGACTTGGCAGCCCAGATAGCTGCCTCTAGAGTAGGTGCTTGACGCACTGGCACCGCGTACTCCCATGGAAGTCCTTTTGCGTACTTGTCGATTTTCGTCAGCTCATCCAGAACAAGACGCAAGGCGAACTCCATCTTCTCTGTGAAGTTGTTGGTGTATTCATCGATTGACATGCTTCCCTTCTTCAGGTTTAGAAACTGGTTCTCTAACTCAAGCAGGTTTTGAGCTGAGCAGTACTTTCGTTTGAATTGCACCAGAAATTCTGCCCATGTCAGTTGCAGAGGCTCATTAGGGCTCAGAGTCTTCCCCAAGGTATTCCACCAACGTACAGCGCCTCCTCGAAACTGACGCACTGCAAATGTGGTCTGTAGCTTCCCTCTACAACCGCATGTCATGAAGGCTAACTCCATCTCCGAGATCCAATCCATGACCCCGATCGGATCCTCCTTTCCAGTGAAAGTCGATGGCTTGCAAGTCAGAAAATCCTTGTACTTGCATCCATTCCTCTCGACCTCGTCATCTTGGTTGTTTTGTCGAACTATTGGTGGGTTGACTTGACCAACAGTCCCACTGTAGTTTCCTTCCTCAGTCTGCCCTTCGTTCAACTCGGGCTGTTCGATCTGAATAGTGGCTTCCTCACGATTTTGCTGGAGCAAACGTCTAGTTTCCTCCATTTGACGATCCAACATGCTTGGATCATCGCTTGCACTCCGGCCATTGTGACTGGCTCAGCGGCGGCTTCCATCACCGGTATTTGCTCAATCACTGGGGGTTGGTTTCTGTTCCCATTTGCATTCACGTTTCCGCTACGAGTTCTTGCCATCTTGATCTATACACCGAATAAGGTGAATCTAGATCTTTACTTAGGATTGACGGTTAAATCATCCTTATCACTCCGAAACGTTTATATGCTAGTTCTAATATCGTAGTCGTACGTTTAGAATCCTAAACACATAAGGTTTCCAGATCCGGTCGGCAACAGACCATAGATCCGAACAACTAACAGCATATCAAGCACAAGTATTTAGCACATAAAAGCATTTTAGGCATAATTCCTAAAATAAGCTAGTGCTCACACCTCACAATCATCGCTTAGCATTCTAAGTTTAAGTCTAGAAATAAATCCATATTCCTAGTTCGCTTAAACTAATGCTCTGATACCAACTGTGACATCCCCAAAATCACGGCCAGAAAAGACCGATTTTGTTTATGCTTTATAAAAATCAGAGTACTTCATTTTATAAAAAGGTTGCGGAATTTGTTCCCAGAAAAACATGGTAAATACGTTATTAAAACATTTTCGAAGAAACGTATTTATTTCATTTTAAAACATTTGGGATGTCATCGTTAATACAGGAACATAAGCATAAACAGAACTTACAATTATTCACACTAGTGGTCTACATCTCTTTAAATCTCTCAGTGTAATGTCACTTCATATCAACACCTGTGGTATAAATAAACTGAGTGGGTCAGGTTGGGAAACCTGGTGAGCACATAGGGATTTCAATCCCACAATGTTATACCATATATATAGTTTAAAATTCACAAAATATACAATTTCACCATACATATATATAAACAACTCTTATCCCACCCCGTCGATCCTCGCAACGAGGCTATCCATACTCTCGGACCTAAGATTAGTCGTTTTACCTACTCCATACTCTCGGATCAGAAATGAACGAATTTACCAAATCCATACTCTCGGACTAGGGACGAATGACTAATCCATACTCTCGGATTAAAGATGAATGATTATGCCTAATCCATACTCTCGGACTAGGGACAATAGCTAATCCATACTCTCGGATTAACGACGAATGATTATGCCTAATCCATATTCTCGGACTAGGGACAATGACTATGTCTAATCCATACTCCCGGATAAGTGACATATACTAACTTCTATTCTCTGAGTTTAACTCACCTGTACTCGTAAGAATATACTACCCAATATTCCTCATATTTAATTTATGTCTACTCTTTATCCTAAATTATCAAATATAATCAGGTATGTTCTTTAACACGAATTTCAAGCAACATCAATTAACTCGCACATAAACATATAATTAATACTTCAATCAATACTTATATTAAAATCATGTTCATGAAAGGGACTATGCACTCACCTGAGAAGGTGGTGACTCGGTACTCGGACAGCGCTTCGTTTAATTTAAAATAATTTCCTTCGACGAAACCTAGTATTATCACCAATAGATTTTAGTCTATTATTCGCCGAGACTAATTAATAGTCTAGCTATTATTACTATTATATAAGCGTTAAAAAAAATACTTATATAACCCATAATAATAGCCCAAGTATTTATTATATGTTCTTAATAACGTTCATATAATTAAATAAAAACTATATTAAAAATAGCGTAGACGTAGCTCACTTACAGCGGGTTTTATAGAAAACCAGGCTTTGCTTGGAGCAGCGTTTCCGAGCCGAAAAGCTCTTCTTCTCGGAGCCGTCGAGCACTCCGGGGCTTCCGCCTCGTGCTAGGGAGGTTCCCTAGGCTTTTCGGGGGATTTCGGGGCTAGAGAGAGGTTCTAGAGAGAGAGTAAAGAGAAGAAAGAATGGAAAAGGTGTGAAGAAAATGAGGGTGGGAGAGGTGGTATTTACAGTGTGAAAATGGCTGAACTTGGTGCCACATGTCACCATCTAGTGGGAAGACTTGGGGAGAAAGCAATGGCCAAGATTGTGCCACATCACCCATTTTCGCACAACACACTTCCGACTTCTAAAATCCGTAACTTTCACATACGACCTTCGTTTTTGACGTTCTTTATATCCACGCGTAGGTAAAAATAATATCTACAACTTTCATTTTGACTCCGTCGGCTAATTCTCGACCGATCTTAAATTTAACAGTACGAGGCGTTTAGACTGTTAAATGACCGCGAAGAATTCGTAACTCCTTCATACGGACTCCGTTTTCGTCTGTCTTTTTACCGTTGAGTTCCTATTAATGAGATCTTCAACTCTCATTTATTTCACGTAAGCCAAAAACCGCTCGAACTAAAATTCGAGTTTCGGGCTGTACACTACTAAGCCGAATCTTAGAAAAATCATAACTTCCTCATACGAAGTCAGATTTGGGCGTTCTTTTTATCAACGCTCTTAGTTTAACATATTCTATGAATTTTGTTTAGATTTCTAAGGCTAAAAAGTCTTCTATCGTAAATTCACTATTTACGTCTTCCGGTGCTGTGCCAGTTTTGCCGTAAAACTTCGGCGGGCCATAACTTCTTCGTTATAACTCGGATTTCGGCGTTCTTTATATGTACGGAAACCTTGCGACATATTCTAAAACTTGGTTAAGACTATTCATTCTAAATAACCTTTTGTCGAAAAGTCATTTTTGACCCCTACTGCCTCTAAATTGACTAGCCCGGATCTGCGGGCGTTACATTGATCATCGCCATCATTTCAACAAGAGTAAGGCGGTTTAGATCCTTGGTCTTCTTAATGACAGCTACATTCATATCCCATGACTTTGGAAGAGCATTCAATAGCTTTTTATTTATTTCGGACTTGGTCAAGAAGATCTTGGCTATAGTCATCTCAGTGGTGAGAGTTGTGAGTCGCTGCAACTGTGCCTCTAGGGTTTCTCCAGGAATATAGTTAAACATGTTAAACCTTTGACGTAGCATATCCTGGCGGCTTTCCTTCATGTCTTCATTACCTTCATATACCTCAATCAGTGCTTCCTACAGAGCCTTAGCTGAAGTATACTCTCTGAACCCTTGAGCTATATCAAGAGATAAAGCCATGGTTAGAGTGGCCAAAGCCCTTTCCTGTTCTTCTACTTTCTCAAAATCTTCATCTGTGTAGTTTTCAATTGCTTTGTCAACTACTTGCCCTACAACAGTGGTGGTTATTCTGACAGGATTCTTGATGATACTTCTCCAAATTTTGAAGTCCTTCATTTTAATATATTTTTCAATCCGGTATTTCCATTCAGGAAAACCATTTCCAAACATCAGTCTTGGAATGCGTGTAGTGGTGCCCATAACAGAATCCAGCTCATGATGATGTGTTTGGCTTTGAGAGTAGATTGATTATTAAAATTTAAAGGAAAAACACACACACACACACCACACACACACACACATATATATATATATATATATATATATATATATATATATATATATATGTATATATGAAGACATGTGTGTGTGTGTATATATATATATATATATATATATATATATAATTAGTGATTATAACACTAATTAAACAAGTATAAACATCCTAATGTGAGGAAAACACTTTGGTCAAAGTGGTAGGAGGCTATTGGGTTGCAATAAAGGAGTGCAAGGCCTTATACGAGAGTTTATAGTCAATGAACCATGTCTTAAGGAGTTTGCGGCCCAGGGGAGTTTACTCCTAGCTGCAAACTCTCAATTGGGTCACCAAATGAGGCTTAAAACTATTATAACTTAAGTGGTTAAGTGTTCCAAGGCTTAAACAAGAGGTTGGGTGGGTTTAAGGTCCATGAATGGCCTTGTATGGTGTTTACGGCCTTGGGATCACTTCCCCATTAGTTTACGGCCATAAACTCATGGTATGAAGTACCAAATCATGTAATGAAGTCCCTAGTTCAATGGTATAAGGTTCTATGCTAAGTTCCAAGGCTCACTGGGGTTAGGGTGTCATTTGCACCCTTAAAAGGGGTTTACGGCCCAAGAATATATCTTGGCCGTAAACTCCTTGAATAGTGATTCCTTATGTTTTCTAAGCCTTAAACATGATAAACCTAGTGTATAATGAGTTAGAACAAGAGTACTTACGATCTAGGAGCTTGAATGGTCGGTTTTGGCCAAGAACACGAGTATGTGTTCTTGGTGGAACTTGAAGATCTACAAAATGGAATGATTTCACAGATGAAATCATGTAAGATTACTAGTTTATGCAAGATAACAACTAGCTAAGACAATAAACTTACGAGTTTTGAAGATCAGGGATGAAGATCGGGATGATACTTGAAAGGATTTGGGCCAAGAGGAGGAAAGGAATGAACAAAGTGGCCAGCACTTGACCTTATAGGAGGAGTTTATGGCCCACATGGAGTTTACGACCGTAAAATCCATGGTGGTGGCCGTGAATTCCTGGTTAAGATGTTTCAGACTTGTTCTTTGAGCTATAGATTCAGCAGATAAACCCCGACACTTATTCCTTAAGTGTACAAGGTTCAGAACGCTCAAATAAACTCCTAATAATGCTAAAAGATAATAGCAATGAGTTTGACTTGTAATGAAGTGTTAGACTGAACTGGATGGAAAATTTCGGGTTGTCACATCATCCCTCCATTAGAGGGAATTTCATCCCGAAATTAGAATTTAGGTAAAGAGTAGGTATGAATAATTGAGCAAGGAGGTGGGGATACTTCTTAATCGATTGGTTATCGCGCTCCCAATTGAATTCGAGTCATCAGTTGGTATTCCAACGAACCTTCACTAGTGGATTGTGGCGTTGCTTTGTCCGCTTGACCTCTCAGTCCATGATTACTGCGGTTCTTCCACGATGGCGAGGCTCTTGTCGATCTCGATCTCATCGAGTGGGATTACGAGAGTCCTGACGGAAAGGTACATTTTCAAGTTCGAGACGTGAAGGGTGAAATGTATGTTACTGAGTTCGCGGTGTAGGTTGGGTTTGTGAGTTACATGACCGATTCTGGCAAGAATCTCGGAGGTCCTAACTCTCTTGGATTTAGCTTACCACGCTTTCCGAAGCGTATCAAGCCTTCCCAGAGTGAGACTTCCAAAAGGATTTGGTCTTTCACTTGGAATCCCAAAGGTTTCTTCCTCTTGCTTCTCTTCCCAGTCAAGGCCCACTCCCTTCTGAGTCAAATTCGTAAGAAGTTTCGTAATCCGCGAGGAGTCCTAAACGAACTATGACAGTAGGTCAGCGAGACTTAGAATTCGGTGAATTCTGTAAGCATCTTCAGTGCTGAAAATTTCTCAACGGTTTTGATCCTTGGAATGGTCCTCAAGAATTCCCACATCACTAATAGTGTGCTTAAGGAATTCGACTCTTCAATTTCTAAGACTTGTATTTAGAGAACTTTCCGCAACGTTTCCCTGATCGTAGTGTTTCCATGGTTTGTTGTAGATGCTCTTTATGATTTCCTTCTTACTACGATAGTAGATAAGTAAGGTGCTGTTTGTTTTTTTGAAGTCAAAATGTCTGCAGTCTGCGGACCACATCTGCAAGCCTCTGCGGCAGAAGAGGTGGACCAAATGTCTGCAATCTGCAATAAGAAGACTGTTTGTTTTTAACGTCTGCGGGCCGTTAAAATAAATTGAATTTTTAAACTTAATTTCATGTTATAAACATTAAAAATGTATTTTTAACAAAAAAATGAAAGAAAAACAAAAACTACACGGTGGCCATGTTTTTTTTTTTTTTTTTTTTAGGTTAAAATGAGGTCTGAAGACCTTTGAAGACAGTGGCCCATGTCTGCGCCAGGAAGACCTCGCGCAGACGTTTTCTGATCTGCGCACTTCCAAAAACAAACAATCTGCGAGGGCATATGTCTGCGCGTTGTCTGCGCGGCGCAGACAAAAGTGGTTGCGCAGATCTTCAAACAAAAAACAAACAGCCCCTAAGTCATTTATGAGGATAACGACGAACCGATCCAAGTAAGAATGGCATACCCTATTCATTAAGTTCATGAATACTACGGGCGTATTGGTCCTATCTGACGGGTATCACTACGGACTTGTAGTGTCCGTATCGAGTTTGTAAGATTGTCCTCGGGACACCCTTCACTAACACTCGTAACTGGTGATTTTTGGATCTTATGTCCATTTATGAAAGGTACATAGTTCCTTGCGGTTGGTCAACCAATTCATCTATACAAGGCAGAAGGTAATGATTTCTAATGGAAGTCCTGTCGAGGTCTGCACCACGAGGACTTCTCAAGGTGTTACCCATTCTAGTACTTCTCTCGCCCAAGCACGTTTAATTGGGAAGTTCTGATGGGATCTGGTGCATTGGTGCTGGTATGATCGCACCCACTGAAGTCTGTCTTCTTGAAGAATAAGACCGGAGCTCTCAAAGGTGAGGAGCTTGATCTTCTCATTCAATTGATGAGTAGTCATTAAGCTTTCCGAATAGTTCTTGTATCTCCATTGGTGTGAGACCATAGGGCGATCGGGTTACAGGAGTCGTATTGGGTTCTAAGTTCATTCGCATTACGATGCGAGCACTCGTAATGTTGGGCAGTCTCCGTCCTGAAGTTCATATTAGAAGTCATACATGGTTCATCAATCACAGTCTCGTGTATACGAGTCGTATATAATTAAGATTGAAAAGGTAGTCGAATAAATGATTCTTCTTTAACCTCACATCCCAACGAGGAAAAGAAGTTAAAGTGGAATCATCAATTCTAAACCTGTAGAACCTTGATTATATATCACCCCTATGTATACATTCTTCAGCAATAGATCAACTGTATGGGTCTTTGGATTGAACTTGACTTACTTTACGAGTGGTATTTCAGGGAGGTTTGCTGAGGTTTCTTCAGAAATGATAAGAAACATGAGGTACTCTATGAATTAGCACTTCGGTGTTCTGGAATGACGGCTTCGCTAGAAAGAGGATTTCGAAGAAAGAGGATTTCGAAGAAAGAGATGTGCGCACGAAACTGGTATTATGCGAATCGATTTGACTCGAGTTGTATGATAATATCGGACATACTTGAAAATAAAGACATTTGATTAGAACATAAAGGCGTTACAGACCAAACACAACAGTACAGCTTTTAACATAGTTATAGTACTTTAGAGTAACTACAGGAATGCTACTGCGAACAAGGTATACTACAAAAGGCAAGTATACGCAGCACGAGGGTCCCTTAACTAACGGGATCCCGAAAAAGATAAGACTCGAGTTGCACTAGTTTTAAACAGGTTTTATGGGTCTGTTACAACGAAACGCCTTAATTACATTAATGTGGGTCAAGAGTAGTCTCTCATGTGGCAGTGATCCTTAGTATTTTCCCGCCTGCACCGGAGTTCTTTGTTATTGGAAAATCCTTCTTGAAGTGCCCTATCTCACCGGATTGGTGACATATCGGGCTGGTACTAGCATCGGTGGGCGAAACGTGGTGTCGAGTAAGAGTTATGTGAACATGGGTGTTTTCCTTGTTCATCCACTTTGAACTTTTCCTTTCATAGGGTCCAGTTTTACCACTACCATCGCAAGCCTGGTTGACTCCGATGTCAGGGGCTTGAGTGATGGGTCATGCTGGTGCTCCATAGCTACGAGCATGGTGCCTTATTTTTAGGCAATTGCAACATTGTAATTCATGGCAAGCCCCATTATGATGATAGCTACACTTATCACACTTTGGTAGCTTTCCCTCGCATGGTCTGATTGGTAATGGGAATGTGGGGGTTGCCACTTGTTGTTGTTTCATGGAAAGTCTTTGGGATCGCTTGCGTTCCTTCTGGGCTCGGCGCTTTCGTTTCCTGTTCTCTGTTTTTCGGCTTGGCGAGCCTGTGACTGTTATCTTTTGATGACTTCCTGGATTGATACTACTATCGGGGTGGTCAACTCCTTTGTCAGCATAGCTTGTGTTGATAGCACTGTGGTTTGCAAGGATATCTGCCACGGCAGCCGTCACAGCAGTCGAAACTGCAACTTGGAAAGTAGTGGCGTCCATAAGAAAGGAAGGGGTTTCATTATTCGGCTGACTATTTCCGGATGACGACATGATTCTGTAACACGAAAGAAAAGGGGTTCGTGAGCTATTACGGTTGAGCCTTTATAGGTTTGATTCTGACTAAGAGATGAGTTATTATACATGAAAACTTAGCTTATACAAATTATGATATAATCAAGATTGGGCGGATAATAAAATGTGTGATTCTACTCTAGTCCCACATCCCAACGAGGAAAAGAAACTAAATTAGAAATCTCACATTCTATTGTCTACCAGGTCTTCGTTATATATAATTCGGAAATGTATAAGCGAGGAAAGTCATAATAATAATCTTCTTACGAATCCTTTTTGATGAACTAGAATTCCTAGTTAAGGCTACTATTGACCCTAGATCTGCTTCGATTATTCCATGGAAGAGTAAGAGTATGTTCTCGAAGGTTTCACCTACATCCCCATGATGCAGTCCTAGTATAGAGTAGAAGTAAGTTTGTAGAGTGGTCTCAAGACGTTTATCGTTCAAACTGGGGTACTATAGGTCGGTGGATAATATGATCCAACCACTTAAAGATACTTGGAAATGTCTGCAGAGTTAAATTACTATAGTCCAATGACTTGGATAAAGCATGTTTCAGATAGACTACAATGAAGGTATGATGAGAGTATTTGAAAAAAGGGTGACACATAAGTTAGCCGACTGCCAATATCATCGATGTTTAAGATGTAATAAGTTCGGGAAAATTGACCTTGTAGTAGGTCTTACATCACATCTCGAGTAGAAAAGTCTTTGCCATCATAAAGACCTAACTAAAGTACTTACAGTACAAGGTAGTCACATAGAAACTGTTACACAAAACATAGACAGCAACACGGTTCTTTAAAACAAGGAAGGAAAGTAAAGCATCTCCTACTGGCGACGGTCACCCCTATGGTGAACCCTTAGTTCAGCTAGTTGACGTTCCATATCAAGCAGGTATCTTTCATATACCCTCTGACGTACTCGGAGCTCTATGACTTCGGCTCGGTTTTAGATAGTGCTTGCAGCAGGGTTTTGTCGTCTCTCTCAGATCTCTCACGAGCATGCTCAAGGAGATTGGTGCGAAGGATAGGAATTCCTCCATTTGTATCAACTTCTGTGATACGATGTAGAGCTATCATGTCCTGAATTTCATTTCGGGCAACTCTACGGATCAGGATTGGTAGAACTCTGTCTGTTGAGCTCCCTTCGTTTACGTTGTAGAAGCTTCGGTCTTCATTAAACGACATAGGTTGATCTTGCTCTTCACTCCATGTTTCCAAGCATTCTACCCAAGGAGGCGTCGGACCATGAAAAGCCAGACGAGGGTTAGGATTTGGAATGGATGCTACCGGGGGTAGGTTCTCAACCTCGGGTTCAGAGTTATCATCATCCGAAAGGTCTTCAGCATGGTGATCATTCAAAGGAATTGGATGATCATTCTCGAGTTCTTCTCCAAACCATCCAGCATTGCCTTCATTCGGAAGGTACAGGTTGTCGTGGGGATGAAGTCCAGCCATTTTATCTACGCAAGGATTGGGGTAAGGAAATAATTATTATACGAACTATCTAGATAATTATTAGAAAATCTTCATTAGTTATATCACTATTTTTAAAGTACATACCAGTCATATGTAATCGAAACAGGATAGGCCTTTGAATAAGTGACCTTAACTCCAAATTCACAAGGAATCGGGGTAAAGCAAAAAATTTCATAGATTCTAAGTCTATAACATCCTAGTTACATATAACCTTAGTGTATTCACTTAGCAAATATCAACTTAGTAATGAAGATCCTTTTTAGTTCTCAAGTAAGTAATTATAGTAACACAAAACACCCCTATGATATTTTAGACCTAGCTTTTATTATAATGTTCTCATTGTATTAGTGTTGGTAAGTCTTTAGACTTGTTGACACATCACAACCATTCTTGGGCATGTGCTAATCACTCCTCGGAACAACATAGTTGATCAGGCTATGCCACTCCCAAGACTGACCATACATCCCCGAGCTTACCTGTGATATTCAACAATCGTAATACTTTTATTCTTGTCATTGTGACACGGATTTTAGTATGAATGCAGGCACGTATAGTTTGCTAAATATTTTATTATTTAAAAGTATAAACTCTTGGTCAGAGTATTTTTAATCCCATTGTATTTATAGTTTGTATATCTTTTATGGGTTGATATACTTAATTCACTATAAACAATGCTCTGATACCAATCTGTCACACCCCAAAACCGAGAACGTCGGAAACCTTCTGGGGCGGAGGACGTCATGTAGTGAATCACAACAATGTAAAGTAGTAAACAAGCAACAACATCATCCATTGCATTAATAGTATAATTTTAATTACAAGTGTGCTCTTTCATAGTATAAGACAACATAATGAATAACCAAAATAAAAGATGAGTCTTGACTGCTCCGTGTTCACAAAACCTGGTCGTCGTACCATCTAATTGTGACCTGAGAATACAAGTTATTTTGAAAGCGAGTATCAGCAATAAAGCTAGTGAATTCAAAAGTATTAATGTGTCTTTGATTTGTAATACTGGAAAGTAAAGACTTGTAAACATTTGGAAAAAGTTTTTATAAGTATGAACTGTTTGAAAGTAGTTGAAAACGTTTGAACACCCTAGCAAATCCCCATGATTTCTATTAGTATAAAAAGTAGTCTTCTACCAAGACCTAACTGTTTTGAAAGTAGCCTTCTACCAAGACTAGAATGTTTTTAAAGTAGCCTTCTACCAAGACTAGACTGTACGCCTATTGAAATTATTTTCTACCTCATCGATTATGTGAATGTGGCACATGGTAAAGGTATTAATAATATATTACCCGGATTTTTAATCCGTTTGCAATTATCGTATGCAAAGTGAAAGTATTGTAGTATTTGTAATAAGTGACTACTTTGCACTAATTTGCCTTAATTGAGGGTTAAGGTATAATGTGATGGCTAGAACCCGTACTATACGCTCTCTATCAGAAGATTCTGGGAACCAAACACGAAGCTGCATTTTTACAAATCGTGAACATCCACATTACTATGATCATGTACACCCAATTTAATAATCACAATGCAGAGTGATTCATTGGTATACTTAGATCCTGAACTTAGTCCATGCTATAGCACCTTGTTATGTTAGCTCTGTTATCGTGTATTGTAAGTGTAATTGTGTAGGCGTATCTATGTAAGCGTATTCATGTAAGCGTATCTATGTAAACATATTCATGTAAGTGTATCTATGTAAACGTATTCATGTAACATGTAATGTATTAGTATAGACTCATGAATGAACTGAATCTTGTGTGATTCCTTGTACTTGGAATGGTAAATAGTATGTCCTAACTACACCTATTATAGTTACTAGTGACGTATGAGTATAACCGGAAGTATACCTTTGCTACCTAAAGGTACTGAACTGACTAAGGGAACCTTTATACCTACATATGTATACATGATATATAATTAATATTTAAACAACATTCGGATGAGCAACCGATGCCCTAAGGCCACATCCCAACGGGGAAAAGGAAATAAAGCGAGTTAGCTATCCTAAGTCCTTTAAACATTATTTATATAACTATACATATCTAGGCATGCATTTGACAATATAAAAGCATAAAAGAAGTTTTGTAAAACCTTTGAAAAGTTTAATACTAAGAAACGATGACTTGATGTCAGCTTATAAAACGATGGAAAGTATTTTGTTTGATAAAACAGAGTAAGTATAAGGAAAACCTTTTTTTGAAAACACATTTGTAACAGAGTTTGAAAGGAAACTTACAGTATGTAAGACAGTTTGAAAAAGAGTTTTACACATGTAAAAACGTTTAAGAAAGTCATTTGAAGAAATTTGTTTGGTAAAACGGTTAACGTATAGTAAATTCATTTTCATGCTAGTTATTAATCACATGTGATTGATATAATAACTAAACATGATTCAACTTGTATCCCCCCCCCCCCCATAAAGCATTTATAAACATTTAAAAGGTTAATTAAGGGGTATGAACTCACCTGCAGTGAGTGGATCGGATTGAAGTGTCGGACACGTGTTCGATGTCAAGTGATTATAAAACTAATTAAACATGTATAAACATCCTAATGTGAGGAAAACACTATAGTCAAAGTGTTAGGAAACTATCGGGTTGCAACAAAGGAGTGCAAGGCCTTATACGGGAGTTTATAGTCAATGGACCATGTCTTAAGGAGTTAACGGCCCTGGGAAGTTTACTCTTGGCCGTAAACTCTCAATTGGGTCACCAAATGAGGCTCAAAACTATTATAACTTAAGTGGTTAAGTGTTCCAAGGCTTAAACAAGAGGTTGGGTGGGTTTAAGGTCCATGAATGGCCTTGTATGGTGTTTACGGCCCTGGGATCACTTCCCTATTAGTTTACGGCCATAAACTCATGGTATGAAGTACCAAATCATGTAATGAAGTCCCTAGTTAAATGGTATAAGGTTATATGCTAAGTTCCAAGGCTCACTAAAGGGTTAGGGTGTCATTTGCACCCTTAAAAGGGGCTTATTGCCCAAGAACATGTCGTGGCCATAAACTCCTTGAATCCTATAATTCCTTATGTTTTCTAAGCCTTAAACATGATAAACCCAGTGTATAATGAGTTATAACAAGAGTACTTACGATATAGGAGCTTGAATGGTCGGTTTTGGCCAAGAACACGAGTGTGTGTTCTTGGTGTTCTTGGTGGAACTTGAAGATCTACAAAATGGAATGATTTCACGGATGAAATCATGTAATATTACTAGTTTATGCAAGATAACAGCTAATTAAGACAATAAGATTACGATTTTGAAGATCGGGGACGAAGATCGGGATGATACTTGAGAGGATTTGGGCCATGAGGAGGAAAGGAATGAACAAAGTGGCCAGAACTTGACCTTATAGGAGGGGTTTACGGCCCACATGGAGTTTACGGCTGTAAACTCCATGGTGGTGGCCATGAACTCCTGGTTAAGATGTTCCAGACTTGTTCTTTGAACTATAGATTCAGCAGATAAACCCCGACACTTATTCCTTAAGTGTACATGGTTCGGAACGCTCAGATAAACTCCTAATTGTGCTAAAAGATAACAACAATGAGTTTGACTTTTAATGAAGTGTTAGACTGAAATGGATGGAAAATTCTGGTTTGTCACACTATAGACTTTCGAATATCTGATCCTACCTAAAGTCCCTAATCAACAAGAACAGTTAATAAGGCCAAATCAAACATTCTTAAGCTATAAGATCTTAATTGTGTACATACGTGATACATACATAAGCAACTATAGTAATAATGTCAATCTCATATAAGGAAAACCCTAGGCTAGCAGACATCATGTAATTAGGAAATTATATAATGCAATTCCTAAAGATCCCTAGCCAATACCAAATAACCGTATGGTATTTTGTGGTCAACTTACTGGCTCTGGCTGATCGTACACCCTGCATCCTCCTTTTCTCATTTTGAAAACCATTTTAAAACTATTTTGAAAATCCTTCCTTGGTTTGAGACTAGATTCACATGAGTGTTCCTCCAATTCACTCAAACCAAGGCTCTGAAACCAACTTGTAACACCCATAAAATCATGCCAAATTTGAACTTTTAAAAACATTTCATAACCATTAAATCATTACAAACTTGTTTTCAAATTTTATAATATCAGAGTTTTCCCAGAAACATAAACAAAACATGAGGAGTTGTACGATCACGCCTTTGTCTTACTGCGTTCTCCTGATGTACCTGAAACAATAAACTAAAAACTATAAGCCCGAAAGCTTAGTGAGTTCCCCCAAAATACCAATACACTGCACATAACACATATATAAATAACAACATGTACAGGTCCACAACTTTACAGACTGGATTATCCCGGGGCCCACAGTATGAGTCTAGATTGCCTTCCGGGCCCACAACTCACATCTGGATTGCCATCGAGCCCACAGTAAGACTCTCCCTTAACTCTTATCTAGAATGCTCCCGGGTTTATTGGTTACCACACGGAGCAGTATCACCTCAACCCATCCCACATAATATGTCGACATATAACACAACTAATGCACATACAAATAATCACATAATACTACAGGTAGTCCTACAAATCTACCTAATTGGCATAACAACTAACATGCAACACTATCTCATACTCATCATACTACAAACTGCTAGGATATCATATCCAATAGGCCAGCCTTGGTGCCTTAGACCCCCTTAGTATAGTGAGGATAACTCACCTCGCAACTGTCGACTCGAAAGATAAGCTCAAACTCTTGGATCACTATCACAAACTCCACCACGTATATTCACCATAGAACCATACTTGTAAATTTCTAATTTCCCAAAATGCCCTAGAAGTCAATTAGTCAACCCTTGGTTAAAGTCAAAGTCAACAATCAAGGTCAATAGTCCATGTTGACCCGACTCATCGAGTGCAGTCACTGACTCGTCGAGTCCTTCTAGAACTCGAGTAGTCATGAAATCCCCCCCCCCACTAACTCGTCGATTATTCCTTGTAACTCGCTGAGCCCATGCATGTCCAAAAGTCAGGAAAACCCCAGTTGACTCGTCAAGTTAGCCTACTGACTCGCCAAGTCCATGCAGAAGTCGATACACGAAAATCTTCATCGGACTCGCCGAGTTGACCATACAACTCGTCGAGTCCCTTTAGTCCATTATCCATTCAGATGCTTATTAAGCCATTTTAAGGTTCCATATTGTAGATCCAGCTTCCCAAGGCATGTTTATCACTTAAAGTTGAAAACTTTACGTGCATGCAAGACTCTAAAGTCTTATAATGTCAAAACCAAGATTGAAATGGAGTTTTACACTTAAGAAGTGGTTCATACTTGCTAAATCTAAAAGCTTTATGGACTTAGAGAACAAAGAGAGTTCAGATTTGAAGTTACAACTTCAGATCTTAGCTCATACCCTAGAATGGCTTCATCATATGATAGAAAATCCCTAATCTTTAACCAAATGAGATCTAGAAGGAAATGAGATCAAGGTAACGACTTGATACCTTCCAAAAGATGCTAACTAAGGTAGATATTAGATCCCCACACGCTCCTTGTTTCTAGCCACTTTCTCTCCAAGCTCTTCTCACTAAGATCCACCTTCCAAAGCTTAAAACACACATGAATGAAGCACAAACACGGATTAGGTTTGCTGGATTCTGAGGAGGCTGTAAGTGGGCTAAAGGAGGCTTATGATCCTTTAAATAGGGTGCAAAATCCTGGAAATTAGGGTTTCATCCTACAACTCCTACCTATCGAGTACTATCTTGGACTCAACAAGTAGGTCACTTGAACACGTGGCCTAATCCGCTTCTACTTGACGATTCAGGGCATCCAACTCGTTGAGTAGACCTTGAAATTATTAACCTGTAAGAATCAGATGTGTATACTGAAATCGAGTTTAGGTTAGAATATAGATCAAGATTCAGAGTCTACAATCGATAATAACGATGAAGACGGCCTAGAAAAGATCCAATAAAAGCGGAAACCGTAATGAGACTCGACATAATATTTGTGTATATATACACAATCTCCCGCTCTGATACCAATTGATGAGAATAAAACTAGAATGTTCGATAAGATTTAAACAGACAAAAGAATCGAAACACAGAAAGAAGATCAACATTGTGTCAAATGATTAATAAGTACAGCCTTAGAAGAGCTCGATGAAGAACTGCTACTGTAAAGGTTGTGTAGGGTTTACAACTTACACCATTACAAGATACGGTGCACGCATGCACCTTAAATAGCTAAACCCTAATAATAATTAACCGGGTGGACATGCCCAACCCACTATACAAACCATGGACTAATTAATAAAACAATTGATGCAATCCATATGACTCAACATTATGCTTCTGTATTGACGATGACATCACAACGTTTTAATAAAAACAAAAACATTTCTTCGAAAATGCTTTGATAATATCTTTATCATGTTTTCTGTGAACAAATTCCTCAATCTTATCCTTTAAAATGGATACTCTAATTTTTAAATAAGCATAAATAAAATTTTTAAAATGACCGTGAATTTAGGGATGTCATAGTTTGTCTTCATATGAGCTAGTTTTTTAAAAAGGCTTATGTCTTTGAACATTTAAGAGTGTTTGGTTGTTTATGCTATGCTACTAAGCTTACTTATTTTGATAAATTCTCTGAAACGGATGAAAATGTGCTTTATTAGGTTATTCTTCTGAGAAAAAAGGTTATAAATTATTGAGTCTTGATTCAAATTCTATTTTTGTTTCCAGGGATGTGAAGTTTTATGAATCTGTCTTTCTTTTGAAACTTAAGTAATTGTTGATAAAAAATTTAATAATCTCAATCCAGTTGACCTTTTTTCTTATGATGAATTAAATGGTTTTGAATATGTAAATGATACTATCAACCTAGATGAATTGAGTGCTAAACACTAGATGGATTTTTCTAGTGCAACCAGCCATTGGAAGAGACTAAGACAAATACTACTCAAGTCAGCAACAAGACTAGTGAGGCACATGTACCTTCAACTGGTAGGACTATGCCAAGAACTTCTTATATATCTGAGGGAAGTATTCAAGTAAATTCCTTTACTTCTCTTTGTCAATCATTAGGATCCTTTAGGGCTAGGAGGGAGTCTTGCATGCCTATTAAATTTAATAATTGTGTGGTTGAAGGTAAGCATAAAAACATAATTGAAAATTCTCTTTACTATTCTTTTTTAAATAATGAAAATAAGTATTTTGTTGCAAATACAAATAAAACCATTGGAATAATGCTATGAATGATAAGATGGAAGTTCTCCATCAAAATCATACTTGGGATATAACTGAATTGCCAAAAAACAGAAAACCCATTGGTTGTAAATGGGTATATAAAATAGAATATAAACCCAATGGAGAAGTTAAACGTTATAAAGATATATTAGTAGCTAGAGGGTATAATCAGAGATAGGGTAACTGTTCACATTGTAATTTCTCTTTATGTTAAAAATTCTTGGCCTATACATAAGTTGATACTAATAATGTTTTTTTTATATGGTGAACTTTCTGGGGATGTTTATTTTTTTTTTATATGGTGATCTTTCTGGGGATGTTTATAAGACTCTTCCTTGGGCATATCATTCTAAGGATGACACTAGGGTATGTAAATTATTAAAGTCTTTATATGGGCTCAAAAAAGCCCCTAGAGAGCGGAATAAAAAGTCAACCACATTGTTACTTAGTTTTGGTTTTCTTCAAATTATCAATGATTATTTTCTTTTTGTTAGAAATGAAAATAACACTACTATTTTGCTTATGGTTTATGTTGATGGTATTATTTTGTTAGAAATGAAAATATGGAGTATGTATTAGTAAGAGAAAACATTATCTTGCATTGTTACATTAGTTTGGAATGTTATGCTGCAAACCAGTTAAAAATCCTAAAAATCCTCTAGAAGCTAATTTCATTGCGAGTTATGGCTATAATAAACAAAGTGATTTTCTTGACAATATTACTGAGTTTAAAAACTTGGTGGGAGAATTGATTTATCTCACTATAACCAGACTAGATATTTCATATTCTGTCCATATATTAAGTCAATACATGCACAAACCCGGCATGTGTCATTTAAAGATTAATCTTAGGCTACCAAGGTATCTTAATAGTATTATAGGAAAAGGAATTTATTTGGTTAAATCAAACAATTAAGAATTGACTGGATATGTCGATATTGATTGGGTAAAATTTTTGACGTCTAGGAGGTTTGTTACCGGATATCTGGTTTATTTTGGAAAATCATTGGTTTATTTAAAAAGCAAGAAATAGACAATCGTTGCTCGTTCTTCAACATAATCTAAGTATAGAGCATTGGCTTCAAGATCTTGTGAAATTATTTGGATATTTTTTATTTAGGAGTTAAGGTTTAACACCTATTAGCGTATTCAGTAACAACGATTCAACTATTAAACTCGCTTAAAATCCTGTATTTCATGAGAAAACCAAGCATTTTGAGGTTGATCTGCATTTTAGTAGAGAAAAGGTTATCAATGATATTCTAATAATCATTAATATTAGTTCTTCTAATCAAAATGCGAATATTTTGACCATGTCTATAATCAGTTCTAAACATAGGTTTCTTTCAAAACGAATTGGTCATACTGATCTTTTTACTAAAGATCAAATTTTATTAAATTGTTAAGTTTGAGCAGGGGTGTTGAAATTATATGATAGTATTAGTCAAACTTAACATCTTTATTAATAGGATATGCTTTGTATATTGTTACATTTTGTAGGCATTGTTGGTAACATGTGGTAAGTATTGGTTTGTAAAGAAATGTTGGTTCACAGATGTATTTTTTTATATTAAATCTTGTGTGTTGCGACTCATTTTATAAAATTTGCAGAAGCGGACGTGCAGATCTTTGTACATGGGTCGGACTCTTTGACCCAACTATATATGTAACGCGTACGTAGTGTGCTTTCATTTAGATGAAATATCACACACACATACATATACTCATCTCTTATGTTGTTCTCTCGAGTTACTAGGGTGTCACTGTTAGTGTTTGTTCATTGAGCTCATACAATCTTCAATATTTGAGTGATATATTCAAGAGTACGTTAGATTTAATGTAGTGAGGATACATTTGTAAAGATTGGTGTAAAACAAACATGTTTTTCATTATTAAGGAAATTGTTGAAGTTACGATATTGTGCGTTTGTGATTTTATCAAATTTTTACATACTTCTAACAATTATTTTTCCTAATAAAAATATTATTATAATGTCTCTTTAAAGTCTAAAAGTCTATGATTTAGGGTTGAATAATCGATAATATTTGTTTTGGAGCAACTCATTTTTATGAACTTAATGGGAAAACTATGAAAAAACAATTATAAAGAGGTAATAGTCAAAATTAGATATTCTAACTAAAGTATAAAATTGATTATATATTTAAATTTAGTAGGCATTCAATTAATACAAAGTTTCCATCAAGAATATTAATAATATTTACAAAGTTTCTCGTTAACCTCATTGTAAACTCACCTGCTTGATCTAAAACCAAGACCACTTATTCGGTCCATGTTAAATACTGATCGAATCCAAAAGAAAACTCACGGCTAAGAACTACGTTTTTTCACTATTACAAACGATTCCAAAACAAAGACCAACACTAACCATCATCTTTATATGTATCTTTAAGTAGGTATGTGCTTTTTTTTCTTACAGAAAATAGAACGAAACCGGAACCAAAACTGGTTAGAACCAATTAGTGGTATCCGCTTTAGTTCTTAGTTCTTCAACTCCGTTTTCTTCCTAGAATAGAACTCTATACTCAGATCTAAAATTTGCTTCAAAAAGCTTTTTCTCTAATTTTTTTTTTTTTTTTGACAATATAAGTTTCTGTTTTTCAATGATGAGTCATTATAATACTCAAGCATTTCACAATTACGCTAACGTCATTAGGGAAAGTGATTGTGATTCTATTGTAACATCCATAAAAATCATGCCAAAATTAAACTTTTTAAAACATTTTCAAACCAACGATTTTTATAAAACTCGTTTCCAAAATAGTATAATGTCAGAGTATCCCATAATCAATCATAAAAATCATGAAATATGAGGAGTTGTATGATCACGCCTTCACCTTCCCACGATCATCAGAAGTACCTGAAACAATAATCGATAAATGTAAGCTCGAAGGCTTAGTGAATTACCCAAAAATACCAACGCCATACACATATAACCATATCATATAAGCATATAAGCAACTGCATGCATAATGAGCCATCAGTCTGACGGGACCGCCTCACAAGCCATCAGTCAATCTGGACCACTCTTCGAGCCTTCGGCACGTTTGGACCGCCTCTCAAGGCCTTCAGCCTATCCGGATCGCTCGCCAGGCCTTCGGCTTGATTATATGCCCTCCCAGGTCTACAGACTATCTGGTCCGCCCTGGGTATCTTGGCCTACAGCACAAAGCAGGACCTGCCTCAACCCAATCCCCTAAACCAACAAACATGTGCACGTATATATATATATATATATATATATATATATATATATATATATATATATATATATATAAACAAATAGTCATGCAGATCTAACAGATCACTAATCATGACAATCATCCTATAACCAGGATACTGATCTAATCGATCACTAACATAGCAACCATCCTATAACCAGGATACTGATCTAACTGATCTCTAATATGGAAACCATCCTATAACCATGATATTGATCTAAACAATCACAAGCATAGCAACCATCCTATAACCAGGATACCAATCTAACCGATCACTAGCATAGCAACCATCCTATAACCAGGATACTGATCTAACCGATCTCTAACATAGCAACCATCCTACAATCAGGATAGATATCATAAAGCATAACTTGCAATAAACCCAGATACAAATCCAAAAAGGGCTGGCATTGGTGCCTACAACCATGTTAGTATAGTGAGGATAACTCACCTGGCACTGCTGAAGTTCTGCGGATAAAACTCCATTTATTGGTTGATTGATTCCTGAACTATCAACATCAAATAACTACCAATTAATAATTGGGTTCCAAGTCCAAGGTCCAACTCACACTCCAAAGGCCGAATAGTCAAGTAATGGGCCAAAGCCCAACATATGGCCTAATTTTCTAAATTGGGCCCAACCCTTCACATAGGATTTACCTTAAGGCCCATCATTTAGTCCAATCCAAACATTTGCCATTTCAATTGATCCAACCTCTCATAATATTCAAGGCCCAGTTATTGCCCATCTATGGCCTAATTTTCCAAATTTGGCCCAAACCCTCACATGGGCCTTACCTTAAAGCTCATACAAATATTTTAGTCCATTTACTTGTTCTTGGAAAATCCATCAATATCCTAATCACCAAAGCCCAAAAAAAATCACCAACTCAAGGCTCCAGTAAGATTAGGGTTGTCACATGAAATGATAATTAGGGTTAACTGTTCCTACGTAACCCATTAAGGACTTAATCCATTAAGTCCAATATTGTCTTAGGTCAATTGCAAATGATTATTAATTAATATTTAAGTTTAATAAATAATTCCCGTGCGGGTCCCGATAAATCCCCAAAATTAGGGTTTTCATGTCATTAGGGTTTTCCTAACCATAATTAGGGTTTCCAATCCACATGTTAGCCCATTAGTCAAATGGTTGGGCTTTAGGTACATTACGGCTTCATTGGACCCATTAGGGTTAAACAAGTTGGGCACCACCCACTCCCACCTCGGGTAGTGGTGGTCAATGGCGGCTCACGGTGGCTGACACCACCTCACGGCGGTGGTTATGGTTCTAGTCCATTTTTGTCCAAGCATCCCAAACAAGGTCTAAACACAAACAAAGTACACCGCAACCCAACACGACGACTAGTGGCGGCGGGAGGCAGCAGCCACCACCTCACGGTGGTGGTTATGAGTTTTCTTTTTATTATTCCTATATCGATTACAATTTACAACCCAAACTTCCGAATAAACACACACACACACACAGTAAGATAAACACACACACTATTGAATTAGTGTCTAAGTCCATAACTATTTTGGTATGTACTTGACCCGATGGTGCATGGTCCTTTTGGGTTGCCTTCACCAAAGCAACTTGATAGGATGAATTATGGAGAGAAAGGATTAAATATGATTTATTAATATATTATGAGAATAATATATTAAAGGAGAAATCATATTGTTTAAATTAATATTAGTCAAGAATTAATTGGTAATTAGTTTTGTGACTAAAAGAGATTAATTAAACTTAATGGACTGAAATTGTAATTATAAGATAATTACAATTTGGGCTATGGATTGCCTTATATTAAGGAGTGGACAAATTCTATGGGAAATCCCATGAGAAAATCGTCCAAGGCCTTAAGGAAAGGAATCTATGGGTTGCTTAGGGCTTAAGCATCCAATTTAGGGTTTCCTTGTTAGATAACCCTAATAGCCTAACTATATATACATCCCTTATGACCCAAAAACGTGGCTAAGCATCCTTCGAGGGTTTCACACATTTTAGGGCAGCCTCCTTCCTCTCTCATCTTCATCCTCTTGCTCTTGGTGTTTGTGAACCATTAGAGGAGTGACATTTGTGACTCTAAGCTTTCTAAAGTTATTACAAGGAGGAATTGTGATTGTTATTGCTGCATAACAATCAAGGTAATATCTTAAACCCATTCTTCTGTTAATATGATTACTTGTATGCTAAAATTAGGGTTTATAGTCTTGGATAACTTGCATGTACAATAGAGAAACCTAGATCAAAGCATTAGGGTTTGTATGAGCACATAGGATGTTCTTATGACCAAAACCCATCAGTGGTATCAGAGCCTTGATTGGTTTCTATTGTATTGATGCTTTGTTTGTTTGTTCAAGCTTAAAAATCGAAATTTTGGGTTTCTGGGGGCTGAACTCACCGAGTCTATAGATGAACTCGCCGAGTCCATGCTGACTCGACGAGTCCATGCCTGACTCGACGAGTCAGTTGGTCAAAAAGAGGGAAAAACGGGATTTCTTGTTGTTTTTGCTTGAGGATACTTGCCTTATCATATTAGATCAATATAAATCCATTTTTTTATATATTTGAGTATATTCTTGATCTAATTGAAGATATTTATCAATTAATAAAATATTTGTATCCTTATGTGATAATTGATTAATTATTTTGATTAAATTGGTAAATTGTTTTGCAAGAAATCATTAAATAAATCAAATATGGATAATTATGTGATTAAATGTCAATTAGGATTATTTGTTATTTGATCCTTGTTGTTATGAAAAGTTTCATATTTTCCCCTTTAGGTTTTATAGTTTAAATTTGAACCCAAAAGTTTTGTTGTTTTGAAATTTAAATGGTTGAAACCATAATGTTTTGAAAAAGGTTTCAAAACTTGCCCTCAAGTTTTGGAATTTAAATTTTGATTGATAGTTTAATTTTGATGTATATTTAAATTCTAAACCCTTATGTTTTGAAATGTTTCAAAACTTGCCCTCAAGTTTTGGAATTTAAAAGTTGATTAAAAGTTTAATTAGGAATGTTAAATTCTAAGACCCTAGTATTGTTTTGAAAAAGTTCAAATCACACCCTTATGGTTTTATTAATTAATTAAGGAGTATAATTAAAAGAGGTTTAATAAATCCATAATAGTTTTGGTTTACAATTTAATTAAATTAAAGGTATACTTATTAAATTTGACCACCTAGTATTTTCAAAGTGTAAAATACACCTTATACTATATATAACATTACAAGTCTAACATTATATATATGTATGAGTAAAAGTCAGTCTTACCGTTAGTAGGCCTCATTCACGAAGCTGGTCTATAATGGGGTGTTCAAGGAAATTGCCTATAAAATGGCGATTGAATGGGTATCCACTCTTACCCACCGCACTCTTGACTAGTGGAGGGTCGTTAGCTGAACGGGTAGGATAGGACGGAACCTTCCATTATAAGTATAATGAAATACAAAAGTAACTAAATGTTTTGCAAATTCCCAATCTTAGTTACTTAGGCAAAGTGAATTGATGCAATTCCATGAAATTACACTTTGTGCCCTTGCGAAGACGTTAGTGGAGCGTGTGTGGTTTAGCGGCACACTAAATGGTTCTAAGAAAAGGTAGCAAAGCGTGACTCAATGTTTGTCATAGTTTGGTGGAGCGTGTGTGGTTTACCGGCACATTGAATAGGTGACTGTAACATGTGAGGGCACCATGTAAGTTTGCATGGTTATTCACACCCGCTTTGTGATCCTCGGCATCCCAGTCACAAACAAGAGGGGCATATCGAGATTAAAACGTGCTATTGAAATGTTCAATGAATCTCAAAAGGATCTAGGAGTTTTCATAGATTCAAAACTTAATTTCTTTTTTGTTTTTCATGGTAGAAATTAGTGAATCGTCATTCACTTACCTTCAAATGTTCTGCAATTTGGGTTACGGCATCCCTCTCCCGAGTTGTAGAATATTGTGTTGGGTCCTAGCCTTAATATCTCATTTGGGTGATTTACTAAGGACTCAATCAATCAACTAACTTGAATTTGTTTCTCCCATTTTGTAGATGTCTAAGTTTGACAACTATGGTCTTCCCAAATCCCGTGGAACAAGCATTCCACATGAAGATGGTATTCCACGATTCGATCGAGAAACAAGAAAGCATGCTTCACTTCCTCCACCTCCTCCAATTGTTCTCCTTAACCCACAAGATCGAAGAATTGAAAGGTTCAATATCACTAAATCCCTATTGGAAATGAAACATGAAGATGGTAAACCCGTGTGTGCCCACGTTCTAGGAATGAAATCACACATTGATAGGTTGATAATGTTGGGTGTGTCATTCCCAGATGAGTTGGCTGTGAATTGGGTTTTGCAATCACTTCCTGAGTCATATAATGAGTTCAAAAGAAAGTATTATATGATGGATCATGACGACAACCTCATTGACCTAACTTACATGCTCATTGCTACCGAATCAGAAATGATTTGGCGAAGCAATGGAGCGTATTTGTTGGTAAAGTCAACCGACCATGCTTCCGAGGATGTTCTAAGAGAAGCGACCTGCGTTTGTTGCCAAAAGAAAGGGCGTTGGATACAAGTCTGCCCAAAGAGCCTGAAGAGTCCAGAAGATGGGAGAGTCAAAGTGTATGGTTGCGCTTCAGGCAAAATCCACTATCTAACTCGATTAAGTTCCTATTCGTTGATTCATGATACATAATGTGATAAGATTGCATTTGAATGTTTTGTAGGATCGATGAAAGGAGAGGAAGCTTGATGAAATAGAGCAAGATGAGTCTAATCACGAAAAAATGGATCTCGATCGCATGAATTTGAAGATTAGATTTTGAGCTTAGATAGTTATGATAGAGTTGTTAGAAATTTTCCTTTTGAAATACATAGTTTTCAATGGATTTTGCCTTGTAAGGACAAATGTTTTCTGCTGCTTTTATAAATAAAATAAATTTTCGTTTGACTTATTTATTTGTTTATTTCCTAGCAATGAAATCATTATGAAAATTGGTGTTTGCATATTTCTACAACAAATGGATATGATTCTTATTTATGGTGTTTATGGAAAAGTCGAGAATTTACCAAATAGGGAGAGTTTCTCATCGCCCAAGTTTCAACTGGACAGAAATTTGGAATCATGCAACTTGGTTGCACGAAGAATGAGAAATTTCATATTTGGAAATTAGACTAATTCATTGACAAAGTGTCAAGTGAAGGACTAGGAGATCGAGTACACAAAGTTGTGTGTTGATCAAGTCCACCATAAAAGTAACAAAGATATTCGTCATAATTTACTAAAGGTTTAGTAAATGTGATTATACTTACAAGATTAAGTGTAATTCTAAATTGATTCAAAAAGTTTAAATCAATAGCAAAACGAATAAGAAGAATCAAGTAGGTAGAAAGATAAAAGTTTCTCCATTCTAAGAAGAAGGGAGGGTACCTTTTATGCTTTATGATAGGTCTTAATGATTAAGAACCATATCTCAATTGATCCTCTAAGTGAGTCTTAGTACAATTGTATGTGTAAGAAAAGGAATCAAGAATTGAAGAAATGGTTAAATCAAAAAGTCAATCATACTTCGTTCCAATAACAAGTCTTAAAGTTAAAATTGTGGAAATAAGTGACAAGTATTAAGAAAGTTTTTTTAACATTCATCAAATGTGGAAAGTTGTGATGTCTTGGAGAAGACAAAGACCAACTAGGACCATTTTATGAAGTGTTATGTTTTGATAAAAACTACACTAACTCTTGAATATTTGTTTGTCAAGATATGTTTATTGACAAGAGAATCTTATATGTCAAGGAGTTAGTGGGAGTCTTAATGGTCTTGAAAGGTTTCAAGAACAAATCAAAATAAACCTTATCAATCATTACTAGCACACGAGTTGATGTTTACAACCTATCGTGTTGACATTATATTGGTTATGTGTTGTTCCAGTTAAGTTAATTATGCATGTGACTTCTATGAGTTCTCATTTTGAACGCATAAAAGGCAAGGCACCTTAATCAATGAAAGGTACATTGATAGGAAAGGGTGAGCTGCCTAACTACTTGGAAGACATGATGGGCAGCTGTGCTACCATAAGGAAAGAAATCAAGATTAAGAAAGTTCGTTCCATATGAGTTTGAATTTGTCGTAAACTTTGGTTTTAACAAATTCACATGGATAGGAACACATACACCGTTTAAATCTAAGTGTCATAAGATTTCCTCCTTCATGAAAATGATTGTGAGGAAATGCTTTCACTAAGAAAGATTTTAAAAAGATAGTGATTGTAAAATTGCATTCTCAAATTCGATTTTGGTTACGGTATCCCTTTCCATGATTTGAGTTGTGAGGTTTGGCAATTAGTCTTAATTGTTTAGACACACATATGAACTATCTAAGGCAAAGGTGTATAAGTTCAAGAAGCTTTGATAAAAGATTATCAAAGCACTAAGTATTAGAAACATGGACTTAAGAAATTCAATAGGTATTGTTTTTCTGACAGTTAAGATGTTTATGAATACATGTCGAAGCTAGTGGGAGCATAAGTGTTATGTTTTATAATAATCATCATGATAGTGGGAGCATAAATGTTATGATTGTATTATTATTAAGGACAGTATTGCAAGTTGGCAATATTACTTATAGAAAACAAGAGTCATTCTTTGCAAAGTTGTAAGGATGGAATAGTTGTTTTGCTATAATTAAGGGATAGAATATTATGCTTCATTTTAAATCTAAAGGCTTAGGTTGTGGAATATTAATAAATTTAGTCAAAAGTACATAGTGTGTTCTTAAAAGTTCGATTATGATTACGGCATTCCTTTTCACAACTCGAATTTTGAGAACATAGCAAATAAAACATTATGGCAAAAGATTGATAAAGTATCAAATCTTTATGTAAGACATTTTGCATCGTGTCCCATACGCTTCGAGTAAAGGATCGATTGCAAATGCTATAATATTTGACCATTCTAAAATTTTCCAAATGTTTATCGCATTTAGAGGGAAAAAGGACTAGAATCGGTTTTTGACCAAAATAATTAAACAACTATCAAAGGACAATCCAAAGTTCGCTGAGGATTGATCGCTTGTGAGTAGTTGGAAGTATAGTATTGGAAAATATGGAAATGTTTCCATATTAGATGGAACATATCGACATTATTATGAATATATAAGATTCTATTAAGAATGAGTTGTCATATGGAAAATATGGAATCGTGTCCATATTGGGAATTGAATATTGAAAATATATGTCTAGATTAGAAACTTTTACGCAAAAGGATGTTCAAAGAAATGTACTTTGAGTGAGAGACATCATATCTAAGGAATTGTATTTTAACAATCTCCGATAGAGGACTTTGTAATATCGTTGGCAATAGTCTTTGTGACCTTTTGTGCTATGACATTACGAAAAGGATCATTGCATTAAATGTTAGAATCTAACATATTCTATAAGTGGCTAGAATTTGATATTCTTTTTCTTATGAAAAAGGATTTGGAGTTGTGAAATGAGTATGATTGGAAATGTATTCATATGATCTATTTCACAAAGTAAGAACCATATGTAAACATTGTGTGCATGCTAGGAGCATGGGACAAGTGTAGTAATAATTCAAGTAAGAAGTTGATTACCCGAAACGACAAATAATGAGTAATTGATATGGTGATAAATAAAAGGTGTTTTATTTATACTCAAAGGTTTGAGGCCATATGGGATTAGTATTATTCTTGTGTTTCACTTTGCATGTTTTGACTTCTTGAATAATTTAATTGGTTGAGAACAGTCAAATTATTCGAACGAGCCACAGTCGTTCATATGTTGGAAGTAGATATGAAATGAAGACTGTCGTGAATTGGTGTGTGGATTGTCTAAAAGGGTATTAGACATAAGCAAATGTTTGCTGCAATGTTCATGAGTGCTTATGAATAAGATTTGAGCATTGGATTAAACCTACGCTCACTTGGATCACTCCATGAATTGTATCATGAGTGATTGGTGAGATGATAACATCTTATATTCTTGAAACCGAGATGTGTGAGTTGTATCTTGCAAATCGGTTGCACATTGATAATATGTAAACGCACCAGTAACTTGGTGTCATAAAACATATTGTTGTGTGTGATTCGGTGAGTGAGTACAAGCGAGCATTGAATCAAAGTTTATCCGTTCCTTTTATCTGAAGTAGGATAAAAGCGATATCTTTGGGCCCCTCGATGATTTAGTGATGACAAACGTAAATGCTCGGCCGGGCTATGGCTAATTTGATTTGTCCAATTAGTCAGTCGTCATAAATCGGAAGTTGAGAAATAGTACATAAATAATGATTTGAAATCATATCTCATACGATATCTAGAATGGAGGAATATATGATCCCTTATCTAAAGGACATGCATATCTGATAGGATCAGAGTTGACAGCGGCTTTGGAAAGCTACGATTACGGATCAAGATCTGAAGTCATACGCATAATAGTTATTAGACTTATCCAAGTGGGAGACTGTTGGATTAGTGTCTAAGTCCATAACTATTTTGGTATGTACTTGACTCGATGATGCATGGTCCTTTTGGGTTGCCTTCACCAAAGCAACTTGATAGGATGAATTATGGAGAGAAAGGATTAAATATGATTTATTAATATATTATGAGAATAATATATTAAAGGAGAAATCATATTGTTTAAATTAATATTAGTCAAGAATTAATTGGTAATTAGTTTTGTGACTAAAAGAGATTAATTAAACTTAAGGGACTGGAATTGTAATTATAAGATAATTACAATTTGGGCTATGGATTGCCTTATATTAAGGAGTGGACGAATTCTATGGGAAAGCCCATGAGGAAACCGTCCAAGGCCTTAAGGAAAGGAATCTATGGCTTGCTTAGGGCTTAAGCATCCAATTTAGATTTTCCTTGTTAGATAACCCTAATAGCCTAACTATATATACATCCCTTATGACCCAAAAATGTGGCTAAGCATCCTTCTAGAGTTTCACACGTTTTAGGGCAACCTCCTTCCTCTCTCATCTTCATCCTCTTGCTCTTAGTGTTTGTGAACCATTAGAGGAGTGACATTTGTGACTCTAAGCTTTCTAAAGTCATTACAAGGAGGAATTGTGATTGTTATTGCTGCATAACAATCAAGGTAATATCTTAAACCCATTCTTATGTTAATATGATTACTTGTATGCTAAAATTAAGGTTTATAGTCTTGGATAACTTGCATGTACAATAGAGAAACCTAGATCCAAGCATTAGGGTTTGTATGAGCACATAGGATGTTCTTATGACCACAACCCATCACACACACCCACCCTTGTGGTGGCCGGCGGTGGCACATGGTGGAAGCTACCACCTCACGGTGGTGGTGGTGACCCACTTGTGATTTCCGACCAACTAGCCACACACCTTGACTGAAACACACCTACACACTCTCTTCTATTTGTGAAATAGACCCAGCTACCCACCTGGTGGTGTACGGTGATAGTGATGACACAAGGAGGCGGGTAGCAGCGGAGTTGATGGCGGCAGCCACCATGGTTGGCCACCATGGTGGTTTTTCACGGAGTGCTTCTGGCCAAACGAGCTTCCATTATCGAACAACAACCACAACACACCCAAATGCTTGTGACACACGGCCGAAGCACACACACAGCCTCCCTCCAGGTGGCGGATATTGACTGGATCAGAAGGAGGATTGCACAGGCGGCGGTGGAATTGCTAGGATGTGGCATCGGCGAACCACGATGAAACGGAAGAAGAAGGGTGAACGATTCCCACCGAAAATAGCAGCAAAGGCAGAAAAGGCATCGCTCGATCTCATTTACGGTAACAGAACAATCCACGTCGGCGATTTGTTGATGGCTCACCACAACGACCAAGAAGTCAACTGGAAATGGCACTCGTGGCATCCAGCATCGGTGTTCACAGCTCCAAGACAGTCTTTGGCAGTTCTCTTTCGACAGCTCATGACGTCTGGAAGCAAGGTTGTAGTGGTGGTGCTCGAACTCGACAAAGCGACAACGGCAGGTGATGGGGATACAAGGTTGGTTGCGCCGGAGGTGGTCAATTGGGGGGGGGGGGGTGGCGGCCGAATATGGTATTAAGGTTAGGGTTATGGAGGGTTGAGATTTGTATACCCGACTCATTCAAATTTTTTCCATAATGGCAGGAATGGTCCTTCTCCATAAAATCTTTTCAAACTAATGCCCATAATTTACTCTTCATACCCCTGCTCCTACAATTCTTTTCATATTAAGTCCAATCATTACCAAACACCCCTCCATGACAATTTCTTTTCAACTTAGGTACATAATTTATCCTTTAAGCCCCATCCATTCAAAATCCTTTCATAACAAGTCCAATATTTTACTAAACACCTACTGAATTCTTAAAACCTTTACAATGTAAATCCCAAAATTGCACTTTAACCCTCGGAAATCAAAATTATATCAGTTGGCTCCCCGAAACCGACAACCCACTAAATATTATTGATTTTAGGGCCATTATAAAATAATATAAATCATAAATTTACACTTTAGGGCTCTGGGTTTATTATTTAATTATTCTATTTTAAATGGGATGTTACAACTCTCCCCACCTTAAATTTGATTTCATCCTTGAAATCATTTCTTATCATTCCTTACACGCCAGACAACTTGAAGTACATGGCCACAATCTAGAGCATAACCACAGCCTTTCCAAGGCAACTGTAACCAAACCTCGCAGGGTTCTAAAATCTGAAAATGGGCAAATTCCACACATTAGAATCACATTACTCAATTTGAAATCTGAAGTCTCGATATGGTCTGGCTCCCTGACATACCGCTCAAACCAATTCAATTTTTTTGAACCCAGTCTGCTTATCTCCCATCTAACTATTCAACTTATGATAATTGGGGGTTCCAACATCCAGAGAGTTCACATACACCTGAAAACCCAATTCATCAGTACCACCCTAAACACAGAAACTGTCTGAAAAAGTAGGTTGCCTTCTTGATGCTTCTGAACTCCACTTGAGACCTCCCTGGTCCCATCCTATCCGGAATACCGAAGTCTTGTCTGGTTTTTGAATCAAGAGTAATCTCACAGTTGCCCCACACGACTACCGAAGGAACTTCGGCTAATAACAACTGCCCTAGCTATATCGCCACTCATGTATCCATCAATCCTTCCAATCCATTTGATCATAACCGTCTCACTAATGTCCTTCAGTCTATCTGGACCACTCTAAGTCTGTTGAGCATAAACCTGGACCCATCTTGGTGCCCTCTCCCATATAGCCAGTTCTCCCCCACTTTGGGATTCAAACTCCAAATCAAATCCGTGGACTATAATCTTGGCCTAACTCTAGACCTCATGTTGATCACCCACCTTCTTGGGGAAACCGTGGTTTGATCCCTAACCCGCATATGTACCACATAAGCTAAATAACCCGCACACCCGTGCTAAATGTACTGTCGAGACCTGGCAGCTAACAAAACTCTCAATGGCTGATGCTCCATTTAAGAATTTCCAATTCTCCCCTACTTGGGACACTAATCACTATCTATTGGTGGCGAAACCAAAACACAACTTAATCATGGAATGAATAACCTCCGCAGAACAACCCTCTAATCACGAAGCAACCAAACTTTAAGATAAACCCGAATCGCAGTGAAACCGACAGTCCCTAATGCTTGAATGATACTACACCCAAATCTTAAAGCCCAAAAGATTAGGTGCTCCAATCGATACCTCAACAACAATCTACTTCCCTTGGCGCTTTCATCCGCCACTCAATAACAGTTACTAAAACCATCGAATCCTGACAATATTAAATAACCATCATGTGGGACCCTGTCCATAGACCTCCCCCATAATATCCCTCTTCTCAATGTGCTCGAAACAAAACTCCCGCTCTTGGGATCTAGAAATCATATCATTCAGGGTCTCGTACCCTGACTCACTCACTAACTCAGTAGTCCACAGTTGAATTGTAGTAGCTGAAGCAACGTTTGCCCTAAACTGGGCTACAAACTACTCCCAAGACATAGCCTCCAATCCCAAAAGTGCAATAGATCACACAATCAATCCTTACCACCCGATGCAATAGATCCAAGGTGAATCGGATCTTAGCTCCTATGGGTAGGGACAGTAGTCGTGTACGCCTCACAAGATACTTATGCCACATCAACTTACCTGCACTCACCGGCGCTGAAATAATGTCGCCAACCCCTGCGACTAACTGACCCCGAGCTGGAATATAACCTGATCCTGGGGTCACAAGGCTGCTCACTCCTTCGAGCTCGAAAAACTGAAAGGGCACAATCCTTGCCCAAGAAAACAACATTCTAATCCATCAATTAACCATTCTACTTCCAGCTGCTAAACCCCAGGTGAACATAATCATCACTTCCTTCCGGAGTCACCGCGACTCGCATTCCGACCTTGAGAAAAACCCCTGAAGCCTCAAATCCAGAAAAATCCTGTGCTAGCCTCTCCCACTCAACCCGCGTAATGTAATGAGTACAGAAAATCTCCCTGATCCCAAGAAATTGCAGCCCTCTACTCATCAGAATATGTCCCAGTAACAAGTCCTAGTACTAGAAAGGTCGACCAGCTCCCCTGTGTCTGTTACAGCTACTGTAGCTTCTTCGGCAGCCGTCTTAGCAATGGTTGCATAACGCTCATCAAAATACTCAACCGTGGCGGTCTTGATAGACCCAAACATGTCCGACAACTATCCCCCGAGAAATCTCAGTCACCTCCTCTCGGATGATCTCACTGACATGATCCTCTGACAATACTGGCCTATCCTGGCTGCTAGTTGCCGATCCTAACCCGGATCTGGTCTCAAGACGTCTTGTAACCCCCATTCTGGTAATACTCCAGAAATATCTCTGATAACCCCTATAGTAACTAACTCCCAACCCAACCCTAGGGGTTGTGACTTCCTTGCTACGCATATGGGTCCTATGCTTTCAGTAGTACGGACCCATACTACCTTCTACACCTACCCATATTTGTCTCAAGTATCACCACAACACCCTAACAATATACATAAACAAAGTGAATTTCCAATCCTCACTCCTAGAGGAATGCTAAATATCTCATAACTGGCCTCCCGGCCTCACACAACCCACCCATGAAACTACCACCAACCTTGTAGCACTCGTGTATACTAGCCATACATAACATTGAACCCTATAGACTTTCAAATACCTAATCCTACCTTAAGCCCTTCATCAAACAAGAATAGGAAATAAGGCCAAACGAAACTCTCAAGCTATAAGATCTTAATTATGTATAGTCGTGATGTATACACTAAGCAAATAAAGTAATGATGTCAATTTCATATAAGGAAAAACCCTAGGCTATCAGGCATCATATAATCAGGCAATTCTCTCATGCAATTCGTGAAGATCCCTAGCCTAGTACTAGCATGTTGTTCGAACATATCACAAAATCAAATAAACTGTAAGGTATTTTGGGGTCTATCCGCGAGCCCCGACGGATCCTAGACTTGCATCCTCCTTTAGTGTTTTGAAAACCATTTAAAAAAAATCATTTTAAAATGTTGTCCTTAGTTTGAGATTGGAGGCACACGAGTGTTTTCTCCAATTCACTCAAACCAAGGCTCCAATACCAACTTCTAACATCCATAAAAATCATGCAAAATTAAACTTTTTAAAACATTTTCAAACCAACGATTATTATAAAGCTTGTTTCCAAAATAGTATAATGTCAAAGTATCCCATAACCAATCATAAAAATTATGAAATTTGAAGAGATGTATGATCACGCATTCGCCTTCCCGCGATCATCAGAAGTACCTGAAACAATAATTGATAAATTTAAGCTCGAAGGCTTAATGAGTTACCCCAAAAATACCAACGCCATACACATATAACCATATCATATAAACATATAAGCAACTGCATGCATAATGAGCCATCAGTCTGACTGGACCGCCTCACAGGCCATCAATCTATCTGGACCGCTCTCCGAGCCTTCGGCACGTCTGGACTGCCTCTCAGGGCCTTCAACCTATCCGGACCGCTCGTCGGGCCTTCGGCCTGACTATATGCCCTCCTGGGTCTATAGTCTATTCGGTCTGCCCTCGGTATCTTGGCCTACAGCACAAAGCAGGACTTGCCTCAACCCAATCCCCCAAAGCAACAAACATATGCCTATATATATATATATATATATATATATATATATATATATATATATATATATATATATATATATATATATATATAAACAAATAGTCATGCAGATCTAACAGATCACTAATCATGGCAACCATCCTATAACCAGGATATTGATCTAACCAATCAATAACATAGCAACCATCCTATAACCAGGATACTAATCTGACCGATCTCTAACATGGCAACCATCCTATAACCAGGATACTGATCTAACTGATCACTAGCATAACAAACATCATATAACTAGGATATTGTTCTAACCGATCTCTAACATAGCAACCATCCTATAACCAGGATACATATCATAAAGCATAACATGCAATAAACCCATATACAAATCCGAAAAGGGTCGGCATTGGTGTCGTGGACCCTGTTAGTATAGTGAGGACAACTGACCATGCACTGCTGAAGTCTTGCAGATAAAACTCCAACTGCTGGTTGGCAGATTCCCGAACAATCAACATTAAACAATTCTCAATTAATAATTAGGTTCCAAGTCCAAGGTCCAACTCACACTCCAAAGGCTGAATAGTCAAGTAATGGGCTAAAGCCCAACATATGGCCTAATTTTCCAAATTGGGCCCAACCCTTCACATGGGCTTTACCTTAAGGCCCAATCATTTAATCCAATCCAAACATTTGGCATTTCAATTGATCTAACCTCTCATAATCCTCAAGGCCCAATTATGGCCCATTTATGGCCTAATTTTCCAAATTAGGCCCAAACATTCACATAGGTCTTACCCTAAAGCCCATACAAATATTTTAGTCCATTTACTTGTTCTTGGGAAGCCGATGAAATTAGGGTTGTCACATGAAATGACAATGAGGGTTAAGTGTTCCTACGTAACCCATTAAGGACTTAATCCATTAAGTCCAATATTGCCTTAGGTTAATTACAAATGATTATTAATTAATATTTTAAGTTTAATAAATAATTCTCATGCGGGTCCCAATAAATCCCCAAAATTAGGGTTTTCATGACATTAGGGTTTTCAGCATTCTAACACTCCTATGGTGTACATGCAACCCTATATACCTTAGATCTATATTTTCTCTATTATACATGCAAATATCAATTTTCCAAGGTATCATCCTAACTAGCATATTATGGAGTATTTAGAATATGAAATATAGTTGAATGACATACCATTTGTTGTAGCTTGATTCCTTGGACCATAAAGAGCTTAGTGCCCCAAGTGTTGCACCTCAAATGGTTCACACAACACCACCAACAATTTGAATAACTTGAGAGAAGATTATATTCACTCAAAATTGGCTAGGCCTCATATGTCTATCACTAGGCATATCTTAGTGCCAATTTCATGAGCTATGAGGCTTCTTATATAGTGTGCACATTAGGGTTACACCATGTAACTCATCTCTTTCCATATTCCTCATGATCCATGGGTTTTAACCTCCATGGAGTATCAATGGGTCACCACATGGATTTAGGCCAACATGATGAACTATGGATCTTAAGCCCACTATATAAGAATGAATGATTTACTAAATCAATCCTCATTTATTTAATTAGTTTCTTTTGATCACAAAATTAATTTCAAACCAATTCTTGATCAATACTAGTTAAATAATATGAATTCCTATTAATATATTAGAACTTATAATATATTAATAAATCATAAATATCCTCTTCTCACAAAAGTCTATCCAAATTGTTCTGATGCCATGCAACTCAAATGGATCATACTACTCTCGGGTCAAGTACATACAAATAATAGTTATGGGCTAAGACACCTAATCCAACAATATACACACTCATATATATATATATATATATATATATATATATATATATATATATATATATATATATAAAGGTGTATTTTAAACTTCTAAAATAGTATTCATAAATTATATTAATGATTTCAAAATTAATATTTTTCATTTAAGTAATCAAATAATTAAATTTAATTAAATCATGATGATAATTCAAAGATTCCAGATATTAGATGTTCAAATTACCAATTAAATATTCAGATTTTATCCAATACTTATACAAAAACACACAATATACCCTCCTGCATCAAACCATAACAAACACAAACAAATATATATAAAATAAATAAACAAAAATATTAAAGGATACAAAAGAATTATAAGTTTGGAACATTAAATCCTTATAATTCAACAAAAAGTAAAGAATCTTTTCTTATTGAGAGTTATTCAAAATTAATAGGATAAATATTCTATTTGAAATACGGGTTGCCTTAAGGTAAGATAGTGTGTTCCTAAATACATATATTCCATAGTAAATGGGCAAAGAGTTTTTCGGATTCTCAGGTCTTGATTAAGAGTTGACAAAGGAATTAAAAAGACCCTTCGATGAGGTATTAAGGTTTTCTAATTTTAATATATAAATACCATTTAGCTCATTTCTTACCCCTCATTTTCGGATTTTCCTTTCTTAATAAAACTCCAAAACAAGTGTTAAAGTGCCACATTTTATTAAAACCGAAAATAACCCTCCTTTATCCTATTTAAATTTAACTAATTTGATATTAATATATTAACATTTATCTGTATATCACATCAATTTTTTATGTATAAATTTTTTTGGTAAAATTAATACAAAAGATACTTATTACATTTGATTTCTTGAAGTATGTTTGTTTTTTTGTCACAGTTTCCAATCACCTCAAACCACCGACAGCCAAATAGTTAATTACTTATCTTTATTCCATAACCATATTACTTTAATCAAACGTGCTAACATACGCCGCCCATCGATTATCCACCCCCGTGAACAGCGCGTACGTTAGTCAGGCGGTCACTCCATTCCAAACGCACGGAAATAGCAGCAGCGGTGGATTCCGGTGACCACAACATGATGGCGACTTAACAAACCACCCAAACATCCACAGTTTTTGGCGCTTGTTGTCTGCAATTTTTCTCACATCCCTGTTTACCCTTCCTTCCAAAATCAGATTCGATTCAAACCAAAGACTAATTAACCATGAAATCGAGAAAACCAAAACCCTAGAAATCGACTAAATAGTCTAATTTTCTGGAAAGCTGACACAAAAACTATGAATTGAAAAAAAAAATAGCAGAAGAAGAAAACGGCAGTTGAATCAGAATATTGTCGCCGTGGGTCACGTGGATTCTATCGTCCTTTTCGGTAAAGTAAAATCGTTTCTCAACTTTTCTTCTGTTCAAAAGGTTGGTAAAGTTTTTTAATTGCTTCTTAAATCTTAATTAATCGCTTCAAATCTTCATTTTTCACGCTAAAATCTCTTCCTAATAATGATTGATACCGGTGGTCGTGGGCGGAGATACGGCCACGTCACCGGAACAAAGCAATCGTAAGGGAAAATCAAATCAGGTGGACCCATGAGCATATTTCGATCGCAGCCTGAAACATACGCCATGAATTTTATAATTCGTTGTTGGATTTTGATGAAATTTTATAAAACATTTTGGAAATTCGATTAGGGTTTGAATTGTGGGCAATGATGATGAATTGACGGATGCTTATTGCGCACTAACTGGAAAGAAGACACCAAAGTGTGCAGGCAAAATCGACACTTCACCTACCATGACCCTCAAATGTCCCCATCTCTGCCTTTTGTTTCTTGTTCTTATGTGTAATTATAACATCTGAACCTTGGATTTATTAACACTGTGTTTGATATAGAGAGGCTAGCTAATAAACTAATTAATTAGTCCATAAATTGGTTTTTTTATTGTTAATCTAATTATAGCTGATAAACTAAATGGTAATTGGCTAAATGAAAAATTATGTTTTTGTTCTAAACTAACTGATAGTCGATAAACTAACTGATTAGTCAAAAAGTTAAATAATAATCGATAACTAACTGACAGTTGATAAACTAATTGATTAGTCAAAAAGGTAAATAATAACCGATAAACTAACTGATAGTTGATAAACTAGTTGATTAGTTGGAAAATTAATTGATAATGATAAACAATAGTGGATAAAGTTAGTTGATAAAATAAATGAGAAAGATATTTGATCTAATCAAAATTTTACAAATGTAGAACAATCTTACTTGGAATCTTTGATTTTTGTAAAATGTTAAGGTGGCATGAGAATTACCGTTGGGTTAAATGTCTCTATCTCTAGGGCTTGCACTTTTGTCTTCCAATCTCATTTTCTTTTATCATCATATAATGTATTTGATTTTGATTCGTGTTCTAAATCTTTCTTGAAGTTATGTCAACCTTTTCGTAAGGAATTTATTCAAAATTAATTTATGTCTTGATTTTGTATATGATTTGATTCTAGCGACCAAACGAGTGTTGTAGCTACTCTCATTAGTTTAATGCCCTTCTAGTTTACATAATTACCATATTTTAGAATGTTTTTTCAAGAGAAAACCACAAATTTAAAAATATTATATAATTTGCTAAAAACCAACATTTTCTTTTTAATTTTTCCCACAATTAATCACTAATCTTGCAATTTCTTAATGTGAATTTTTCCCACAATTAATCACTAATCTTGCAATTTCTTAATGTGAAATTTTCAATTCCGTTGAAATTTGCTTTCTATATTGGTTCTACTAAGAAAAATATTAAAAAGGAAATATTTTTGTTATTGATAATCTTTTATTGAAAGTTTTTTTTTTTAATTATTTTTTAATGTTATTGAGAAATTCACAAATTATTTTCATCCTAAAAATAAGGGTGCTGCTAATAAAATACCCCTTAGACACCCTGAAAAATAAGCTGCGAAAATGAAATATTAATTTTAAATGTATTTCCTGAAAAAAAATACTTAAATAAAATGGACTAATTCCACAGCAAATAATAAATTTTGCTATAGTCATTACTATTTAATACATTAGAAAATTCTAGAAATATTTTGTGACAAATCATATTAAATAATGGCAACTTAATTTTTCTTCACTTGTTTGAATTAAACGTACATATTCTTTAGAAATACAACAAAATCAAACAAGGTGGGTCAAATTATTATGGGACCGTCTACCATAGGTACAGTTCATACTTTAAATCCAAATTTTCATGGAAATGAGCCAACATTTTGGAGCCTACCCATTTATCCATTTTCAATCATACTCCGTGCTACTTGTATGCTTTTTCCCATTCTTTCAAAAGGTGCACTCATCAACTTTCCATTCACAAACTTTTTTCGGAAACATTTATCTTATGCATAAGATAATAATTAATTTTTTGAAAATAAAATAAATATAATTAAATTAAATACTATAAATTATAAAACAAATGAAACAACTATGACTTAGTGAAATTAAAAGTTTCAAGTTTATTAGAAGGGCAAAATGCAGCATAACACAATCATTTATCTATCATAATTTAAAAAAATCATTACATTTTATTTATATGCAGAAAAACACTTATATTTTTATTTATCTTTCAGATTTACTCAAATATATATATTTTTAAGAAGTTATATCTGTTGTTTTTAGTCATGACGTTTATCTTGTTTGTTTTAGGTTGACATGGTAAAAAATAAACAATGTCATTTATTTTTGCTTGAGTAATGGTCGTTGGTTGAGTAAATGATATATTTAGCACGTTTTACATTAGACAAAAGGCAACATCACTTACTTTTATTTTCATATTAACATAAAAATGAAAAAGATAAATATAATGTCACAAAACAACCGTAATTTCTTTAAAAACTTGGTATTTGGGTTAATGTGAAAGGTAACTGACTATATAAGAGTTTTTATGTATATAAAAAAAATATAAATGTTTTTCTGAATGTTAATAGATAAGTGGTTATGCTCTTCTGTATTTTATCCTTATTAAAATGTTAAAATAAGGTTATTAGAAAAAAATTAAGTTTGAGGGACTAAAGTTATCAATTTTAAGAAATTTAGGCTTGATCTATCCTTAACTTGTTTTAGCGCTAACATTTAAAGATTCAACTAGATTTTTTTGGATGACAAATGAGTAATATTAAAGGAAAAAAAAAAAAAAAAAAAAAAAAAACTCGACTAGTGGCTAAACGTAAAAGTACAAATATCAAAATACATACAACAACATTAACAACACCAAAAATTAAAAATTAAAAGAAACAAAAAACCAAAAAACTACACCAAGAGCCAGCAACAACAATATACTTTTAAGAAGCAGCTTAACAATAGCATTGTACTTCAAAGGAGAACCAACAAAGGCATTACACTTTTTAACATGGATTGGTAAAGGCAGTGGATTAAGAGGGGCAACCACTTTAACCATAAAAAAAACCTTTCAATAATGAAGATCTAGGATGATACATAACAACTAAACCATAACAACTTCATGGGCAATATTGACCAAATTGGAAACAAGTGAACCTCTCAAACACAAATGAACCTTTATACCATAACAACTTTAGGGAAAAAATAGACTAAACTTATGACAACCACAACCACAAACATTCATAGTTTTATTCTTTAGGGGCAAACAACCAAAAACAATGTTCTATGCAGAGAGACTTTATCACCAACAATATAATTGGAGGAATGTCAACACTTTTAAGACCAATCAAATAGGTACAAGCTCTAATATCACAACATAAGGGGGTAAGATTTGATGTAACGTCCTAAAACTCAGAACCAAAAATTTTTGTTTTCATATTAAATAAACCATCAACCAAACATGTTTATCAAAACCATAAGAAAATGAAAGTATATCCATAATCATCCAAAAGTACAACAGAGTTAATAAAGTGGTAAATCATAATGTGTGCAATGCGATCATCTCGAACTCTTTTCCTTCGGTCCGGAAGTACCTAAAATATAAATTGAAAACCATAAGCACAAAGCTTAGTGAGTCCCCCCCCCCCCCCCCCCCCAAAATACCGCATACCATACATATATGTCAGTGCAAGGCTGTACCGGGTCTATTTCACCGCCAGGTCTATTTCACCCCTGTATGTATTTCAACTCATATGTCATCTCTAGATTGTATCGGGTTTATTTCACCCCCGCATCTATTTCAGCTCATGTGTCAGTACAAAGGCTGTACCGGGTCTATTTCACCCCTGGGTTTATTTCATCCCACATACATATATCAAACAGGCACACAAGCATATATACTTACAACATGAGTCACAAAGACTACAAGCATAAATAATCCCTAGTGTCCTACAGTATAGTGAGCAAACTCACCTCGATCTACTGCTAAACAAATAGATGCTCGGGCTGCCGAACCAGAGAATCCCCATACTAAACAATCAAATAATACCTAATTAATAATTAGGTCATAAACCATAATCGGGACTTCAATTCACTAACCTCGACTCTTAGGGTAAAAGACCATTTTACCCTTCCCTTCAGTGGGTGAATTAATCATGGCCCAACTAAATGGCACTCAAAGCCCAATAATGGCCCAAATCTAAAAGATACTCAAGCCCCAATATATGCCTAAATCTATAAAGGCTCAAGGTCGAGCAATGGCCCAACTCGAAAAGACTTGTGGTCCAACAAGAGCCCACAACCCTAGAGTCCTAAAGTGGTCTAAAATCAAAAGGTCCACAGCACAACGTATGCCCTACATACCCGGCCAGTACGCCCCACGTACGTTTGTTGACCCAAAAACGGGCTGTTGACCCAGTACGCACACCGTACTTAGGAGTACGCCCCACGTACTGGCCAGTGAGCCATTCTTAAACTTTTTGACTTAATCTATTAAGCCCTTAATGTCCAACCAACATATCTACTTCGTTTTAAGGTCTTAACACATAAAGTTGGCAACTTTACTCCTTTGCATGTTGTTAAGGTGCAAACCCAATCCCACATTAGTAAAATAAGAAACTAGATGCTAGCATATAAGGCAATGAGTAATCCCTTTTATCACCAATTGTTTTAGAAAATGGAAGCTCATTGTTCTTCTATGTTGGCATGGTTAGGCTAGTAGCAATCCTAACAAGTGGTATCAGAGCTGCGGATTGTATTCCTATAAATGAAGATGTCTATCAAAAGTTTGATTTTGGAGAAATTCAATGGTTCAAATGACTTCACATTGTGGAAGGTGAAGATGAAGGATCTTCTGGTTCAACAAGGGTGTGCAGCAACACTGGAAGGAGAGGCAAAACTGCCAAAGGACATGCCAGACGAGAAGAAGGTGGACATTCTGATGAAGGAACATAGTGTCGTTTTATTGAGCTTAACATATGAAGTATTGTGGGAGGTCGTGGATTAAACAATTGCTTCTAGGCTCTGGGATAAACTTTATGACAAGTACCATAACAACTCACTAACGAAAAGGTTGTATCAAAAACAAAGGTTGTGCACTCTCAGAATGTCTGAAAGTACCCAAGAGAAAGATCATATGGATAACTTCACTCACATCATCTTAGACCTATAAGGGGTTGATGTGAAGATTAAAGATGAAGGATCAGGTGCTCATTCTCTTATGTTGTCTTCTGAACTCATATGAGGATTTCGTTGATACCGTGCTCTATGTTAGGAAAACGATCACTATGAATGATGTAAATGACTCTTTGATGTACAAGGAACTGAAAAGAAAAGTTTCAATTGGAGGGGAGGTGTCCATTTTCGTTTTGTTTGCAGGGAAAGGAAGGACAGAATAGTGGAAATGGGGAAATAAAGGGAGATGACATTCAAAATCGAAGTCTAAAGGTTCATGCAACACAAAATGTTATAACTATAAGGAGAATGGACACTTCAAGCGAAATTGTCTATAGTCGAAGAATGGGAAGTTCAAGAGTGAATCAAGTAGCAATAACACTGGTGCTATGGTTTTGGAAAGTTATGATGTAGGGGATGATGGTGATGTACTGACTGTGAGTACATCAAGTTCTGTTGATGCTTAGGTCTTGGATTCTGGAGCATCCTATCACATGACGTATAATCGTGATACATTTGACTCCTTCAAAGAGTGGGATGACATAGTCAAGTTGTGTGATGATTAGGTGCGCACTATCAAAGGTAGTGGCACGGTGCAGACCAAGATGCACGATGGCAAGGTTAGGAAGTTAGATTGTTGGTACATTCCAAAACTTCAGAAGAATTTAATTTCTCTTGGCATATTGGCTACTAATGGGATGAGGTATGCTGGTGAAGGTGACTGGGTCAAAGTGACCCAAGTTTCTCTAGTTATAATCAAGGTTGTAGAACTCGCTACTCGGTACCTGCTCGGCCGACTGGGGAGTAGCGAGTACCCGGGAGTACTCGGGGAGTACTCGGATTCGGTAATTCATATAGAAATATTTTTAAAAAAATTATATATGTCAAAATCATAAGTTAAAATCATAATTTGATTGAAATATATAACCAAAATTAGATACATGTGAATACATAAAAACTGAAATACACATAATTATCTCACTACGTGGATAATTACTGAAAATTTAAGATATACATGTAGTAATAATCACATGTATGTGTTAAATAATAAATCATTAAGTGCATTATACATATTAATCTTGAAATTCTTGATTTTTTTTCTCTTTTTATGATAATTTTGACCCTTTTACCGAGTTTGACCGATTTTGACCGAGTTGGCCGAGTTTGACCGAGTAGGCCCGAGTAAGACCGAGTTTGACCGAGTTTATCCGATTTTTGACCGAGTTTGACCGATTTTTGGCCGATTTTGACTAAATCCGAGTTTTTTGGCCGAGTTGACATTACTCGCCTCGGTGGAGGGCCGATTCCGAGTACTCGGCCGAGTAGGCCGAGTTTTGCAACACTGGTTATAATGAAAGGGAAGATGAATCGTAGAGGGATCTATATCCTAGAAGGCAGTACGGTTATAGAAATGGCGGTTATCTCCTAATCCTTGAATGAAGGTGATGATAATACAAAGTTGTGGCATTATAGGTTGGGGCACAAGAGTGAAAAAGGCATGTCAGTTCTAAGTAAACAAGGACTACTTGATGGAGAGGCTACTGGAAAGATAAAGTTTTGTGAAGCTTGCGTCAAGGGAAAGCATGGAAAAGTGAAGCTCGGTTTTAGTCAACACACACGCAAGGAAATCCTGGAGTATGTTCATTTAGATATCTGGGGTCCTGTACTAGTGAAGTCTCAAGAAGGATGCTCATACTTTGTGACGTTCATTGATGATTATTCAAGGAAGGTTTGGTTGTACTTTTTGAAGACCAAAGATGAGGTGTTTAGGAAGTTCAAGGAGTGAAAGACCATGGTTGAGAAAAGGACTAGAAAACAGGTCAATACTTTGAGGACTGACAATGGGTTGGAGTTCTACAATGCTGCATTTGATCATTTCAGCAAGGCAGAAGGTATAATGAGGCACCAGACCGTACGACACACACCACAAAAAAACAGAGTAGCAAAATGGATGAATCAAACACTTATGTAACATGCAAGGTGCATGAGAATATTTGCTAACTTATCCAATCAATTTTGGGCGTAGACAGTTTAATACTGCTTATTATATGGTGAACAGATCACCATCAACTGCAATAGACTTGAAGACTCCTTAAGAGGTATGGTCTGGGAAACCCTCTGACTATTATGGTTTACGTATATTTGGATGCCCCGCGTATGCTCATGTGAATGATGATAAGCATGAGTTAAGGGTAATGAAGTGCATATTTCTAGGATATACGACATGAGTAAAATGTTATTGACTGTGGTGTACAGAAGAAGGAAGAAATCGTAAATTTATCATGAGCAGAGATGCGACCTTTGATGAATCTGACATGGATAAACAGGGAAGTGGTTATACAAGCCAAGTAGGGAACAAAAATCAGGGTGTTAGCCAGAAGGTGGAGTTTTCAACTCAATCTCCATACAGAGTTGTGATAAGTGACAAAGAGTAAGGCGATAGTGAACATAATGTTGGATTAATGTCTAAGTCCATAACTATATTTGGTATGTACTTGACCCGGTTATAGCATAGTCCTTTTTGGTTGCCTTCACCAAAGCATCTTGACTGGATAATTAGTGGAGAAAGAGGTTATTATGGTTTATCAATATATTATAAGAATAATATATTAAAAGAGAAATCATACTAGTTAATTAATATTGGTCAAGAACTAATTAAGAAATTAATTCTGTGATCAAAAGAGATTAATTGAACTTAGGGGATTGGAATTGCAATTATAAGATAATTGGATTTTGGGCTGTGGATCTTGTGGATTAAGGAGGCGGACGAAATCCTGGTGGAAGAGCACCTTGAAATCGTCCAAGCCTCATTCCAGAATGTTCCATTGGACTGCTTAAGGCCTAAGTTATCCAATTAGGGTTTTGACTGAAACCCTAGCAGCATCACTATATAAGGGACCCCAGGGCATCCAAAATCGGATACCAGAAGAACCCTAGAGTCCTTAGAGCCGATTTTATGCCTCCATATCCTCTCTCCAAGATTATCCTTCTTGCCTTGGTGTTTGTGATCGATTAGAGGTATTACATTTGTGATATTAGGCTCTCAAAGCTTGAAGATTCTTGCAATAATCAAAAGGTAATCATTTAAACCTGTTTTATATGTTATTTCGATTTTGATATGCTAGATCTAGGGTTTATAAGCTTTGGATAATTTTTCATGTAAAATAGAGAAACCTAGATCCAAATCTTTAGGATTTTACATGTGCACCATAGGATTGATGTTGTGCTCAAAACCTATCACTGGTATCAAATCCTTGCTTGGTTTCTATTGTATTTAATGCATTGTGTGCTTATTCATTGCTTGAAATCAAAAAATCTTCCCTCTGCCCGATAGACTCTTCGAGTCACCCGATGAACTTGACGAGTTAGATGAACTCGGCGATTCCTGTTAGTGACTCGGCGAGTCGGAGTGTCAAACAAAAGGATTTTCGGGATTTTGGCTTATTTTGACTTGGGATAATTATCAAAAATGTTTTTAATTAATAAAATCCGATTTATATTGATATCATGTGATTATCGTTGTCAAAATAAAAGATATTTATCAATTACTTAGATAATTATTGCCTTATATGTTAAACCTTAATTATTTGAATTATTTGATTAAATTATCTTACATGGAATTAGATTACGTCAAAATTAGATAATCACCAATTAATTGTTTAATTATATTATTTGAATTTTAATCTAGATAGTTTTGAGAAAGTTTCAAAACTTGCCCTCAAGTTTTGGAATTTAAATTTTCGATTAAAATTTGAACTTTGAAATATTAAAATTCTAAACCCTAGAATTTTACAAGTTTAAAACTCAACCCTTATACTATTATAATATCATAAGAATAATAAGTATATATGTGTAAGATAAATGCTAGTCTTACCGTTAGTATGCCTCTTTCACGAAGCCGATCTATAAGGAGGGTATAATGTTGTTGCCTAAAAAATGGCAGTTTAATGGGTGTCCACTCTCACCCATCGCTTTCTTGATTAGTGGAGGGTCGTTAGCCGAACGGGTAGGATAGGGCAACTAATTCCTCATTAAAAGTATAATGATTAATAAAGTAACTAAATGTTTTATAAAATTCCTAATCTTAGTTACTTTAGGAAAAATGTGAAAATGATGCTATTCTATGAAATTACACTTTGTACCATTGCCAAGACGTTAGTGGAGCGTGTGTGGTTAAACGACACACTAATTTGGATCTAGCAAAGGTGGCAAAGAGTGACTCGATATTTTTCATAGATCAATGGAGCGTATGTAGCTAACCGACACATTGATTAGGTGATTGTAACATTGAGGGCACCAAGTACATTTGCATGGTTATTCACACCTTGTTTGTGATCCTCGGCATCCCAGTCACAAACTTGAAGGGCATATCGAGATTTAAACATGCCTTTGAAAAGTTCAATGAATCTTAAATGATCTAGGAGTTTCAAAACATTTAAAACTTAATTGCTTTTGTTTTTCATGGTGGAAATTAGTGAATCATCATTCAGTTAACTTCAAATTATTTGTTGTTTAGATTACGGCATCCCTCTTCTAAATTGCTAATAATGTTGTTGGATCCTAGCCCTAATTTCTCATTTGGGTGTTTAATTAGGGATTCTTATCTAATCAAACTTTTTCTCTTTTCTTTTCAGATGTCTAACTCAAACAACAACAACGCTTCTGGCTCGAACTCTTAAGGCTTATTCTCACTCATGAATTTGTGTGGGAGGGTAATTTTCGACGGAAACAATTTTAATGATTGGATCCGCAACATTCGAATGGTTACCCACTACAAGGACAAGGAGTATGTCCTCGAAAAGGAGCTGAAAGAAGTGGATGTCAACAGTATTACTCCCGAGGAGATCGCCGCCTTTGAGGTACATGAGCGCGATGCTACGAAAGTCCATTGCATCATGCTCACGACTAAGACTGGCGAACTCCAAAAGTCCTACGAGGACTTCTTCCCTATGAGATGTACTAGCATTTACTAGACAGGTACCATCAAAGTGCCAGGAAGGAGGTGTATGGGATCATCACTTCGATGATCACGACCAAGATGAGGGACGGAGAGTCTGTCACTGCTCATCTACAAAAAACACAGAGATATGTCGACCGGCTGCAGAAGTTAGAAGCTAACTTTGATGAGGACCTGGCAATTGATATTATTCTTCACTCCTTACCTCCTTGCTACAACTAGTTCCACATGACCTACCGCACGAACAAAGAGGAGGTCACCTTGAGCAAGCTTCAAGGTCTGTTGAGGACTGCTGAGAGCAACCTCAAGGATAAATCCATTGCATCAACTCCTACTACTGTTTCCCCCATCTTGGCTATTGAGTAGGGGAAGGGTAAGAAGAGGAAGGCTCCTTCCAAAAGCCACCATAAGGGAAAGTCCCAAGATGACACCTCTTCTAGTGGAACCAAGGTTGGTCCCGCTGCACCCTCCTCCAACCCAAAGGATACATAGTGCTACTACTTCCATGAGAAAGGGCATTGGAAAAGAAGTTCCCCTAAATATATGCAGGACATCAAGGATGGAAAGATAAAACCATCCTTTGCAGGTATTTATTCTATTCAATCTAATAATTCATCACATGATATTTCTTGGGTTCTCGATGTAGGTTGTGGTTTTCACATTTGTTCTGATTTGCAGGGCCTAAGAAGAAATATGGATGTGGAGCATGGGAATATAAACTTGATCATGGAGAACAGAAGAGCGTCGCCTGTCACCAAGATTGGAGTTTACTCTGTAGTGCTTAATAGTGGATTAGGACTAAATTTGAATAATTGTTGCTATTCGCCTGAAATGGCAAGAAACATCATTTCTTTTCTTGGTTTATATAAACAAGGATTTAGATTTTTGTTTGATAATGAAAAAGGTTCTTCCAATGCTTTCTGTAATGGTGTTTTATATTTTGAAGCATTGCATTGTAATGGTATATATGAAACTGTGATGGTTGTAGACAATTTAGGAAATGATGTGTTGTGTATCGATTCTTCCAATGATTTAGATAAAGCATGCTTGTGGCATTGTCATCTTGGACATGTCAAAAAGAAACGCATATCCCAAATGCAAAAGGATGGAGTGTTGGAGTCATTCAACCTTAGGGACGATGACGTGTGCGAATCTTGTTTACTTGGAAAGATGATCGTGTCACCCTTCACTGGTACTTGTGAAAGGAGTGAGGGTTTATTGGATCTCATACATACCGATGTGTGTGGGCCCTTTAGATCCACCACAAGCGATTCAAACTACTTCTTTGTGACTTTCACCGATAATTATAGCAGATATGGGTATATCTACTTAATCAAGCATAAGTTAGAAACCTTTGAAAAGTTCAAAGAGTTTAAGCTGGAAGTGGAGAATCAGATGGGCAGGAAAATTAAGATGCTTTGATCCGATCGAGGTGGTGAGTACCTTAGTCATGAATTCCATGATTACCTCAAGGAATGCGAAATTATTTCACAATTGACGCCACCTAAGACACCGAAGTTGAATGGTGTGGCTGAGAGGCGTAATTGAACCTTGTTGGACATGGCTCGTTCCATGATGAGTCATGCTTTGTTACTTGTCTCATTCTGGGGGTAGGCCTTAGAGACTGCCGTATATATCCTTAACCTAGTCCCAACAAAGAAGGTTGCCAAAACACCTCATGAGATGTGGACAGGGAAAGCTACCTCGTTGGCACATATCAAAGTTTGGAGTTGCGAGGCTTTCGTATGAGGAGAGACTCACGACAAGCTCGAACCTTATAGTGAGCGGTGTATTTTCATCGGCTATCTACAGAAGTCCTTTGGTTATCTCTTCTATAGACCGAGTGACAATGTTGTCTTCGTTGCGAGGAGAGGAGTTTTTCGAGAGTGAGAACTCATAAGCCAAGAGGATAATGGGAAGCAAATTGATATTGAAGAGCTTCAAGAGTCAAGTGATGAAGGAACCTCTAACGCTGGCACTCAACCTTAGGAGGAAACTCTGGTTGAACCGATTGACATGTTCTTTCCTCTTAGACGTTCCAGTAGAGTTAGTGTTCCACCTGTGTTGTATGGTTTTCATATAACAAGTGAGGGTGATACGTTGATTAGTGATAGTACACTAGTAAATTTGGATGAACCTAATAACTACCAGGAAGCCATGGTAGGCCCCAAGTCTGAAAAGTGGAAAGAGGCTATGGATAGCGAGATTCACTGTATGTATGACAACCAAGTTTGGAATTTGGTTGACAATGTGCCAGGTCGTAAGACGGTCGGGTGCAAGTGGATCTTCAAGAAGAAGACCGACATGGATGGGAAAGTGCATACTTATAAGGAACAATTGGTTGTGAAGGTATTTAATTAAACTCTCGGAGTTGACTATGATGATACCTTCTCACCAGTTGGGAAGATAAAGTCAATAAGGGTTACGCTAGCCATAGTTGTGTTTCATGATTATGAAATATGGCAGATGGACGTGAAAACCGCTTTCCTTGATGGGAAGTTGGCTGAGGATGTTTACAGGAGTCAGCCACTGGGTTTTGTCGATGCAAAACACCCTAATAGAGTGTGTAAGCTTGAGAAATCCATATATGGATTGAAACAAGCATCTCACAGATGGAATCTTTGTTTCGATGAGAAAGTCAAAGAGTTTGGCTTCCTACAACGCGAGGATGAGTCATGTGTATATGTCAAAGCTAGTGGGAGTCTAGTTAGCTTCCTCGTATTATATGTCGATGACATACTGCTCATAGGAAACGACATCCCAACCCTACAGGAAGTTAAGTCCTGGCTTTGGAAGTGTTTCTCTATGAAAGACCTCGGAGAAGCTGCCTATATTTTGGGAATAAGGATAGTGAGAAACAGGAGTAAGAGAGTAATAGGACTTAGTCAGAATACTTACTTGAAAAAGACACTAAAACGTTTTAGTATGGAGAATTCCAAGAATGAGGAGTTACCAATCTAAAGCAATACCAAATTGAGTAAGACTCAAAGTCTGAGTACCGAAGGCGAGATATCATAGATGAACCGAGTACCTTATGCTTCCGCAGTTGGCTCGATCATGTATGATATGACTTGTACTCACCCTGATGTGGCCTTCACTTTGAGCATGGTCAACAAATATTAAGGGAACCCTGGTAGAGCACATTGAACCACAGTCAAGAATATTCTTAAGTAACTTCGGAGGACCAAGGAATGGTTTCTTATCCTCGGTGGGAGTGATGACTTAAGGGTACGAGGGTATAGTGATGCCAGCTTTCAGACAGAGTACCTTATGCTTCCGCAGTTGGCTCGATCATGTATGCTATGACTTGTACTCACCCTGATGTGGCCTTCACTTTGAGCATGGTCAACAGATATCAAGGGAACCCTGGTAGAGCACATTGAACCACAATCAAGAATATTCTTAAGTAACTTTGGAGGACCAAGGAATGGTTTCTTATCCTCGGTGGGAGTGATGACTTAAGGGTACGAGGGTATAGTGATGCCAGCTTTCAGATAGACTGAGATAATTATCGATCTCAGTTAGGCTAGGTCTTTACCTTAAATGTTGGAGCAGTGACTTGGAAAAAGTTCCAAGCAAGAAACCGTAACTAATTCAATGTGCGAATCAGAGTACATAGCAGCGATGGAAGTATCGAAGGAGGAAATATGTTGAAGGACTTCATCGGAGACCTTGGAGTTGTACCATCCATAAAGGATCCTATGGAAATTTTCTGTGAGGGTGTGGTTTCCTTAACCAAGGAACCGAGGGATCATCACAGATCCAGGCATATCGACAAGACATATCACTTCATTAGACACCGAGTAGAAGAGGGGCTCCTCGTAGTGAAGAGGGTATCGTCAGAGGATAACCCAATAGATCCCCTTACGAAGGGACTGAGTAGGGTTAAGCACTTGCAGCACGCTAGGAGCATTGGGCTGAAGGACGATATTAGTTTAGATTAGATAGTTTCGAAACATGTAATAGATAAATTGTAATTAACATTTGATGATTAAATAAAGGTGTATTATTTATAAGTAAAGTTACTATCTTGTGTTAATTATTTACCTATTGTTTCACTTTGTATGTTGTGTCTTCCTAAGTAATAAGATTATTCGAACAGTCCATAGTCATTAATATGTTGGAAGTAGGTATGAATGAAGAACGTCAAGAATTGGTTTTAGATGTCTAAAGTGTATTAGACATAGCAAAAGTTTGCTGCAACATTCACGAGTGCTTATGAAATAAGATTTGAGCATTGGATTAGACCCACGCTTGCTGGCATCACTTCATGGAATTTATCACGAGTGATCGCAAGAGGATAATATCATATAGTATTTAAACCTAGATATATGGTTTATTGTTTGCAAGTTGGTTGTGCATTGATAATGCGTAAACGCATCACTAACTTAATGTTATAAAACACATTGTTATGTATGATTTGATGATTGAATAGTAAATTCATATAAGATGAAGTTTATCTGCTCCTTTTATCCTAAGAGGGTAAATGCGATATCTTGGGCCCCTTGATGATTTGGTTTGACTTATGTGTCAGGTCCGATCAGGACTGAGTTGATGTGTTCAATTAGGTTCTATGTCAGACAAATCAGAGATCGAGGATGCTTAAAACTTTTCTAGGGAGGGAGAGAAAGAGCGTCATTGTCATCGACCATGAGAAAGGGAGGGATGGGAGGATTGGCTAGGGTTTAGAGGTTGTGCTATGATTCCATATTGAATAATGAATTTCCTATAATTGATGTCCTTATATTAAACAAAATAAATAGAAATACATAATAGGATATACATCTCATGAGCCTATACAAGTATCATCTATCTACACAAACAATAACAACATAAACAAACCAACGTGATGAAAAAACATATATTATCATCAAAGATATTCTTTCAAGAAAAGTATATAACGTTGGCATGCATTCTTTTTAATGTTTGAAAAGGTTGAAAGAGTATATTACATAGAAAATTTGTATCTCATATTATAAATTTGTCTAATTTGACGATGTTACAGTCACGTTTTTAAATGCAAACAACATGCTATTAAATATTGATGAAAAACTATATTCTTAATATTTTTTCTTTCTAAACATATAAATCAAGCAATCTTGATTGATGAATTCACCTCATTAGCTATGCCTATCATCTTTAAGTTGATGTCAAGTGTTTTAGGTTCGTTGAAGGGAAATGAACGAAGAGGGTTGATGCTAATAATCAGCAAGTTGAAATGATGATAAAAAAAATCAAAAGTACTATACCATTGAGCTAAGTGACATCTATATTTCCTATCAAGTTTATATAAAAGTCAGAGTCGTTTAGTTTTTTCATTAATTATGTGTGAATATGAAAACATTTTCTTACTAAATAAATGATGTATCTTTTGAAAACTAACTATAAGGCCACAACTTTATGATTTGATGAGTCAAACACACAACGCATTGTCTATCAGTGCCAGTGCCAACATCATCTTGATCAACGATAGTGTGATCGCATGATCTTGGTGATCGTTTGTATATTAGGAAAATATTGTCTTTATATATATAATAGATATTTGATCCATAATCTTAGTGATTAGGATTAGACTTTTACATAGATTACTATAAATCGCTAAAATAGTGGGATCTCCTTTACTTTAATCGTATATATTGTACTATTAGGGTTAAACCCTAATAGAGCTTTGTGCCTCACTTTGTGCGACCGTTCTCTTTGTGAGAACCTTTTCTTATTGAAGTCATCTTTGTGATCATCTTGTCCTTTTGTTCTTTGTTTATTCTTCATTATTCATACTTGAGTGTATCTGTTCGATACAAAACTTTAATTAGCATTAGAGCAGGTTTACAATATATTCAAGTTATCATGTCTTCCTCCTATAATCCAAATTATTCTTTTTTTAGCAAGATCCCTCCTTTCGATGAAACAACTTCGCTACATGGAAATCAAAGGCTACAGATGTTCTCGAGATCATAGACTATGACATTCTTGATGCCATTAATAAGGGTCATATTGCTACATTGGTTTCGTGGTCGGTTCAACAGGTGTTGCTCCGGTTCATATGTTCGTTGTGTGTGCGTCATGGTTGGACTCCAAGAATAAAACCTAAGCAACATCAAGAAACAAGACTGTTAAACTTTCCCTAGGGACCGTGCCCCGAAATCAAGCTCTGATGATCAAGTTAGACCGCTAATATAGAAAGGGTCGACTCCACCAAGCGGGATGGAGTAAATTGTGTGGAGATAGAGAATCTCCATAAGAGAAGTTGAAGTGAGTAAAGAACACTCACGTGGAGTGGTACAGAGCTAATATTTATAGGCAGGAAAGGGAAGACCTTATCTAATATTATATAACCGATCTTATTGGCTTACTCAATATGGTATTATACTTATTATAATATTATATCTTGTGCAGGAGACATATCTCATTTTACTATTCATGAATAAAGAAGTGTTGCTTTTCTATTGAACATCCTTTCTACATTTCTTTTCTATCCTTCCTTTTTATCCTTCTTTTCTAATCTTCCTTTTGGCTTAGCTTTGGCAGGCTGGGTAAATAATTACTTTTTATGCCAGACTGCTATTGTATGTGGGCTAACCCCATACACCATTATGCCACCCAGTCTGAAATAGTATATGGCATCAAGACATATAATGTTTTAGACTAAATTCCAACTAAATGCAAAACAAAGTCTTTTCGGCGGCTAGACAAGGTCGCACTTGTAATCTACATTCTATGGTTTTTGTTCTCCAAGAAGATGTAAAAATTCCTTTGTATGGGAATCTACTATGTATGGAATTTCAAAGAAATCGACATTAAATCATATATGTTGTCATGTAACAAAATTCCAAGCATTTGTATATCTGGCTAAGTAGGTAGCCATGGTCAAGTGTTTCATTTCACCGACATATTTGTGTAGTCAACTGGATGAGCTACACTTATAGAATAATTGTATTCTTTATCTACGCAGGTAGCCTAAGTCAAGATGTTGCATTTGACTGTTATATCAGAGTAGTCAACTGACGGTGCTATTTGTAAAGAATAAGTGTATTCTTGGGCTAAGAAGGTAGTCGTGGTCAAGTTGTAGTACTGAACCTTTATATCAGAGTAGTAAGATGACCGAGATATCTGTAAAGAATAAGTGTATTCTTGGGCTAAGCAGGTAGCCTTGCTCAAGTTGTAATGCTTAACCTTTATATCAGAGTAGTCGACTTACCAACTATCTATAAAGAATAAGTGTATTCTTGGGCTAAGCAGGTAGGATTGGTTGAGTTGTAGTACTTTACCATTATATAATAATAGTCGGCTGCCCGAGCTATCTCTAAAGAATAATTGTATTCTTGGGCTAAGCGGGTAACATTGGTCAAGTTGTAGTGCTTGACCTTTATATTAGAGTAGTCGGATGACCAAGGTATTTGTAAAGAATAAGTGTATTCTTGGGCTATGCATGTAGCCTTGGTCAAGTTGTAGTGCTTGACCTTTATATCAAAGTATTCGGATGGCCGAGCTATTTGTAAAGAGTAAGTGTATTCTTAGTGCTTGACCTTTATACCAGAGTAGTCAGATGACCGAGCTATATGTAAAGAATAGGTGTATTCTTGGTCTAAGCAGATAGCCTTGGTTAAGTTGTAGTGCTTGACCTTTATATCAGAGTAGTCTGATGACCGAGCTATATGTAAAGAATAAGTGTATTATTGGGCTAAATAGAGAGCCTTTGCGAAGTTGTAGTGCTTGAACTTTATATCAGAGTAGTTAACTGACCGAGCTATCTGTAAAGAATAAGTGTATTCTTGGGCTAAGCAGGTAGCCTTAGTCAACTTGTAGTGCTTGGCCTTTATATTAGAATAGTTGGCTAACTGAGCTATTGTAAAGAATACGTATATTCTTTTGTTTTATAGTTTTCCTTGTTACTTGGAGGTTGTAGGGGCGTAGGACTGCATGGACTAGTTTTATAGCTTTTAGAATTTGATAAGTATTTTTGTTTTAAGAAACTTTACGAAGATAGATAGTTTAATTTGTTTTTCCCTTAGATTGAAATATGAAACATCAATTAGGTATGGAAATTTTTGTTGATGGGAATGAGTGTTTAGAGAATCTTTTTGAGTTTTTCCCTAAAAGGTATTGCAGTGGTCTTTATTCAGTCTGTCATTCTAGCATCTCCCGTATAGACAAGGAACTAAGCATTGTTAACTAATGTTATATTTAAAGGTTTTGTATATGGTAGCTTGCTAAATAGAAAGTCATGTATGATTAAGGTGTGTTTATCACTTGTAGTCTTAGTGATAAAGTCTAGACATCCAACTTTCTAGAGTACGTCTATGAAGGCTGGAGATTAGTGTTATATGAATGGATTGAGTGTATTTCTTTGAAAGTTTTTGGGAACAACGACTAAAAATGGAAGGATGGATAACATGGACTAAGTTCTCTACTACCGTGGGATTGGTTTATCCAGTTTAGCGATGCTAGTTGCAATTGGGTAAATAAAATATATTATCCCATTTGTTAGCCCTTTTCGACACTTGCTATGGAAGTACTCTTTGTTGTTTAATTTAGAAGTTATCCAAATAATTTAGTTTTAGACTTATCCAAGTGTGGACTGTTGAATTAGATGTCTAAGCCAATAAAAAAATTAATATAATCTTGAATTATTAATAAACTCCTTTTGGGTTGCCCTCAAACCTAATAACTGAAAATGATGACTTTTATAGAGAGAGAGACTGGTTTATTAATTTATTAGTGATTAATACATTAATTAGAAATCAAAATAAATAGTTTATTAATGTATTGTGAGAATAATATATTAATTAGAAATTGTATTCTTAATCAACAATTAATTGGAATTAATTATGAGATTAATTGGAATAATTAAAGTGGAAGGATAACATGTGACAATGTTCAGAAGATTGAATATTGATTAATTCTAGAACCTTCGTAGGAGCGGGAACAAATTCTAGAGGTCTTCTAGGGTTTTCTTGGGTATTAAGGATGCCTTGGATGTCGTAGGGAGGAAGTTAAGGGATTAGAGTTTATCTTAGGAAATGACCTTATCCCTAGCTCGTTTGATCACTTATAAAAACCCTTAATGAGGTTCTAAATTTTGGTCATCCCTATTCCTCAAGGCAAAGCCAAAATTTTACTTCCTTTTCTCCTCTCTCTTTAAGTCTCCTAGTTGCTAGGGTTGGGTGCGAACCATCAAAGACATGAGATTTCTAGTGCTTGCTTCCAAAAGCTTTGAAGAAAGGTTTTAGATTTGTTTACTATAACAAATCAAAACCTATGTAATCTTCATTTATGAATTCTCATTTGATTAGGATTTTGTAGTTTGATAACTCATAGTATTTTGCCTTTATGTGAAGACATAGATCCCTTTAGGTTGTATGTGCCCTAATCATTTAATTATCAAATGTTTTTTCGCTTAGAGAATTGTTGTTGTAAACTACGTTTTTCATCACACGAAACGTTTCTATTGCTACACACTGCGTTTGCTGAACAATGATTTCTTTTTGTTCTTCTTCTTACTACCTTCCAATAGCTTTTCTAGCTTTTCCAAGCCTCATTCAACATCAAATGATTCTATTTAGCGACATCATGTTGTCTATGCCTTTATCCTTTTAATTCTTTCATAACATTTTCTAGAAAAGCATTGAAAACGTCCATAGAAGACCACATCATCACATATACTTTAATGCTTCATTGATTGATCTATACCAAAAGTAATTGGATTAGATCTGACTCTAATTGTCGGTTCCGAGTCATGGATGTCAACTAATGCTATTACGCTGCTCAAGAAAGGCCTTCCTAAAATGATTGAAGCTTGATCATCTTCATCCAAATTTAGCACCATGACATCAGTGGGAAGCATAACTTTGTCCACTTTTAGCAATAAATCTTCTAATATTTGCCTTCGATATGTTACCTATTTGTTTGTTAAATGGTTATTATATTTTATGCGCTAGTTTTAAATTTATAAACCCAATTCTATATTAACTAGCTTTCACACACTAGACAATATACTTAATCGTGAAATAATATAGTAATGGCAAAAAAAGATCTCAAACACTGTTACGGTGCAAAGCTCTCCATATGGTGCTGACTTGAAGGCTTCACCCTTTTTATGACATATAAGCCTTGCGGCTTACGAGTTCTAGATCCTCTATAAATAATAGATTCATATTCATTGTAGAGTTAAAAGCTCCTATTTTTATAACCTTAATATATTGCAGATAGTAGATTTGTTTGAGTGAGTATTATAGATGAGCAAACACATGCTCCTATAAGTTTTGTTCTACTCCACATTTATCTATACAATTGTGTTTAAATATTACATCGTTCTTGTCGATTATGTACTTCTACATATTACTCATGTCAAAAATCCGGGTTTTATATCTTCACAATTGGTATCAGAGTCAACCCATGAAAATTTAAACGATTAATTCATGGAACAGTTCATGATTTGACAACATTCATGTGTAATCGATTCAAGATACCATATCTTTTCATGAGTCTCTCAATTCTTGAAATGGTGTTCATATTCTCAAAATTACTATTCATTACCATTTTCGATTGGATCTTTTTGGTTTCTAGCCCAGTTTATCGATCTAATTCATTTTTCGGTTGATCTAGCCCAAAATTGAATTAAAATCATTTTGATTCAGTTATATTTATCCAAATATTGATCCGTCTTTCTTTCGGTCGATACAAATCAATTCATTACCGTTCAATGTTCATTCGATCCTTATTTTGAGCTAAATTCGTGTTATTCATTTGTTTTAGCCCAAATTTATATCAAGATTTGATCCAATTATTGTTCAATCCATATTCGATCTGGAACTGTTCATTGAAAGCCCATTTTATATCATTTGATACAATTTGAGCCCAAATCACGAAATATTACTGTTCAACTAACATATTTAGCCCAACATCGATCTGATTGTTTTCATTCTTCGGTCAAACTTATTCATATTTAGCCCAATCTTCAAATTGTCTAATCAATTCTTTGATTCACGTTCCTCGGAAATCTTGTTGATCAATATTTCTTTATTCGTTTGCGTCGTCTCTTCCTGTGCGCTACTCAATTTGATTTGAGTTGCGATCATGATTTCTTTTTTTATTTGATTCAGTGCTTATTTGATTTTGAGTTTCATACATGAATTTGGTTTGAATCGAAATCATATATCAATGGGTAAATGGTACAGGAATTCGATTTTGACACTGTGTTATATTTTGTGTTAATTTTGACATTGTGTTTTTCAATTTGTTACAATTCTGACCACTTGACTGGTTAACCAGGTTACATGCTACCGTATCATGATGATGTGACATGCTGACATTATATGCTGACATGTCAAAATTGAATTTTTTTTTTCTCACAAAAAACACTAAGTTTTTATTTTTTTTGATTTTGACACTAAGTTTAATTTTTTCTTTCAACTTTGACATTATGTTTTTTTTGTTCCAAAACGAACATCATTTTTTTTTTTCCAATTTTATTCAATGTTGACAATTTTTTATTTGAAACCGTATAAATATTTTTTAATACATTTAAACCGTATAAATATGTTTTTTTTCATTTAAAAACCATAGTTTTGTATAAATACATTTTTTTACACTCAAACCATATTTTTATATATAAATATGTATTAGTTATATAAAAATTGTATTTTATATTAAATATGCAATTTTAAAATGTGTTTGAAGATTTGGAGGCGTGTAATCGATCAAAACTCAGATATCAAGTTTGCAACCTATCAAATTTTTATATATTATTAGAAGCTTATGGTTAGTTTGATTCTCATGATATAACTAATGCTTTGAATGTAAGAAAAAAACAACTTGTATTTAAATAAAAATGTGTTTTTTAAACGAAAAAAATATGTTTATACGGTTTAAAATGTAATAAAAAAATATATTTATACGGTTTCAAATGGAAAATAGACAGAATTGAACAAAATTTGATAAATGATGTTCGATTGGAACAAAAAAACATAGTGTCAAAATTGAAATAAAAAATTAAACTTAGTGTCAAAATCGAAAAAAAATGAAAACTTAGTGTTTTTTGTGGAAAAAAAAAATCAATTTTGACACATCAACATATCATGTCAGCATGCCACGTCATCAAAACTGACACGTGATCATGCCACGTAGGATGTAACCTGGTTAACCAGTCATGTGGTCAGAATTGTAACAAACTGAAAACACAGTATCAAAATTAACACAATAAAAAAAACACGGTGTCAAAATCGAAATTCTGTGTAAAAAGAGTTTTTTTTGTGTCATTTACCCTATATCCATCAATGTTATTGGAATGCTGGTTTACAAAATTTGATCGATGAAGAACAATTCAAGAACATGTTGAAAGAAATTGGTGTTCCAGTCTTGGTCTCTTGGAATTGATGTTGTTCTTGTGAAGTTGATTTCGATAGTGTTCTTCGATGGTATGATGAGGTGTGATGTACATGATGAAATCGGTGGATTGTATGTGAATTGAAAGTTGAAGCCTAGAAAGTCAAATTTGATGTTTTAATTATGAAATTGTTCCTGAGAAGCAAGAATCGAGAATTGAAGAATGAGTTTGTAATTGAATTTCTAGTGTGATAGCTGGTCAAATCTGTTATGGAAGTTGAAGTCATGTAATCAAACTAAGAAAATAAAATTGGATATCGATGATATATGATGCTTCGTTATAAATTGAATGGAAAGTCAAAGCATTTGATCGATATTGGAGTTGCAATTCATTGTAATGAATTGATTGTTGAAATCTTGAAGTCAAAATATTGTTTCAAAGTCAAAAGTTGATACTTCCATTAGATTTCGATGTTTGCATCTGATTATCAAAGAACAAATGAAGTTTTCGATGTTCACTAAGTTGGAAATGACTTATGATGGATGTGGTGTTGATGGACATCGAAATCTTAGATGGTTTTAGATGATGGTCTTTAATGTTGGTTCAAAGTGCAAATTTGAATTTGGACATAAAAAATTTATGACTATTGAAATTAATTTCAAAGAATAGAAGGCTTCTATTTTGAAAATCATGTTGGGTATTGGAAATATGCTTAAAGGTCGAGATATGGATTTTCGAATTGAAGAATTTAGTTATGGAAAAACAGTTTTCATTTTCTGTTTTTCGTTTTCCCTTTTTAGTTTTTGTTTTTCGTTTTCGGGTTTTATTGGAAAATTTAGAAAATGCGTTTAGTTAAAAGGGATCCCTAGTTAAAACTTGTTCATTTTTCATTTTCAGTTTTACAAAATTAGAAAATGCGTTTACTTGTGTATTATTCTATCGGTTTTTATTTTTAGAAAACGGTAGTGGTGGTAGGGTGGATGTGGGGGCAGCAGCGGGCCGGGGGGGGGGGGGCAGTGGTGGTGTCGACGATGCTGACAGTGGTGGTGATGGCAGCGGGGTGGCGGCGGTGATGGTGATGACAGGTGGTGGTGGTGGCGGTGACAATTATGGTAGTGGTGGTGATGGCAACGGTGGTGCTGGTGATGGGGTAATGGTGGTTGTGATGGTGATGGTAGGTCGGTAATTGTGGTAGTGGTGTTGAGTGTGTGTGTGTGTATGTGTGGGTGAGTGGGTGTGTGTGTGAGTTTGTAGGTGTGCATGTGTGTGTATGTGTTTGTAGGGGTTGGTGTGTGTGTGTGTGTGGGGGGGGGGGGGGGTATGTGTGTGTATGTTTGTGGGGGTTGGTGTATGTGTGTTTTTGTAGGTGTGTGTGTTTGTGGGTGGGTGGGGGGATGTAGGAAGGAATATGTCAACCAGTTGTTTGGTAGCTATATGTGCTACTGAATCTCCGTTATATGTGCCATAAAACCAGAAAACGGATAAAAAGTAAACAAACTAAATTCAAAATAGCAAGAATTTTGTTCTCTACTTTCATCTATCTTTATATACTATGCATTTCAAATTGGGACAACCTAAAGGACAATAACTATAGTCCAAAACATAATAAAAATTTAACAACATCATTCATTCATAAAATCAGAATAAAAAGAATATGGGTTGTTCTTGAGGCGTGGTGCACATTATGAATAGGTGTATCGCTAGCCTTGTGATTTCTCGAATCTTCCAAATGAAGCAATCCATGCAATGAGCTGACAAGTCCCTCAACAACCGATATGAAACCTGAGCGATGCTATCGCCATCTCATCTATTCACTGGCATCATAAAAAGGAACCAATGGCTGCAACGATCTCCTTGACCAACTACTTCCACCTACGAGGAAACTTGTGTATTTCCTGGACACATACATCCTACATACCCGCACTGCAGATCCCTATGAACCATTTTATGACACCAGAAACTCGAACAGATCGATGATCCTCCAAGCAGAACACCTAGTTCTCTCCAACTTAGGGTTCCAACTACCACTCACTGGTGTTGTAACCAAACCATATCCCAAACCGGCTCAACCAGGTACAAACCATCACTTACTCTTAGAATGTATAACACACGTAAGACGATCTTCCAGATAAGGACCAAGCAAACCCTGAAAGATTCTGAATTTTAGATGAAGACCTCAGAAATTTTCCAATCATAACTACCTTTAACATTATGGATTTCATGCAAATGCATAAGCAAAACATTGAATTACTATAAAAAAACATATACTCCTTGTCTACAATCCCAATCGTCAATCCGATGACCTACCTATATCCAAGGAAAACAGACCCTTGATCGTATCACTAAGCATCCATACCACACCAATCCTCATGTGTATTCCCATGCTGTCATGCTATCGCCAAACACCGCAACCAATTAGCCTCCATGCTGGGTTTACATCCAAACTCTAAAAGTTACAAGCCTGCTCACTCCTTCTCGGAAAACTGCCAGGACATAATCCTTGCATTAGATAGCAACATTCCAATCCATCTGTCAACTACTCAACATCCAACTGAAATCCTCAAGCCGATCATAGCAATGGTTTCCTTCTTGAGTCCCATGACTCAAATGCACGTCCTTAAGCAAGGCCCTTGATACCTCAAAATCAACAAACTCACTTAGGTCTGCATTATTCAAACCCAAATTGACATCGCCACTGAGGCCCAAAAAATTACGAGACCCATCCTCATGCTTGAAAAACCATAGCCAAAAGATCGAAGGAAATGAAACCACTGCCATAAATCAATGTATCAAACCATGCTATCTTTCCAGACCAGTCCTTAGAATCCCTAAAATTTTGCTTAATCTGAGTATGGATCCTGTGCTTCTAGTAGTATGGGTCCAATACGACCCTTCATACCTATTCATACTTTCCTCAAGAATCATCCCAGGTCCTCTAAGTCATCTACTCATAATAATACTCCTAATACCTGCTCAACAGCATAGCAACTGCACTAAAATACTTACTAGGGTCTCCTATGATTCCCCACCTCCCCTACCATCAGTTGTTGAAGAACCCCAACTAATGTTAGCTAATCACTTCATGAACACATCTACATACATCAAAGCATAAATAATATTTCGACAGTAAAACTCAACCCTACAACGGTTAGACTCAAACGAGAGCTACACGATAGGACCAAATCCTTCACTTTAAGATTATTTAACCTTCATATCATGTAACTTAACAGTTGATAGTTAAGTCACATCAATATGAGTCCCACAAAGCATAAGCCACGAAACATTCGAGTAGTGGAGTCGACTAACACTAAGACACACTAAAATCAAGCAGATTCTCATACTAAATCCCCGACCTCTAGGCCCAAGCATCTAGGTTACATGTCCATCCTCTCCACACTCTCTCAAGAGTGGCTAATCATTCCTCATGTGTGACATCCCCTAATTTTTCGGCCAGAAAAGACCGATTTAATTTATGCCTTTTTAAAATAAAATCAGAGAAATCTTTTTAAAAGATGTTGCGGAATTGGTCCCCAAACAAAATATGATAAAATTTTATCAAAACCCTTCATTAAGAAGGTATATCTTTTCCATATATATATATATATATATATATATATATATATATATATATATATATATATATATATATATATATATATATATATATATATATATATATATATATATATATATATATATATATTAAAACCTCGGGATGTCATGTTCCGATACAGATCAAAAGCATAAACAAGACATTATAAGCCTTTCAACAGTTATTTACAACTACTGGCCTATAATCCAAAAATCTCTCTTCATCCTCCGACTATGCTCGGGGTCCACTACCTGTAACATAAAAAGCTGAGTGGGTCAGGATTGGGAGCCTGGTGAGCATATAGGGTTTTCAACCCACAATAATAATAAACTTACTAAGTTCATCAATCAATAATAACCCTGATTACCCGTTCCCGTTATCCTCACTTTACGTCCCTAAACACTTATCACAAGGGACCTAGCCTAAAGAATATCATCAGGATGGACACTACTGCTAAGGGGTTTCCTCAGCCATACTTGTCCTAAAGGCAACCATGAGGGGGATGGAGTACAGCGAATGAACACTCTCAGTTCATTAACACCTACAGGTTGCGGACCTGCTAATGTTTCCCACTGGACTGTCTAGAAAGTCCGTGGTCGTCATCCAAACTCCGCTATATGACTGGATTTCAAACCACATCGACGCCTCTCATCAATTTTATTTTATCACACATCACTATCTACCCATGTTCTACCCAACATATTTGTAGATAAAAATACTTATACAATTTAAAACTTGTATAAAACATCAACTCAACAGTTACCTCAAATAAACAATTAATATATCTACACATAGCACGTATTATAAGGTAAATACTTTATATCTATATGTAAAATGAATGTGACTATACACTCACTTGATTTGATGATAATCGGGTAGCAATTCGTTTCCTAAAATGATCGTTTCTAATAAAACCGGGAGTTTTATTGAGAAACCGGGCTTTGCAAAAGTTGGGCTTCGAAACTGAAAAGATAAATTTTCCGGGCTTCTCGGGCACTTCGTGGAGTATTCCGGGCTATACAATCGATACCGGGGCTTTGTGGGATGTTAAGATGAAGAAAATATGGGTTTAGGGGTTAAAGTTGACAAAATTTCAAAGTTACCCGGGAGGTCTCGCACCCTTCTATTTATAGGGGCGAGGCTTCTGATCCAAGGGCTAAGAAGAGGCCACACGTCGCAGATCCAAAGGTTCGCAGGGAAGGCTCGCACGAGGACTGTACATGCAAAGGGCTTGCTGTCAGCTTCTGATTGGACCGCGGTCTACTGCTGCACATGTGAGGTTTGGAGCTAGGCTATGCGAGGCTCGGAGCTAGGGTGGTGCGAGGTTCGGTCCGGATGCGAGCTTCAGATTGGGACTCCGTTTGGTCGAATCAGAAGAGGACATGGGGCGACACGCGGCAGTATCGCATGCGAGGTGACTCAGCAGCTCGGATACGTGGTGCATGCAGAGCGAGGACACGTGGCAAGCACGCTGCGAGGGTGACGTGGCCGAAGCCACATATGCGAATTTTCTCGGTTTTTGTGCAAAAACTTCTAAAATCCATAACTTTCGCATATGAGCTCCATTTTTGACGTTCTTTATATGCACGCATAGCTAAAATTACGCTCTACAACTTCCGTTTTGACTTCGTCGGGTAATTTTGACTTTAATTTTTATATTATTATTTTTAACAGACCGGGACAGGAAATCCGTTAAAAATTCATAACGTCTTCATCCGGCGTCCATTTTCGTCAGACTTTTTACTGTTATGCTCTTAATGACGAGACCTTCAATTCTCGTTTAGGTTGTGTAGGCTAAAAATAGCTCGATCTAAAATTCGAGTTTTTAGCTGTCTACTACTAAGCTGAAACTTCGAAAAATCATAACTTTCTCATACGAAGTCAGATTTGGGCGTTCTTTTTATCGAACTTCTCGGTTTGACGAATACTACGACTTTCACTTAGATTACTAAGGCTATAAAGTAATTTATTAAAAACTCACTTTTTACGACATTCAGCACCATGTCGGTTTTGTCGCGAAACTTCGACAGGTCATAACTTCTTCGTTATAACTCGGATTTTGGTATTCTTTATATCCCCGAAATCCTTGTTTCGAGCACTACAAGTTTATGTAAAGATATCGAGATTATCTCAAACTTTAATTTTGACGCTTATTTTTATTCTTAATTAAATAAACCCTAATAATTAAGCATAAAACACATAATTCACATAATTCCTTTTCATTTCTTCAAAATGAGTTACAAAGGTTAACCCAGACTATCAACTCAATATAAATGCCTAGGCTAGAAACACGAGTGTTACAATTCTCTCCCCCTTAGGATGATTCCGTCCCCGGAATCACATATCACCAAACAACTGCAGGTAGCGACTCATCATGTCACTCTCTGTTTCCCAAGTGAGATTTGGTCCATTCGTATGTTTCCAATGTATAGGCACTAAATCAACCATCTTGCCTTGCAACTTCATAGTCTTACGGTCGATGATTGCCTCGGGTTCTTCGATCAACCTCTTGTTTTCATCCAACCTTAACTCAGAAATCGGAATTATGTCGGGCACATCTCCCGTGAACTTTCTCAAGTAACACACATGAAAGGTGTTATGAATACCCTCCAGTTCTTCTGGTAACTCTAGCTTGTAAGCTTGATTCCCGATCTTCTGAAGAACTTTGAATGGTCCAATAAACCTTGGACTCAACTTTCCTCGTTTCCCAAATCTTATAAGTCCCTTCCACGGCGAGACTTTAAGTAAAACCGAATCTCCAACTTCAAAGGTTATCGGTTGTCTTTTCTTGTCAGCATAACTCTTTTGTCGATCTTGAGCAGCTAACATCCTTTCTCTTATCACTTTCAACTTTTCGACAGTCTGATGGACTATTTCAGGTCCCATAAACTGCTTTTCCCCAGCTTCCAGCCAACATGATGGCGTTCGACACTTTTCTCCATACAAAGCGTGATAAGGTTCCATCTTAATGCTTGAGTGGAAACTATTATTATAGGAGAATTCTACTAGAGGTAAGTGTTCATCCCAGTTACCTTGGAATTCTAGGGTACATGCTCTTAGCATATCCTCCAATGTTTGAATCGTTCGTTCGCTCTGACCATCGGTTTGCGGATGATAAGCTGTACTCAACCACAACTTGGTACCCAATTCCTCTTGTAGACTCCTCCAAAACCTTGAGGTAAAACGGCTATCACGATCGGATACAATCGTTAGCGGAACACCGTGAAGCCTCACAATTTCCTTCAAGTAAGAATTCACAAGTTTATCCATAAACCATTTCTCTTTGGCTGCTATGAAATGGGCACTCTTAGTGAAGCGATCAACAACCACCCAAATCATGTCGTGACCGTTCCTTGTTCTGGGTAGTTTAGTCACAAAATCCATGGTTATGTCTTCCCATTTACCTATGGGTATAGGTAAAGGTTCTAAACTCCCATACGGTTTCTGATGTTGTGCTTTAACCCTATCACAAGTTACACACTCAGCCACATACTTAGCAACATTGAGCTTCATCTTTGGCCACCAATAATATGGTTTTAGATCCCTGTACATTTTTGTACTGCCGGGATGAATTGAGTACATGGTCTTGTGAGCTTCTTCCATCAGAAGATCTCTTACTCCGCCCGTCTTAGGTACCCAAATCCTATCTTGGAATACCTTTAACCCTTGGTTGTTTGTACCGAAAACTAACGTTTTGCCAAAACGTTCTTCCTTTTGGTCACTTTTCTCTAAAGCTTCCTCTTGAGCTTTATTTATACTTTTCACAATTGTCGAGACAACTTCAATTCTCAATGCTCTTGGCCTTTTCTTTTCAAGGTTTACCTTCTGACTGAGAGCACCAGTAACCACATTTGCTTTACCAGGGTGGTAAAGTATCTCACAGTCGTAGTCCTTGAGTAACTCTAGCCAGCGTCGTTGCCTCATGTTCAATTCCTTATGATTAAAGAGATATTGGAGACTCTTATGATCAGTGAAAAGTTTACACTTTGTGCCATAAAGATAATGCCTCCATATCTTCAAGGCAAATACTACCACTGCCAACTCCAGATCATGAGTGGGGTAGTTCTTTTCATGTTCCTTCAATTGCCTCGATGCATACGCGATCAATTTATCCCTTTGGGTCAGAACACAACCTAACCCAACTCCAGATGCATCACTATAAACTGCCAAGTCATCAACTCCTTCAGGCAACGAAAGAATCGATGCTTCACACAATCTCTTCTTCAACTTCTCAAAGGCTTCCTTATGCTTCTCATTCCAAGCATAAGTAGCTCCTTTGTGAGTAAAAGCTGTTAATGGAGTAGCAATTGAAGAAAAGCCTTGGATAAACCTTCGGTAATATCCAGCTAATCCTAAAAAGCTTTGAATCTCCGCAGGACTTTTTGGTTGTTCCCACTTCATTACAGCTTCAATATTTGCTGGGTCAACCATTATTCCTTCTTGGTTAACCACATGACCTAAAAATTGGACTTCTTGAATCCAAAATTCACATTTGGAGATCTTTGCATACAGCTTCTCCCTTTTCAGGACTTCTAGCACTTCGCACAGATGCTTTTCATGCTCCTACTTGCTTTTCGAATAAATCAAGATGTTGTCTATGAATACTATCACAGATTTATCTACGAATGGTTTACAAACCATTTAATCAAATCCATGAAAGCTTCTGGGGCGTTGGTTAGTCCGAATGACATAACCAAAAATTCATAGTGTCCATATCTTGTTCTAAACGCAGTCTTTTCAATATCCTGCTCTCTTACCTTTAGTTGATGGTATCCTGACCTAAGATCGATCTTCGAGAAATAGCTCGGACCCTGTAACTGGTCGAACAGGTCATCGATCCTTGGCAACAGGTACTTGTTCTTTATCATCACTTTGTTCATCTCTCTGTAATCGATGCACATTCTCATGCTCCCGTCTTTCTTCTTTACAAATAACATAGGGGCTCCCCAAGGCGATGAACTAGGTTGAATGAAACCTTTGTCCAATAATTCCTGAAGTTGTATCATAAGTTCTTTCATCTCTGTTGGTGCTAATCGATAGGGTGCTTTTGCTATCGGCGTCGTTCCTGGTAACAAGTCGATACGAAATTCTACTTGTCGATCAGGGGGCAATCCGGGAAGATCTTCAGGAAAGACTTCCGGATAATCACACACCACCGGAATATAATGCACCTCCTTCTTTTCCATCTAAGCATCGATCACGAACGCTAGATATGATGTACATCCCTTGGTCAAACACTTTCTGGCTTTCATTAGGGAAATGATTCCAGAATTTACTCTGTGTTTGTCTCCATACACCATAAACGACTCTTTCCCTAGCGGGTTTACTTTTACTATCTTCTTTCTACATAATATTTCTGCATCATTAGCGCTAAGCCAATCCATTCCTAAAACTATGTCAAATCCATTTAACTTGATAGGCAATAATTCCTATTGGAACTTATTCCCATCCAAGTCAATGAGGATGTTTTTCATACGATGGATAACATGTACAAACTTGCCACTAGCAATCTCGACTAATAAGGCATTAACTAGCCCATCTACAGGCAAAGCTAGCTTTCTACCAAATTCATGCGATATAAAGGAGTAATTGGCTCCAGAATCAAACAAAATTTGGGCAGGCAATTCTTTTACGAGAAAGGTACCTGAAGCGACATCGACTTCTTCTTTTGCAGCTTCAAGTGTCATCTGAAAGGCTCTCGCCTTCGGCTTTGGTGGTAGATTGGGATTTGCTGCATCCTTCCTCTTTGTACAGTCTTTAAGAATGTGCCCTACTTCATGGCACTCGAAACATACCCTCTTGTCGGATGGACACACATTGGCATAATGCCTAGTCTTTCCACATTTGAAGCAAGTCACCTCCTCACTGCATCTCCCAGAGTGCTTTTTCATGCACTTCTCACACCATTCCACTTCACCTCCTCCTCCTCCAAACTTCTTGGACTTAGAAAATTTGCTTTTCTTGTTGGAACCTGAAGTTCCTTCAAATTTTCTCTTTTCACCAACATATGCCCACTTTAGACCCTTCTCTCTGATCTGAACCTCAACATTCTTAGTAGCCCAGATGGCGGCTTTCAAAGTGGTTGCTTGCTTAACCATCGGACCAAAGTCCGCTGGTAATCCGAGGGCAAACTTGTTGACCTTAGAGAGTTCAGTTGGAACTAGATGAGGAACAAGCTTCATCTTTTCCATAAAACTAGCAGCGTATTCAGTAACGCTCATCTTTCCTTTCTTTAAATTCTAGAACTCATTGTTGATTTCCAGAAGATCCTCCTCAGAGCAGTACTGCAATTTCAGTTGTACCACAAAATCTTCCCAAGACATCTTACTAGCTTCACCCTTGGGCATCGAATCAGCCAGTAACTTCCAGCAGCTCAACACACCAGACTTTAATAGAGGGATTGCAAGTGCAGTCTTTTATTTGTTGCTACACTCGCAACTTTCAAACATCATCTCCATTTCGGAGATCCAATTTATGACTTCCACTGGTGTCGGACTCCCAGATAGACACGGCGGTTTAGATGCCATGAAATCTTTGTATTTGCATCCTCGTCCATCAACTCCTCCATCATGGTAGTTTTGTCTAACTATCGGTGGGTTGGCTTGACCAAGAGTCCCACTGTAGTTCCCTCCTACTGATTGCCCTTCATTCAATACGGGCTGTTCAACAGGCATCGTAGTCTCTTCCCTATGCTGTTGTAGTAATCGCCTTGTCTCCTACATTTGGCGATCTAACATCATCTGTATCATTGCTTGTACCCCAACCATCGTCATTGGCTCAGGTGCAGCTTCTACAACAGGTACTTGCTCAACTACTTGAGGTTGAGGCTGTTTATCCCTGTTTTCGTTTGCATTTGCAGCTCCTCTACGAGTTCTGGCCATTACAATCTATATAACGAATAAGGCGAATTTAGGTCTTTATCCTTGTTAGACATGTCAATTCCCTTATCACTCCGAAATGTTTACATGTTAGTTCTAATCTCGTAATCATACGCTTAGAATCCTACACACATAAGGTTCCCAGATCCGGCCGGCAACAGACCATAGATCCGAACAAATAATGGCACACATGGCAAACACATAGCATTTAGCACATAAGGGCATTTTAGGCATCTTCCCTAAAATAAACTAGTGCTCGTGTCTAAAATATGGTAGACACTCATCTCACAATCATCACTTAGCATTCTAAGTTCAAGTCTAGAAATTCTACAATTTCTTAGTTCGCTTAAACTAATGCTCTGATACCAAATGTGACATCCCCTAATTTCTCAGCCAGAAAAGACCGATTTAATTTATGCTTTTTTAAAATAAAATCAGAGAAATCTTTTTAAAAGATGTTGCGGAATTGGTTCCCAAACAAAATATGATAAAAGTTTATCAAAACCCTTCATTAAGAAGGTATATGTTTTCCATATATATATATATATATATATATATATATATATATATATATATATATATATATATATATATATATATATATATATATATATATATATATATATATATATATATATATATCAAAACCTCGGGATGTCATGTTCCAATACAGGTCAAAAGCATAAACAAGACATTATAAGCCTTTCAACAGTTATTTACAATTACTGGCCTATAATCCAAAAATCTCTCTTCATCCTCCGACTATGCTCGGGGTCCACTACCTGTAACATAAAAAAGCTGAGTGGGTCAGGCTTGGGAGCCTGGTGAGCATATAGGGTTTTCAACCCACAATAATAATAAACCTACTAAGTTCATCAATCAACAAAACCCTGATTACCCATTCCCGTTATCCTCACTTTACGTCCCTAAACACTTATCACATGGGACCTAGCCTAAAGAATATCATCGGGATGGACACTACTGCTAAGGGGTTTCCTCAGCCATACATGTCCTAAAGGCAACCATGAGGGGATGGAGTACAACGAATGAACACTCTCACTTCATTAACACCTATGGGTTACGGACCTGCTAATGTTTCCCATTGTGTCGGCTAAAAATCGCTCGATCTAAAATTCGAGTTTTTAGCTGTCTACTGCTAAGCTGAAACTTCGAAAAATCTTAACTTTCTCATACGAAGTCAGATTTGGGCATTCTTTTTATCGAACTTCTCGGTTTGACGAATACTACGACTTTCGTTTAGATTACTAAGGCTAATAAGTAGTTTATTAAAAAATCACTTTTTACGACATTTAGCACCGTGCCGGTTTTGTCGCAAAACTTCGACATGTCATAACTTCTTCATTATAACTCGGATTTTGGTATTATTTATATCCCCGAAATCCTTGTTTCGTGCACTACAAGTTTATGTAAAGATATCAGGCTTATCTCAAACTTTAATTTTGATGCTTATTTTTATTCTTAATTAAATAAACCCTAATAATTTAGCATAAAACACATAATTCACATAATATTCACATAATTCCTTTTGATTTCTTCAAAATGAGTTACAAAGGTTAACCCAGACTATAACTCAATATAAATGCCTAGGCTAGAAACACGAGTGTTACAAGTGGGTTAGATCTGATCCCACATCGGCTGGGAAGGAGAACTAAGCATTCCTTATAAGGGGTGTGGATACCTTCCCTATCACAACGCGTTTTAAAGCCGTGAGGGCAGCAGATCCCATAAGAACTCTGCAGTTAAGTGTGCTCGGGCGGGAGTAGTACCAGGATGGGTGACCCCCTGGGAAGTCCTCGTGCCGAGTGGCCCAAAGCGGACAATATTGTGATACGTGCTAGAGGGGATGTTACATCATGCTATCTTGTTATGAACTACACCCACTCATGAAACTTCCACCAACCCCATAGCCACTCGTGCATGCTAATCATACAAAATGCTAGATCCCATAGACTGTCTAATACTTGGCTCATCCCTAAGCCCTTAATCAAACATGAACATGAAATGTAGTTAAATCAAACATTCTTTGTGTATAGAATCTTTGTTCTGTACAACTATGGTACACACACTAAGTGACCACAATAATGATATGAATTTCGTGTAGAATATAAGAAGTCCTCATAGGCTATCAGGCATCATACAACAGGCAATTCAATCATGAAATTCCTAAAGATCTCTATGCTATCACTAGCATGCCGTTCTATCATATCACAAAAAATAATAGTATATGTAACTTCGGGTACGATTTCTTGTTCTGGCTGATCGGACACATCACATCCTTCCTTGGTTATTTTTAAAAACCATTTAAAAACTTTTGAAGTTCTCTGGTTTGAGTTTGGATTCACAAGAATGTTCATCAAATTCTCTCAAACCAAGGCTCTGATACCAACTTGTAACATAAAAAAAATCACAATAAATTTAAATTTTCAAAACAACCCATTTCTTCTATAAAGTGTTTAAAAAACTAATTTTTCAAAATTATTATTCAAAATCAGAGAATCCAAAGATCCAATGTCATAAAAATAGGAAGATGTGCACGATGACGCCATTGCTTTCCCATAATCCTCTACAGTACCTGAAACAATAAACTGAAACCGTAAGCACGAAGCCTAGTGAGTCTTCCTCAAAGTATCAACACATAATATAATAAGAACAACATGAAACTATGAGCCTTCATCCTCATTGGACCGCCTCATATGCGTTCAGTATATTCAGACCGCCCTGGGTATCTTGGCCTTCAGCATAAAGTAGGACTGCCTGAAACCAACAACCTATAACATCTCAATCTATACGATATAGTTAATAACTAGTGATCTAATAGATCACTACAAAATAGCAACATCCTATATACCAGGATACAAATCTAGCATATCACTACAACATAGCATCCTACATACCAGGATACAAATCTTAAAGATTATAAAAACATAGCAACATCCTGTAAAATAGGATACAAATCTAACATATCACTACAACATAGAAACATATGGTAAACCAAAATATCAAACCAAAAAGCCGACCATCGACCCATAGGTACAATGAGGAAAACTCACCTCTCAGCCTAAAAACAATCTGAATGAGTCTCTGCTTTGACAACTAGCTCTACAGGTCACCTATTCAACAGATAGAGATGAAGTCTCAACTATAGCTCGAATTACCCAAAATACCGTTAAGTAAAACTTGGTCAACCATGGTCAAAGTCAAAGTCAATAGTCAACGTCCAAATGTCAATATTCCCTGCATACCAAGAGAGTATGCCTAACATTCTGTGATGTTGACCAAAAGCAGGGAGCTAACCACGTACGTGCAACTTACCACTAGGTACGCCCAACGTACGCAACCTAGTACCCGAACTCCATTAAGAGCTTATTCCATTAAGCCCTTACATCTAAAACTCAGATCGAAGCCTAAAATGATGTCCTAAGTTATAAAGTTTCCAACTTTATGGCTTTGCATGGCTAAAAGTGCTCAGCACCAGAAACGTTATCCACTTAACCCATTAAGACATCACAACTCTTGCATGGAAGGGATAGAAGGGACAATATCATATTTTTATAGTTCATAAAATCTCCATAATGGATAAAGTATCCAAATTTATCAATTAGAATGGTCCTAACATATAAGATCTAGTCTTTAAGTCTCAAAGGGACCCAAAAGTGCATCTTTTGAACTTAATCCGTTAAGTCCAAGTCTCTAACCTTCAGATCTGAATCAAAATGTTGTTTAGATGGATAAAGTTTCCAAATTTATCCATAACAAGGTTACAAACTTTTAAGATCTAAACTTTATGCACTTAAAGTGACCAAAATCTCATAACACCCAAAACTAGCTAGATCTAACAATTTCATCATCATGATTGGAACTTTATACCTCTAGAAGAAAGATCAAGTTGAAAAAAAGTCTAAATCTACAAGGTCCAATGCAACCAACACTTCTTCAATGAGTTCCTCTTCTCTAAGGTGCACCAAGAACACTCCAATTCACTTAAAAGCACCTTCTTTTTGTTCACAACGCTCAATCTAGGGTTAGGGTTTTAGGAGAGGGTGTTGGAGAGGTATAGGCTAAGAATGGAATTGGTTTGGGGGAGTTAATGAGCTTAAATAGGTCTCAAACCTAAAAAATAGGGTTTAGGAATTGATGAATACGCCCAACGTACTTAATTTACACCCACCATATTAAGGATGTCTTGGTACGCCCAAGGTACGCGACTCAACCCAAAACCACCCTAACTTCAAACGGTCATAACTTCTTCGTTCTAACTCCATTTTTGACGTTCTTTATATCCACGAAAAGGTGTTGAAGAGATATACAATATTCTCTATATATCTTGGACTTAAAACACCTCGAACAAAAATCCAACTTTCATGCAAGGACCTGGCTTATGACTTTTCTTTTTCTACCCATCAGCCTATAACACAATTCAAGGGAAAAATCTCTTAGCTATCATTACCTCCTTCCATAATGACTAAACTTTGCCTCCTTAAGGCCCAAACCTTAGACAATCGACTTCCAGTCCATGGCTCAGAAATGGTAGTAAACAAGGTGTTACAATCTTCCCCTACTTAAATTAGATTTCATCCTCGAAATCAACTCTCGCTTCCGCTTCACGATGGAATCCCTAGTTAAAAACCCACAGATTTGTTCGACTCTAAACCTCCTCAGCCAGTCGTCATCATGTTAATCCCTCACATGAGTGCACCATTGCGACAAGAACCAACTGGAAAACAGAACGCGTAACTATTTACCGATATTGAAACCTTCATTAAAAAACAAGGCAACTCGTAATGTGAGTCTCATCTATATAACCGCTGCAGAGAAGCACGTACAACGCCAACTTATTCCACAACTTCCTAGCTATAAGACCAGACTTTTTGTAAGAACCACAGAGTCGAGGACTCTCAAAACTACAATCACCGAATAAACTCTATCAATATGCTTACCGAGATTGGAAACCCATCTGATCTAAACTTTAGAACCTATATTCTAGGACAGATATTCATCAGTTCGCTGAACCCACCCTTTGTCTTGGACTAAGAACTCAACCAAACATGCGAAATGAAGTACTCGAACACATCGATCACAAATTTCATCCAATTCCAAATTCATAAGATGTACCAAAAACCTTAAATAAACCCTTGACTCCTTGACACACCATTGCCAACAACTTCTCCTACGAGCAACGATGATCAATTCTAGAATTTTCACAATGCATCCAACTTTTATCAGCTCAGGTGTACCCCCAGCTTGCAAAATCACTTGAGACATTCACAATGAACTTCATGATTCAAGACTACCTAACCGATACCTAACCTTGGTTACCAAAACCCTTATAAAACCTTGTAAACAAACGGGATTTATAATGCAAACACTCTGCAAGAGACTTTTTGATGCATAAGTGATACATCTAACAACCTTAACTGCTCATTTTATCTAAACCAGCTATTTGTGAGTTTCCCGACTTCCAACAATGCACCAACACCATAAGTACCACAAGTAGAAAAAATAAACAATAATGATCATTAGGCCCACAACCTATAAATGGAATGCTCTTGGTATTACACCAATCTTGTTGACATTCCCTCATTTGCCTGGAAACACACAGCCAGCACTACGGGGCCTAAATATACTCAACCTCATTCCACCGCCTTGTAGGAACCCAATCAAAGTCCCTCTCAACGCTAACCACTACTAGAAAAACAGCCTTTTACGACGCTCATTGCGCGTCGTAAAAGGCACAGACGACGCGCAAATGCGCGTCAAGGAAGGCCCTGTCATAAAGAGAGACGACGCGCATTTACGACGCTCATTTACGACGCGCATTTACGAAACGCATTTATGACACGCAATGCGTATCAAGGAAGGCCCTGTCATAAAGGAAGACGATACGCATTCACATGTCATAACCTTACGATGCGCGTGTTAATGACACGCAATGCGTATCAAGAAAGCCCCCGTCAAGAAAGGCCATGTCATAAATGAAGACGATACACATTTTTGCGTATCATAATTTTAAATGTTTAGAAAAAATATTATTTATAGATTTACTTATTTTCAAATTAAATTTGTATTTAATGTTTCATTATAGAAAATAAAATATCATAGAGAAAAAATAGAATCCATTGCATAAATTTAATGTCATACAAATAATCGTTCCATGGAAAGATAAAACAAATCAATAGAAGTTTTAACAAAAATTTACAAACAAATTAGATGACCACTCCCTCTTTCTACCCCTTGACTCACTTCTCACCCTTTACACTGCTTTTGATGGATCAAGCCCTAATGATGACCATTTCTCTCAGATGTAAATCTCTTGTCTTATCAAATTTTCTTGGAACAATTGGTCTGCTTTCAGCTGTGCTTTTCTTGATTCTATGTTCACGAATTAATATACTTTTCTTTTTCTTGATTTCGTTAAGCTCTTTCTGTTGTTCTAGAGTCAAATCCTTACCTTCCATGGTCAACAACACTTGTTGACCTTCTACAACAAAATTCTTCATTGCTTCTGACTTCATATCTTCAAGTAACTTCTTATGATCAACAGGTTCATTTCAGTTTCAAATATAAACAGGTAAATTAAGAAGTGATCTCATCAGAAGCCCTCTTAGCAGAAACCCTACCATCTGTAGCTCTTTATGGGTCCCTAGGGAGAAAATGGTAATGTTTCATTCCCAAAAATATATAAATACTAATCCCATGAATGCGAGCATAAAAAACAAGTATGTGTAACAAAAAAAAGTTAAATACCTCTTTCTTGAACCCTCATTTGTGCCTGCACCCTTTGCATTCTTTGAAGTTGTTCTAGACTTTGTTGTTGCTTAAGGAGAAGTGATCTAATCAGTATGTTCACTTGATCAGTCTTTATAAGCTGATTTTCTGAAAAAAGAAATCTTTATAAGTTATTTGAAATTTTTGTCATGTAATTCACATATAATAAAGATAATTTTGTTAAAGATGACCTCTCGGTGTTGTGTCATGATCAGTGATGATACATTGCTACTTCTTTCATTCAATCCAAAGCATTATTAGGGAAACCAGAGATCAAAATCCAGCATTCAACTACACAGAAACTGCTCAAAATGAAGCACGTATGCACAGAAAATGAGAACAAAATTAAATTAAATTAAATTAAATTAAAAAAAAGTGAAATACCAATGAAATTGTATGTCACTAATACCTTGTGTGTCTGTAAAATAATATCATTCACAGTCAACCAGCTGTCTCTCCATAAACTGAAATACAATGAACACTTTATTCTCAATGTTTAAAAACTTAAAGATCCTTCATGCTGTGTATGCATGTGTTTGTGTGTGTGTGTGAGAGAGAGAGAGAGAGAAAGAGAAAGAGAAGACCAAAATACCTTGGATAAAGAACATAACCATGCCCATTCCTCTTTCACATACCTTGTAATCATCTCTCTTTTCTTTTTCTACATTTGTTTGTTTGTTTGTACTTTGTACATAAATTTGACTTCAAGGTGGTCAATAAGATGTGTGGGTGGGGTTTCCACACAGCAGTGCAGTAGGAACTCAAAACATACCCTCGGGAAATAAAAACATCTACAGCAAAAACATCCTTCCTTCCTTCTGTGTGCAGATTTAGATTGACCGCCACATACTTTGTTTTGATATTGTTAGCAGCAGCTAGTATCGTCTACTCAGATTGTCCCTGGTGTAGAAAGGATGTCTTAATGCTGCACGTGTTGTTACCTTCTCTAATGGAGCATATCTTAATATCCCTTGAAACAGATGAATAAAATCCCCTGCTAAATGCTCTACATGCTGCATTATCAAATTCTGCATCATCCACATCACACACACAACTAACTTAGAATCCCATTATTCACCAAAAAACAGATGAGAAAGGATCTATATGAATTATTATATAATGATAACCTCTTTTTGTCGACTTGATGCTACTCATTCTAGCTCATGTAGACGAGCCTTGGCCAATGGTAGTTCTTGATATGTCATGGTTTTCCAATCTGCTTTCATCTTTCAAAGGGACTCGGTCATGAGGTCTGCCAAAAGAAGAGGATAAAATAGTAAATATAAATGTAAAACAATATGTGGGCCCTTTTGAAAACAGACACACACCTTTTGGGCCCTGAAATACAAATCATGAGAATATAGTATTTTATTATGAACATGTAATGGACTTGATAACTAATAAAAGATGAAAGAGATCACATGTTGCAAAATTGCAGTTGATGAAATTACTTGTAGTTAACAGGTTGCGCCCAAACTTCAAGCCTGTCAGTTTCATGCTGGCATAACATTAAAAGTAGCTGCTTCCTCTTATCTCTACAAGCTGCATAGTTCTCCATTGGTCCCCAAACAGGGTGACATTGATCCTTCTGAGATTGTTCATTGTTAATAAAAAATCATAAAACACAACATGCAGGGCCGGTCCTAAGGGTTTTGATGCCCGGGGCGAAAAAAGCTTAATGATGCCTTATGTTTGTTTATTATATATAAAACCAACTCATTTATACTCCATTTAATTTGAACATAAAATATTATATGGAATAAACACTAGCATGGAGCAGCTGAAAGTACTAAATTATAACACATCAGAATCGAAAAATACAATGAAAACTAAAAGACTACTGCAAACAAACCAAAACTATAAATGAAAAGTGGTCTTTCAAAATTTTTAATAAAGATAGTTATGTCACCCCTAATTTGAAAGGCGCAGGAAGATTCACCGCCTATAAAATTTAATCTTGTTGCACCTGATGAAGAGCCAAAGGCAAGATTGTCTAATCACCAAACTTTTCATGAGGAAGTCCGTCAGAAACAACAGAAAACAACTGCACCCAAGGTATAACACTAGTTTTCATATAAATAAATTAAAAATGTTAAGACTAAATTGCATTAACATTAAGATATCAAGTCTATCATGAAACTCATTTGTCTTCTCCATTTAGTCAATCTCTGCTACTGAATAAATGTTCAGCACAGACAATTTTAATAGTTTCTTCTTTTATGCGTTCAACATGTTTTTAAAGTAAAAACTAATGTTAAATGACATCCATATAAGTCCCAATAGTCTATTAAATTGAAATTCTGATATTGAAAAAAGTAATTAATTAAAATTCATTGTTGCAAACAATCAAACAAATGAAAAATAAATAAAACATAATGTGCCAAAAACATATGCTAGATAAACATACATTTGATGGCTTAAACAATAAAGTAACATAAAAATGTATAACAAAACTAACACTACATTTACATACTGTACCAACAAGATTAAAAATAATTTAATGATATATTATTAAGGGGAAAAACAATTGATTTGCTTACTTTGCTAAACGAATATATACACTAAATCTCAGTTGAATAAGTTAGCCTTTAGCATCTTTGAGTATAAATTGAAGTTAAACATTTTTTAAGTAAATCTCACTTATATCATTAGCCTACCATAACACACAGCCGATTAGCAAATGTATTTAAAAGCTGAAAAATGAATAAAAAATTGTATAACTTTAAGGCTTACAAACTTGGAACGGCGAGAAGTATTATAAAAAACAATTAACAATGTGCCATGAATTTAGGGCATTTTAAAAATACAGAGAAAGTCGTCTTACCTTCAGGTTGGCCATCGGATGACAATTCAATTGAGGCAAAATTGACACCGCATTAAGGCCGCTACTTTGATACCGTCAGAAAGAAGCACCAGGCATCAACGATGGTAATTAGGTTGCCGTCGATGACTCAGTGAGGTAATAAGAAAGAAAACTAGAAATTTAGGAGGATACCTTCTTACTGATAAGAAGAAAATTAGAAATTAGGAATTAGATCTTGAGTGACAAGCGACCACTGCCAGCCATAAATACTCGAATACCTTCTTATTTCCAATCGTCTCTTCGTCTTCTTCAACCAGTTGAATGCATTCTTTTAGCCGCTAAAGAATTGCTGCCATCTGTTTGGCATTTCAACACTACAATATTTTTGTGCGATCAAACTTTTGGCACAAGTGATACCCATAAGAGTTGGACAATATCTGATGCCCCATGGTATATTGTTGCCCTGGGCGACTGCCCAGCTCGCCCTGCCCTTGGGCCGGCCTTGACAACATGATAAATAGCAATATCGGTGTCTTACCATGTCAAGAAAAGATCCCCCATATTCCCCACCCAGTGCTTTTGGATCGTTTTGGAGATAGTGAACAAATGAATTAACAGATTGAGCCTCGATGTGTGCAAAATTTCCATGATCATGTTCAAACCATTCAGGTTCGTAAGCAAACCAGCCTAATGCAGCCCTGCAGTTGGTTTCAGTTTTCCACTTCAGAATTTAAATTAAAATAAAAAATGTTATATTTTGAAGAAAGACGAGTTGAATGTAATACCGATAAATCCCATCTTCCAGCAGCTGAATTCCCAATCTAACATTTTGTAGGCTCCCTTCATACTGGCATGTGCAAAATTTAAGTCCAAGTAGCATGACTGTGAAAAATGTACCAGCAGCAGCTGGATGGTGTGAAAATTTCCATGGAAGTTTGGTGGTCCCCTGTAACATCCTGCCAAGAAGCAAGAGTTGTACCAGACTATCATGTCGTATTACCTGTAAAAGCAAAGAGGAAAGATAAGAGAAGAAAAAAGTGAGTAATCTATAGCTACGTAACCATGTTGAAGGTACTTGAAGAAGGTCTGTAAGAACCCTAAAAGCTCTTTCAGATTAGGGTTTTCTTTCTTTTCGTATGTAACCCTAACTGATTTCAAAGGAGCGTTAAAGTGTAATAACCCACCCATATGCATAATCGACATGATCTAACCAAGAAAGATGAAACAGAGCAATCGTTGAAATAAAAGATGAAGGAAAATAGACCTGGGTAAGAAGGCGAGCCCTTTCTTCCTCGAACAAAAATTTCAAAATAGATGCCTGATTCAAAGGCCGCGCGCTTTCAGCGAGAAATTGGTGGGTTTACGAGAGAGGGAGAGGGAAGAGATTTCTTGAAGGGGAACGAAACCGCGAGAGAGCTCGATCAGATCCTGAGATGTTTAGTGCAAAAATGAACTATATAACCAGGTTGTAGACCGGTGACTGCAATTATATGTAAGTTTGATCAAATCGAGATCTTGGGAAAGGTCAATTACGAGGATCCGAAGAGGAATTTGAGATCTGTAGCCTATGGATGCTAATGCAAACGTGATGATGATGACCAAAAATCTTGATTTCTCTCGCTAAATTCTTAGTTCAATCCGAGCTAGGGCTTGTAAGGCCCTAAATCGCCGGCGCTGTGTAGGACGAGAAGCGGTAAGGTCCTAAATCATCGGCTCTAGGATATAAGTAGATGGAGCATGTAAGTTCTTCACACTTTCAATCATAATTGTAACCCAATCGTCGGCTCAAGCATAATTGTAACCCAATCATTGTCACTCAACGCGAAAATATGCGATTTTGGAATGGCGGAACTCTATGGCGAAACCGATAGCAGCTTGTACGCTTTCGGAGTTGTACTTCTTGAGATATTGTCAGGTGAAGAAGGAAAGTGACGAACGAAGGAAGGAGTGTCGATAACTAGGCAAGGCAGCAGTCGAATCTATGGAGGGGGAAGAAAGGATCGTAATTAGGGCAAGAAGGAAACAAAAGTGGAGGATAAAAAAGAAGGCGGGTGTTCAAAATTTTAGGGATTTCATTTTCCCCCCTATCTACTAAACTCACTTTTCATTAAAATTATAAAGTGACACTCATAGAGGACGCTCATTTAAGATACAGTGCCCTCCGTGTTTTTAATTTTTTCTCGTATGACGCTAATTTAAGGGCACACAATAATGCGTGACCTAAATCCTTCAATTTTTTGAAGAGATGACGCTTTTTTAACATCACTCTCCATTGCGTAACATAAATCAATGAGTGTCGTGGTTTGCGCGTCGTAAAAGGCTATTTTTCTTGTAGTGAACTGAGTGCAACAATGCGATACTATTTTGCCACACACAATTCCTTTCACAGTACAAGCTGGTACCAACACAACACGACCCGAGAATGGGATAGATGGTCACACTCTTGTTACAATTCAAAGGCTATAAACCAAATAAGGACCATACATATAGTTCGAACCAAATGCTCCATTTCTACCTTGTTCAACCCACATACACCCCTCACAAAAATATCTAATGAACTAACCCCAATACACACCCTTAGGGAACGCATAACCTTACTCAAAAGGGCGAATTACCAAAGTTCTAACAAAATGAAAAACCTCAATCGTTAACAGACAACAACGTCATGAACGATCGAAATGAGATCCTATACCTTGATTTAGACCGAATAGACCCAAATTGATACATTAGTGTCTTAATAATACTTCTAAGGTTATCCAGAAATGCTGCTTATACTTTAGTCAGATCCATCCAAATACCAACCCTGCCTGCACAACATGCCAAAAATAAGATTCCACACAGATCTATGTTCCATCTTGGAAAACTAAGCAACACTATACCATATTCCAGACTCCTAATAACCAACGACATCTTTCAAACTTGACGATAGGTTGATGAATCCGTTGAACCTCAACTAATATAGCTCAAAACTTCCGAAGAATCTCCACTTTGATGATGTATGAAATGACCAATAATCGATAATGCATCGACACCTAATCCAGTGACCCAAAACCCATGCAGAGCAGAACATACACATCTCTGAAACTGATTTACTAATTAACAACTACCCAATATAGATTGTAAATAGTAATCGATACAATAAGTTGCCAAGTCCCTCAACAACCGATACCCAACTTGAGGGATCCTATCGCTTTCTCATCTGTTCATTGGCATCCCATAAAGGAATCAATGGCTACAACGAGCTCCTTGACCAACTACTTCCTGCTATGAGGCAAATTGTGTATTTCATGGACACATACATCCAATATCCACTTGCTCTACACCTATGACTTGAACAAGTCTTAAACCAAAATCCTGCATACCCGTACTAGAGATCCCTATGAACCATTCTTCCGACACCACAAACTTAAGCATATCGATGATCTTGCAAGCAGAGCACCTAGTTCTCCCCTAATGAGGGTTCGAACTACCACTCATTGGTGTTGTAACCAAACCATATCCCAAACTGGCTGAACTAGGTACAAACCATCCCTGACTCTTGGAATGTATAACACAGTCAAGATGATCTTCCAGATAAGGACCAAGGAAACCTTGAGAGATTCTGAATTTTAGATGAAGACCTTAGAAAAATTTCCAATCATAACTACCTTTAACATTAAGGATTTCATGCAAATGCATAAGCAAAACACCGAATTACTATCCAAAATATACACTCTTTGTTTGCAATCCCAACCGTCAATCCGATGACCTGCATATATCCAAGGAACATAGAACCCTGATTACATCACTAAGCATCCATAGCACACCAATCCTCCTGTGTATTCCCACATTGTAATACTGCCGCCAAACACCGCAACCAACTAGCCCCATGTTGGGTTTACATCCCAACTCTGAAAGTCACAAACCTGCTCACTCCTTCTCTGAAAACTGTCAGGACATAATCGTTGCCATAGATAGCAACATTCCAACCAATCAACCAACCACTTAGCTTCCAGCTATAATCCTCAAGCCGATCATAACAATTGTTTCTTTCTTGAGTCCCGCGACTCAAATGTACGACCTAGAGTAAGGCCCTTGAGACCTCAAAACCAAAAGCCTCACCCAGGTTTGCACCATTCAAACCTAAACTAGCATCGCTATTGAAGCCCGAAAAAATTACTAGACCTATCCACATGCCCGAACAACCATAGCCAAAAGATCGACAAATATAGAGCCACTGCCATGAATAGAGGTATCAAACCATGCTATCTCCTCGACTAGCCCTTAAAATCCCTAAAATTTTCCTCGATTTAAGTATGGATCATGTTCTTTGTTAGGAAATAAATTTGTGGTTTATACTTTACTTTTCAAGACTTTTATAGTTCTCGGTTTTGGACAGCAATCTCTATGATCTTGGTGGTGTTTGGATCGAAATCACCATGTGATTTTGGTTGGGTTATTGGGTTGGGCCTTTGTAACTAGGTATTATGTATAAAATGTTTGTTATCAGCCTATTCTAGGGTGGTTGTTTTTTTGGAGAACAGAGAAAGAAAGAGAGAACCAAGAGTGTAATTGTGGATCTTATGTACTAGACTATTATCAATATAGTGTGCATTAAAGATTCATAATGGTGTTCTTATTTTATATTTACGATTTGTGGCATTCACTTGATTGGGATTCCGCACCAATTATAGTGATTTCGATTAATAAATTTAGATAGGGTTATACAATTGGTATCAGAGCTTTGATCGATATCAATCGATTTGGCAAAGTATTAAACATTTCTTGGAGTTTCTGGCATTTTTGATTTATTTTGACGAAAAGTATTGCTGTTTGTTTTTCGCGTTCTTCATTTTTTTTAGAATTTTTGATCGAATTTGGTTTGAAAATTTGAAAATTCCTTGTTTTTTGGCAACTTCGGTCTCAACTTTGGGAGTTCTCGGCGGCAAACCTCATCCTCAGTTAGGGTTTTAGGAGTCTTCGGTGGCCAACAAAGTGACTTCGGTTAGGGTTTGAGAGTTCTCGGCCAGCTCCTTGGTTGCACCTTCGTTCTCAGTCCCTATCTCGCAGTTCTCGGTGGGAGCACCTCGTTCTTGGTTAGGTCAAACAAGTTATCGATACTACTTAGAGTCTTCGGTCAACATCTTTGTATTCGTCAATGTGTTCGTTTTGTGTTTTCGGTTCGCGTCTTCCACTTCGCATTCTCGGTTAAGTTTATCGGATTATTAAGATATCAGCCAAGGTTCTCGGTCAGCATTAATTCAACAAACTATTGATGTTTTCAATCAAAATCTATTTACACAATCAGATTCCTTTCATTGGTAAATAATGAGATCCTACAACAATACCAAGAAGGTAAGTGAAACCCCATGCTCTCAGGCCTGTGAAGATAAAATAAATAAATACCGTGAGCATAATGAGTTATTAATTAGGGAAATTGAAGACCTTAAATATGAAGGATATACTCTCAAAAAGGCCTAAAAGCCCTTAAAAGAAAAATTAGATTCCCAAACCAAAGATCTAAAAACAATTAAGGAAGAATACAACACTAAATGTGAACACTATGATTATGCTCAAGAAAAGATTGCCAATCTAACTGCCGAGCTTGACACATTGTAAATTTGATTTGAAAATGAAAATTTTAATTTAAAAAAAAATTGATATTTCAAATAAGAAAGTTGAGAAAATTATTGAAAAGCAAATTAGATGGAAAGAAAAAAAGAATGTAGGTCTAGGGTATGATAGTGTTCCTCCTATATTCAATGATAACTACACTTTTACTCCTTTGACCGAAGAAGAAATATAAAGGGAAGCACATCTATAGTATGGAAAACCTACTATACTTGAGACAGTAAATAATGATAGTGTGATTGATACTAATGCTTCTACCTCGTATGCAGATAAAGTCTCAGTGCAAGATAGGCATGAGTAGAAGAAATATAATTCTAGTTCTGCTGAAAATGATTAAAAAAAGTGTGATGATGATACTCCTACTATTGAAAATCTCAAGCCACAAGAATCTGTTAAACAGTCTAATAAATGTTCATGTGCTTGTGCGTATGGAAGTTCCTTTTGACAAACTTCATTTGGATAAGGATAATCACAATCTTATTTATTTGAAAAGACAGACCTGTTTTAACTGTGGGACTCCTGGTCACATTGCAAGAAATTACCACATCGTTCATATGTTCCCTACTATGTACAAGGTTGGCAGAACGTTCCTAGGGGGAGATCTTCCAAAAGAAATCCTTCGAGTTCACGTTCACTCAATGGTGTTTGGAATGCTAAAAAAGCCAAAAATCAGACCCCAAGGACAAAAAGGGCTTGTCGAACAAGAAGCCTAATTCGAGAGATGGTTCAAATAAACCAAAATTGGTAAGGTCGAATTCATCTCAAGATTCATATTCTGGCTCACACTCACAATACAAGCCTAAATTGAAAGTTAGTCACATCCTAAAGGTAAGTGAAAAAGGTCCCAATCGGTCCAACAAGAAAGTTCAAAAACCTAATTACCAATGGGTTCCCAAAGGTCACATTTCAAAATCGTTCTAAAGTCCTGTAACTTCTTTATGTTCTTTTTCTGATAAACATGATATGTCATGGGAAAGAGTATCTTGTGTAGATAGTAATGATAAATGTAGTTTCAAAATAGGCTGGGTTCCAAAAACCAACTAATCCTGCACTCTGTGTCGGAGCAGCTATGGAGGAATATCATCAAACTTTGGTTTGTTGATAGTGGTTGTTCCAAGCACATGACATGAGACATCTATCAACTGCATGACATTCATAACTTTAATTGAGGGTATGTGCCCTTTGCGGGAAGGAAGAAAGAAAAGATCACAAATGGGGATCGTATTTAATGGAGTGTTGAAATTTGAATTTGTTAACTTTGTTCCAAAAATTGATAAACAACTGAGGCTGAATACATTGCTGTCTCTGCATGTTGTTCTCAGGTCATCTGGATGCAACTTCAATTGCTGACATACAATTTGAATTTTCTCAATACACCTGAGTTTTCTTAAAATGATTCGTTTTAAAGACTAATTTTTATTTATTTATTTATTTTTTAAATTTGCACATTTATTTTATTTCCTTTCTTCCCTATGCACAAATTTAGGGGGAGAAATCAAAAATAAATTTTATAATATCAAAAATAAAAAAATTATAAAATAAAAAAAATTCCTAAAAATATGTCTTCTTTCGTAAGTGTTCTTGGGAAGTGATATGACTTTTAGTGTTAAACAGCAACCCGAAATACGTGTAACACACTGAAGATAAATTCTTTAGACTCTGAGTTCATTGTGCTGGTAGGCAGAAAGGATTAAAAATGAAAGGACTAGACACTGTTGACAATGAACGGACTTGGCAATGTTAACTCATATGGGCTTAGATAGTTACCTTTGGATTGACTATACGACGCTTAGATAGATTGAGCAGTAAGATAAATAAGGGAGCCTGCGAGATACATTAAAGTTACTAATCATCTAGAACTGTGGATGAACACTTCTTTGACGTACAATATTATGTCCTTAATTCTAGTGCTAATAGGGTGACTAGGGGGGGGGGGGTTATGATAAAGTAGGTCTGTAGGAAATTGTTTTTCTTTCTTATCGTCTATGTCAGTCATATGTTGCCCTCTTTGTGTGATTGGAAGAGATCCGACTTGGGATGCAATATATGCTTCTCTATCTATGCCTCTCTCTATCTATCTATGTCAGACATATGCGGCCCCCTCTACGTGATTGGAAGAGATCCAACATGGGACACATCATATGCACCTTTCTCTTTCTCTCTCTCTCTCTCTCTCTCTCTCTCTCTCTCTATCTCTCTATCTATGTTAGTCATATGTTGTCCTTCTACGTGATTGGAAGAGATCCGACTTGGGATACAACATATGCATCTCTATATCTACCTTCTATCTCAAATAATTGAACACTCACGTAAAGTAAAGAGCTTTTTAGAATACATTGATTGCTAGGGTATGTCGTGAAGTAGGGAACACGTTCTAGTGCGCTTAAAATTGAATTGGTTCATGACTAAAGGTTGGCTGTAGATCTCGTTGTTTAATTTAAGTGGACAACAATATCCTTAGCCGTCATCAAAAAAATGTTCTATTTAGGAATATAATCGTAATGTATTGTCACTTATAATCTGTCTAACTTGCAAATATCATTTATGTTTCAGTGGACCACAATATTGGTGATTGACGAGAGTTATTTATGCAGGTGTGTGCTGATAAACGATATTAAATTGCTTGACGACTGTTGATCCCAAAATTTTTAAATTTAGTTATTAAAATGTGTTTGTTTTAGTTTAGTTTTGTTGTTGTTAAATTTGTTCATATTTCTCCTCTATTCTCAAATTTAAGGGGAGAATTAAAACCAAGACAAAAAAAATCATAAAATTGAAAAATCCAAAAATATGTTTATTTCTGTTTTTATTCTTATTTGTTTTATTGTGTGTTAACATTATTTGTATCTTTGTTTTTATCTCTAAATTTCCTTTATCTTAAAATGCGACTTCAAAAGAAGAAGAGACTCAAGAAGACTGTACCTGAAGAAGATACGTAAGGAGATTGTATCAGAATTTTTTGAGCAACAAAAAGAAACTTGGAAAGGAATTGACGCTCATAACACTTCACACTACTTTCACAAGGAATTAAAGACATGAAACTGTACAAACTGTCAGTTAGGAAGTTTCTTTATAAGAACTGTCGTATCTAAGGAATTGAAAGTCTGAAACTGTACAAATTGTCAAAATTAGTCTTTTCAGTTATCTTTACCTAAGAACTGTCATGGCACCAAGCCGATTCACCCAACCGGGAAATATATATCGTTTAACATCCCGCCCAGGGTCTTGAGATTCTCTTTGTCATGCAAAAACGTAGAGTCTCAAGTGTATTCTCGGATACATTCTTTGCAGATAAGGAACTGACAGTATTGGCACTAGGGCGATGTACCTCGCAAGGCATGATTATCGCTGAATGTCTCGCCAAGGACCAAGTTAACTTGTTAACTTGAAAAAATGTATTGAGATCTTTGATCTAGGATATGCAAGGGCTAACTTCAAAATAGCTACGAGTAGCTCTGTGATACTCAACAAATTTCTGTGCGTTCCTCTGTTCACACATATACTGCAAGTAGTGTCCATCTGAGCCAAGGCTGTGTCCTTGAACAACTGTGGTGAGAAGTGTCTTTATGACTCTATGATCCATAGGGACTTTTTAGTTATGGTTACTTTTAAGACGCATCTCTGATCAACGAAGAATATTCATTTGATGGAAGAAGAAGCGAATATTATCTTTCAACAAACAATCTTTCAACCTTAGAAGCAAGGTGAAGCTGTTTTAGAAGTTATGTGACGGATTGCATTGAAGACTCCTCAATCAATTTGCAACTATGTATGAACTTTCTGAAGTGATCGAGAGGAATCAGTCTCTCTGTTATTATCTCTGAAGTTTCTCAAAGCTAAAATTGCTGATTTTCAATAAGTCTCTATGCCCAATGTGCGTTCAAAGTCAAATTTGACGGAAGTCCTACTACTAATGATGAAGTTATTCATGTAGAAGATTCATATGTACATCTTGTAGTCAAGACGTGACGAGATCGAGGAAAGAGCTGAAAATCAAGATCAAGGAAGACTAAAAAGGAAAGAAAGCTATAAACCAAGGGCGAGATTGTTAGGACATAAATTTGTGGTTTATACTTTGCTTTTCAATGCTTTTATAGTTCTTGGTTTTGGACCGAAACCTCTATGGTCTCGGTAGTGTTTGGACCGAAATCACCTTGTGATTTGGGTTAGGTTATTGGGCTTGGCCTTTGTAAGTAGGTATTAGGTATAAAATGTTTATTATCAGCCTATTCTAGGGTTGTTGTTTTTTTGGAGAACAGAGAGAGAAAGAGAAAACTGAGAGTGTAATTGTGGATCTTATGTACTAGAATATTATCAATATAGTGTGCATTGAAGATTCATCACTGTGTTCTTATTTTATATTTATGATTTATGGCATTCACTTGATTGGGATTTTGTACCAATTATAGTGATTTTGATTGATACATTCAGATCGGGTTTTCATGCTTCCACTAGTATGTGCCTAATACTACCTTCCACACCTACCCATACCTTCCTCAAGAATTATCCCGGGTCCTCTAAGTCACATACTCATAATAATACTTATAATACTTGCTCAACAACATAACTACTACACTAAAATACTTACTAGGGTCTCTTATAATTCCCAACGTCCCTTTCCATCAGCTGTTGGAGAACCCCTACTAATGTTAGCTAATCACTTCATGAATACAATTACATGCAACAAAGCATAAATAATCTTTCGAGCAAAGGACTCAAACCTACAACGATTAGACTTAAACGAGACCTGCACAATAGGACCAAATCCTTCACTCTAAGATTATTTTACCTTCATACAATGCAAATTAACAATTGATAGTTAACTCAAATCAATATGATTCCCACAAAGTATAAGGCAAGCAGCATTCGAGTGGTGGAGTCGACTGATACTAAGACACACTAAAATCAGGTAGATTCTCATACCAAATCCCTGATCTCTAGGCCCAATCATCTATGATACATGTTCATTCTGTCCTCACTCTCTCAAGAGTGGCTAATCATTCCTCAGGCTATTTTGTTATGAACTACACCCGCTCATGAAACTTGCACCAACCCCATAGCCACTCGTGCATGCTAATCATACATAATGTTAGGTCCCATAGACTGTCGAATACTTGACTCAACCCTAAGCCCTTAATCAGACAAGAACATGAAATATAGCTAAATCAAACATTCTTGGTATATAGAATCTTTGTTACGTACAACTATGGTACACACACTAAGTGACCACAGTAATGATGTGAATTTCGTGTAGCATATAAAAAGTCCTCCTAGGCTATCAGGCATCATACATCAGACAATTCTATCAAGAAATTTCTAAAGATCCCTAGTATCACTAGCATGCAATTCTGTGATATCATAACAAATAATAGTATATGTAACTTGGGGTACAATTGCTTGCTCCGGATGATCGTACACATCACATCCTTGTTTATTTTTGATAACATTTTTGAAAACCATTTAGAAAATTTTTCAATTCTCTGGTTTGAGTTTGGATTCACAAGAATGTTCATCTAATTCTCTCAAACCAAGGCTCTGATACCAACTTGTAACTTCAAAAAAAATTACAATAAATTTTAACTTTTCAAAACAACCCATTTCTTTCATAAAGTGTTTAGAAAACCAAATTTTCAAAAGTATTATTCAAAATCAGAGTATCTTAAGATCCAATGCCATAAAAATAGGAAGATGTGCACGATGACACCATCGATTTCCCATGATCCTATGGAGTACCTAAAACATTAAAATGAAACCGTAAGAATGAAGCCTAGTGAGTCTCCCCCAAAGTACCACCATACGATATATAAGGCAACAACATGCAAATATGAGCCTTCAGCCTGATTTGAAAACCTCGTAGAGACCACAACCTATCTGGATCGCCTCTCCAAGACTTTGACATGACTGGACTGCCTCATAAGGCCTACAACCTACCCGGACCACTCGACGGGACTTCGGTCTGAGTGGAACGCCTTGTAGGCCTTCAGTCTATCCGGACCGCCCTAGCTATCTTTTCGTTCAGTACAAAGCATGACCGCCTCAACCCATCATCCCATAACATGTCGACATATAACATAACAATCAATAGCTACCTGATATAGATAGTCATACTGATATAACAGATCACTACATCATAACAACATCCTATTTACCAGGATATAGATCTAATAGGTCATTACAACATAACAACATACTATATACTAGGATACAGATCTAACAAATCACTACATAATAGCAACGTCCTATATACTAGGATACAAATCTAACAGATCACTACAACATTGCAACATATAGTAAACTAGGATATCTATCCAATAGGTCGACCTTGGTGCCTTCGACCCATACGTACAGTGAGGAAAACTCACCTGTAAGACTAAAAACAATCTGAATCAATCTTTGCTATGAAAGCCACCTATACAGGTCACCTATTTAATAGATAGAGACCAAGACTCAACTACAACTCTAAATACTCAAAATATCCTTAATTCAAACTTGGTCAACTTAGTTCAAAGTTAAACTAAATGGTCAAGGTCCAAAAGTCAATATCCCATCCCAGTGGAGTACGCCCTACATACCAAGAGAGTATGCCAAACATCTTTGATGTTGACCAAAAGCCGAGAGCTTCCCGTGTACGTGTAACGTACCATCATGCCTGACGTATGCAGCCTAGTCCCAAAACTCCAATAAGAGCTTATTCCAATAAGCCCTTACTTCCAACACTCAGATCCCAACCCAAAATGATGTCCTAAGTCATAAAGTTTCCAACTTTATGACTTTGCATGGCCAAAAATTTCTCAACACTAGAAACCTTATCCACTTAACCCATTAACACATCACAACTCTTGCATGAAAGGGATAGAAGGGCCAAGATCATATTTTTATGGTTTATAAAAGCTCCATAATCGATAAAGTTTCCAAATTTATCCATTATAATAGTCCCAACAAATAAGATCTAGTCTTTAAGTCTCAAAGGGATCTAAAAATTGCATCTTTTGAACTTAATCCATTAAGTCCAAGTCTCCAACCTTCATATCTGAATCAAAATGATGTTTAGATGGATATATTTTCCAACTTTATCCTTGACAAGGTCACAAACTATCAAGATCTAAACGTTATGTACTTAAAGTAACCAAAAGGTCATAACACCCAAACCTAGATAGATCTAACAATTTGATCATCGAGATTGAAAATTTATACCTCTAAAAGAAAGATCAAGGTGAACAAAGCCTGAATCTAAAAGCTCTAATGCAACCAACACTTCCTTAATGAGTTCCTTCTTCTCCTAGGTGCACCAAGCACACTCAAAATCACTTAAAATCACATTCTTTTTGCTCACAAGGCACAATCTAGGGTTAGGGTTTCAACAAAGCGTGTTGGAAAGGTGGAGGCTGAGAATGGAATGGGTTTGGGGGAGTTAAGGAGCTTAAATAGAGCTAAAACCATGAAAATAGGATTTAGGAACTAATCACGTATGCCCAACATACTTAATTTATGCCCAACACACTAGGGATTCCCTAGTATGCGTAACATACATGATGAGTACGCCTAGCTTACGCGGCTCAACCGATAACCACCCAAACTGTAAACTGTCATAACTTTTTTGTTCCAATTATGTTTTTGACATTCTTTATATCCCTGTAAAGGTGTTGAATAGCTCTACAATATTATCTAAGAATCATGGACTAAAAACTTCTCAAAAAATCCATATTTCATGCAAGGTCCCAACCTATGACTTTTCCCTTTCTACCCTTAGGCCCAGAACACAATTCAAGGGTAAAATCTATTAGCTATCATTACCACATTCCATAAGGACTAAACTTTGCCTCCTTAAGGGGAAAAACCTTACACAATCGACTTTTGGTCGAATGCTTAGAAATAGCAAGAAATAGGATGTTACACTATTAGTTGAGGAAGAACATTTACCAATATTAACAAATTATTGGACGAATACAATTACATGATGGTAAAATCGAATAGTCTGTTGTGTAAAAGATCCGAATCTACAATGGTTAGACTCATGCGAGAGCTGCGTAATAGCGCCAAATCAAGCAATCTAAAACTATTTAATTATGTGAGCATGTAACCTAACGTATTTTTCAAATAAATAATTAATATCAGTATAGGTTCTAAAAAAAATAACAAACAAATTTCTTGGCTATAAGGCATCTTAAGTATCGGGTAATTCTATCCTACAATTACTAAAAAGATCCCTAGCCTACATACTAGCATGCATTTCTAATAGGTCATACATCAAAATACATAAAAAATATGAATATTTTGGAAATTACTTTACTTTCTGAGTTCTGGATGACTGTACGCATCACATTCTGTTCTTTTAAATAAAGTTCTTTTTCTTTAAAAAGATTTATTAATTAGTCAGATCCTTGGTTTGAGTTTGGAATCACCCGAGTGTTCGTCCAATTCTCTCAAACCATGGTTTTGATACCAACTTGTAATGTCCCAATTTTCAATGTAAAATTTTCATTATTATTTATTCAAATATATCAGAGTATAATTATATTATGCGGAAAACATGATACGAATGTACATGTGTACAGTTGATCCTTGCTCTTCTCACAATCCGAAAGAGAACCTGTAAAACATTTATAATTATCTGGGTAAGCATGAGTCTTAGTGAGTTACCCAAAATACCACATATTGCAATACATATACATGCATACAAATAATGGCTCACGATCTTTTGCCAATTTGCAAATAATATATGTATTTAGACTTACAGCCTGACAATTTCGTCTTCAACATGCTATGTGTATCTTAAACTTACAGCCTATCCATTTTGTTTTCAACACATTATATTTTTCTTATACATAAGGCCTAACCATTTTGTCTTCAACGTGTTATGTGTATCTTACGGCTAAGCCGTTTCACCTTCAAAACTTTGTCCTTACCGTAACAAATAATTAAAGTACAATAACATTTAACACATAAATACTATACTATCAGCCCTACTCTACCAACTCTTATATCCTAATCATACGTGGATATATTGTAATAAATAATATAGTGTGATAATTCACATGGACAATTACTCAGAAGATTGATATTTATCCTTCTTACAATCTAACTACCGGGAACACCTCTATTAGATATTATTCAGTAATATTATAACTTATTAATATTTACAACAATTTGGTAGAAGTTAGATTCTTCACTAATCCCAAATATACTTTCATGGCTATCAAATAAGGATCATCCAGGCAGGACAGTTGGGAGGCAAGACCATTTCGGCATATAGCTTTTTTGAAATCCAACAACTAAGCCAACGGACCATTCTAGACACCTATCTTGTAAGTAGACCAATTAGAAAATTTAACTGTAATTAATGAATAATCTGGTACTTATAGATTCCTAATAACAACTCTAAACACAATTATAAGTTACCATAAAAGCCGAGTAAGCGTAGCTTAACTTACAAAGATTTCTAGCAAAAAATGGAAAATTGCGTGCATAATTCTGACTCGAAAGCTACTTTTTTTCGGGATCCTAGATACTCTAGAGCCTCTCTAAAGCACTTCAAAAACCCAAGAATATCGGACTCACGGATTAGGAGGTCTATAGAGAGTTTGGAGTGGGAAATGAGAAACTCGGAAGACCGTATAAATACTTGGGAGGCACGCCGTGCATACTTACCAGGCGTGCGACGCCTATTGGTCGGTGGGTTGGGTGGATCCATTGGTGCCATGTGTCAAAATCTAGGTGGGCTATGTGCCATCTTCTATAAGGTAGACTCCGCACCTTGCCCGCCAGATTTTAGCATTTTTCAAAAATTTGTATTTTCATCATACAAAATTTGTTTTTGATGTTTTTATATCCATGCGTAGCTATTGACGTGTACTACAACTTTCATTTATAACCTATTGGCTAGTTCTTAATTTATTTTAAAGTTATATTTTTACAGGGTTTAGAGTAGTAAAACCCATATAAAAATCATAACTCTTCCATATGACATCTATTCACAACTGTCTTTATATCGGCGGGTTCATATTCACGAGATCTATAACTCTTATTTGGATTGTTTTATCTAAAACTTAATCAGTCTTAATTTTTATTTTAGTGTCGCACACTACTATATTGAACTTCAAAAGATAATAACTTCCTCATATGAGTCAGATTTAGGTGTTTTGTATATGCACGCACTCACTTTTAAGACTAATACAACTTTCATTTAGATCACTAAGGATAATAAGCAACCTATCTCCGATTCAATTTTTGTGACATGCTTTGTTGTATATGGCTAACCACAAGTGTTTGAATAATCAGAACTTCTCGACATGAAGTCAGATTCGAGCATTCTATCTATCTACATAAATCTCATTGACGTTTCCTACATGTTTATGATGATTACTTTGACTAAAATGTAATACATTTGTACTTTAACTTTCTAAAAAAAACATTTATATTAAATCAAACTGAAGTGTGAAAACACGGTGTTACATCATGTGTTTAGAATTCCATATAACTTAAGACTTGCCACTTGTCACCTTCATCCGATTTGTGTCTCATCCATCGTTACATGTGTCATGCATCAAGACACCTTGACACATCGCATAAAAAAAACCTGCCCACGTTCTGCTGCTAACTTCTTTTTACTTTGATTTCACTAGGCTCACCATGTCTTGATCCCAAAGGCGTCACGTTCCTCGTTAACACTATAAGCATGGCAACATACTTCTCAAATGTGTCATGTCTATTTTCCAATGCATCGAGTACCCATATTACATCACCTTGCCATACTTTTTGTATTTTTCAACTGCTTACCAACACCATTCTCGATAGCAATGTATTACATAGAATATTATTGGTACTGCCAAAAGTTATATCTCTTGTAATGGTACCTTATACGGAAATAGGTGTTGTATTTCTAGTTTCCAACAAACCCAATACCACTTTCTATTTTCCGATTGCTAGAAGTGAAAAAAGGTTTCTTATATGTTTTTGGGGAGGTTCGATGTAGGAGTGGTTGGTTTTTGGTAATGATGAAATAATATAGTAAGAGAGAGTGTGTGTGTGTGTGTGTGAGAGAGAGAGAGAGAGAGAGTAGTGAGAGTTGTCTGACATAGAGTTTGGTCATCTTCTCCAACAAACAAATTAATGTGATCCAATAGGTTACCAATGCTTTGGAGATAAAATGGAAATAAATTAGGATGACTTAAGATATAAGGTTATGTTGATTGTTAGATGTTGGAGTTGTATACTTATTGATGAAGACTTATTACCTACCGAAACCTAAGTGGTACCAACGAAAAAAAATAGCTTGTACCTTGAGAGAAGAGAGAGAAAATAAGTTGTTTTTTTATCTAAAAAGTTGTAAAGGAAAAAAGGATAAATTTTTCTTATCATGTATCTATAAAGTTGTTAGAATTGAATTTTATTTTTATTTAAAAAAAATACTAGGTTATAACCTGTAGAAACCACGGTTGCAATGTATTGTCGATTGTAACTAATCATCAATTAATTTGATGAGTAAAATAAATATAATACTTCAACATGTATTTTGAAATACTTCTTTCTAGATAACATTGCAAGTTTTATTGGTCAAATTACAATCTTAATCTAAAATTAATAACCTTAATCCTTATCTGCTATTTACTCTGGATAAAGTAAGATATAACTGGCTGTGTGGAAAACTTGTTCTTGGAAAAACAACCCGACCTTTGACATTGTTTGGCCTTTACTTTTATTTTTGGTCATATAAAAACAACCCGCTAGGGGAAATGGTCTCTTTTAAATCAGTAGCACATTCTAAAAAACAAACTACATAGTAACACACAACCGCGATGTTTTTGAGAATTTATGATAGGATTGCTTCATAGGAGGTTTGATTGTAGTTGCAAGACATATAAAAGCACATTGCTATTAAATTTTGTTTACAAACAAATGATTATTACTAGTGATTGAAGATGGACTATCCTAATTTGGTACGTGGTGATTAAAGATGTGAAAGTAACCTATTTTCTGTTAGTTAAAATGGAGGGTAAAACTATGTAAGTGATATGAAATTTAAATAGAGATTCACATCTATAAAGATATATAGAATAATGTAATCTTGATTTTTTGGGATTTATTTTAAAAGGTTTTTAAATTGGTATAACATAGAACACGATGTTCAAATTAGGACAAGTTTTGTGTTTGAAAATTTGATTCATACTATTACCAAAATAAGTGGGTTTTCAAATAATTTTAATTAATATTAATATTTATAAAATTTTGAATTAATTTTAAAAATATAAATAATGTTTTAGAAGTGTGCTGTGTGGAAAAAAACATTGTAGAATATGGATAAGTATCATTATTAGGTTTTGTGTAGCATTGTGTTCTGAGCTACTTTCATTTTTGACCCTTATATTGAGATCTATTGCATTTTGGTCATTATAATGTAAGACTTGTGGATAGGAGGGGATGTTATTGCCACTTTTGGAGTGTTGGGGGAGAGCCATGTATGCTGGGTATACGATTTTTGTATGCAGGGCATACACAGTGAAATCCCAAACCCTAATCTTTAGGCTTTGGACCCTATTTAGTCATCATTAACTCCTAAACTTGGCTCCTTCCATCAACCTCCATCCTTTCAAATGTCCTTTCAAGCCTAATCCACATTGTAAATCATTTCTAAGCTTATGTGTGTATGTGTGTTTTGTGCCTTTGAATAGGAAGGAAGGAAGTAGAGACTATCTTGGAGGAGTGAAGCATTTTAGATCCAGAAACACACCATCATTTGGCATCACTTGGAGGTATAAAGTTCTGAACTTGGTGAAGTTTCATTTAAACCTTGTTTTGAGCTTGATTTTAGGTTCTTTTTGTCCCAAATGTGGTGTTTCCTGAGCATAGAATGTTCTTGACCCAATAACTCATCCTTTCAGACCTTTGGAGGGGTCTTAAGTCATAAAAATATAATATTGGTGTTATTGTCACTTCATGCATTCCTTAAAAGGTCTTAATGCATTAAGATTTTGAGTTATGTACTTAATGGACATGCAAAGTCATAAAGTTGGAAACTTTATGACTCCTAGAAATATTTTGTCCTTAGATCTGAATGATAGACGTAAGAGATTAAGGGATTAAGCTCTTAATGGAGATTTGATAGGTCTAGTTGTATGCCTTGTGTACCTGGAGTACGCAGCGCATATGGGGTCAACTATCCTGACTGCGGGCATGGCTTGAGTGTGCCTAACGTACCTTCGAAGTACGTCTCACGTATGCATTCTGTGTCAATTCTACTAAGTTGACTCCATTGGATTGACTCAGTTAACTTGTTAGCTTTGAACAATTTTGACCAAGGTTAATTTATGAAATTGTGATTATTTTATTAATAGGAAATGTTTTGACATTTAGGACTTGGGTGGAATCGGTATTCAGGATCAGAGTATTGAGCATTTTTCTTTGTTAGGATATGAGGTGTGTCTTCCTCACTATACTTATAGGTCGAAGGCACCAAGGTCGACCTAGAGGATTGTATATCTTGTTACATGATAGTATGTTGTTATGTTGTAGAGATCTTCTAGATTGGTATCCTGTTATATAGGATGTTAGCATGTAGTAGTTATTTGTGAATCTGTCTGTTTTTCAGATGCCTGGTTATTTATATATTCATTATGTGTATGTCGACATGTTATGGTTGGTTAGTTTGAGGTGGACCTAATTTGTGTAGAAAGCCAAGATACCCAGGGTGGTCTGGATAGACTGTAGGCCCTACGAGGCGGTACAGTCTGGCCGAAGGCTTGTCGAGCAGTCTGGATAGGCTGTAGGCCCTGCGAGGTGGTTTAATCATGCCAAAGGCTCATGAGCCATCCAGATAGATTGTAGGCCCTGCGAGGCGGTCCAGTCAGGCTAAAGGCTAAATTATGCATGCTATTGTTTAATATGTTGTATGTGGTGGTACTTTGGGGGAACTCACTAAGCTTTGGCTTATGGTTTTTAGTTGTTGTTTTAGGTACTTCTGATGATCGTGGGAAGGTGAATGTGTGACCGTACACATCATCTGTTTATGTCTTATGATTTTGGGATACTCTGATATGGATAAACATATTGGAAACAATGATTTTGTAAACATTTTATGGCTATGAGTTGTTTGTAAAAGTTTAAATTTGTTGTGATTTTTGGGATGTTACAAGTTGGTATTAGAGCCTGTACTTTAGTGAATTGGAGGAACAACAGTGTGAATTTAGTCTGAAACTAAGGAATTGAAAAAGTTTAAAAATGATTTTCAAAATTGTTTTAAAAATAATCAAGAGAGGATGCGATGTGTACGATCAGTCGGAGCCAGTATGTAGACCCCAAATTACCATATTGTTCTTTGGTATTGTGATATGTTGGAACAACATGCTAGTGATAGGCTAGGGATCCTTAGGAATCATATGATAGAATTGCCTAATTAGATGATGCATGATAACCTAGGGTTTTCCTTATATGAAATTGACATCATTACTGTAGTTGCTTAGTTTATTCATCAGAATTGTACATAACTAAGATTTTATAGCATGAGAATGTTTGATTTTGCATTATTTGCTATTCCTTGTTTGTTTGTAAGCTATAGGATCCAATGTTATGTATGATTAGCATTCACGAGTGTTGCAGGGTTAGTGGTCGTTTCGTGGATAGGTTATGTGGGGTCAGCCGACCAGTCAAGGAATGTCTAGACTTTCTCTAGGAAGTGAGAATAGGGTGTATATGTATTTCCATGAATGTTGTTAGGGTGGTTGTTATGATCCTATCAGAAAAATACGTTAGGGTGCGGAAGGTAATATGGGTTCGTACTACTTGAAGCAAAGGACTGGTACACATAGTAGGAAATCACAACAACTACGGTTTTGTTGGGAGTTGGTTCCTATGGTATGTTATGTGTTTATCTGATATCTCCCTAGTATATTTTCAGTATGGTGCTTACGAAGCGATTTTCATCGGGATCCGGATCAGGAGCCGGGATAGTTGGCCATGATGGGTCGGGATTAACTGCTGATCAGGTGAGGGAGATCATTTGGGAGGAACTTGTTTCTATTGTCTGGGAGCGGATATTAGAGGTGTTTGGGTCTATAAGGACTACTATGATGGAGTTTTTTGACGACCAGTATGCTGCGCTTTCAGAGCCTACTACTGCTATAGCCACTGCAACCATTGTTGTAGCGAGGATTGGCACTAGGAGAGCCTTTCTGTACTGGGACATTGACAATATGAAATACTAGTATTTGATAGAGTTCGAGATCCGATCATAGCCATGAGGTGTCTGTATGACGTCTAGTGATGTTTCTTTACATGCTCTTGCCCAACTGACTAGAAGGTCAAGCGTGTTCTAAACCTTCTTCGGTTCGGAGCAAAGGATTAGTGGAGGTTGGTTACTAGTTTATACACTCTAGGGTAGTGATTTGCAGTTCATGGGAGCTGTTTAATGATATGTTCCACTCAAGATATGTTACTTTGGTATAGTGAGAGAGGCTAGCCCAAGAGTACTTGGATTTGAGGCAGGGGACCAAGTTGATGACTGAGATTACCAAGATGTTACAGAGAGAGATGTGTTTTGCCTTGAGTTTGCTGGTTCTGAGCAAGCTCAAATGACTCAGTACTTGAGCATGCTCAAGAAGGACATCTAACAGTTCGTATCTACTCAGTGCTATGGATCATTCTTTGATTTTCAGGAGGCCACGAGGCGACATGAGATTGAGATGGAGGTCCAAACAAAGGAGGAAAGGCAGGCTGCGATGTAGTCGCAACCTGCACCGAAGCAGTTCAAGGCTGCTAATGTTAGATCTGGGAGTCAGAGGGACCATACTTGTGGTAAGTAAGGCATGGTGCTTGATGGTTATTTTCGACTTGTTTCTAGATGCCACAAATGTGGAAAGGAGGGCCACTATGCGAGTGATTGTCACCAGCTGGCCCCAATATTAAGTACCATGATTTGCTACCATTGTGATCAGGTTGACCAAATGAAGGTAAACTATCCATTGCTCGCCACCAAGACGGTTTAGGCCCCGATGCCAACCAATATGAGGATCGCTTATGGGTGCTAGGAGAGGGTGGAGTCCCCGAGGGCTCGGGGCCATTCTTTTCAGCTCATAGCCGAGGAGGCCAGAGTAGCGCTAGACATTGTGACCGATATGTTTCTATTTATTTTTCTATTAATTAATTTTATGGTATGCTTATGTTTATGCTTCTAATAGGTACGTTCTTAATGAACTCTTTTCCTACTCTTGTGTTATTTGAATCGGGCGCGAGTCGGTCCTTTGTGTCTCGATCTTTTAATAGGATTGTGGTATGCCCCTTAGTGAGTTGGAGTGTCTGTTGTGGGTTTCTATCTCCAATGAACTTTAAGTTTCTGCATCCAAAGTGTATCGGGGTTGTATATTTGATATTTTTGGGGTGCCCTATCCGATTGATTTGATCTCTATCCTCATGGGGAATGTGTGACTAATAGTGAAGATGGATTAGCTGAGCAGGTTCGATGCTATGATCGATTGCGAAGGACAGTGATGGGTAGTTCGAACCCTAAGTGGAGGAGAACTGGTTATCTATGTAGAGGGTACCAGGGTTGGTTTAGGGTTTTGTTAAGCAGCTAAGGCTCGGTAGTATATTCAACATGGGTATGTGAGTTATCTAGCTTATATAGTTGATACTAGGTTCGAGGAGCGGACTTCAATTTCAGAGGTACCAGTTGTCAAGGTGTTTGCCGATGTTTTCCTGGAGGAGTTACTCGGTGTGCCTCTAGAGATGCAGGTTGAGTTTAGGATTGATCTAGTTCTTGGTGCGGTTCTGATTGCCAAGGCGCTGTACCACTTAACACAGCCTGAAATGCAAGAGTTGTCCTCTCAGCTTTAGGAGCTGTTAGGGAAGCAGTTCATCAGAACGATTAGTTTGCAATGGCGGAGCGCCAATACTGTTCGTCAAGAAGAAGGATGGCTCACACCGGATGCGCATTGATTATCGAGAGTTAAACAAGTAAGTGGTGAATAACCATTATCCCCTTACACAGATTGGTGACCTTTTTGATCAGTTGCAGGGTGCATCTTGGTTCTCCAAGAATAATTTGAGGTTCGGTATCATTAGGTGAGAGTGAGAGAGGAGGACATAGTGAAGACCGTGTTCCAGATTCATTATGGGCATTATAAGTTCGTGGTGATGCCATTTGGGCTCACCAAAGAATCTATGGTGTTTATGGATTTGACGAATCGGGTGTGCATGCCGATGCTCGACCGATATGTCATTATGTTTATTGATGATATCTCGGTGTATTCCAAGACTAGAGAGCAGCATGTGAAACACATTTGAGGCGGGAACAACTGTATGCCAGATTCTCAAAGTGTAAGTTTGGTTATGAGAGGTCCAGTTCCTGGGATATTTCATTAACCAAGATGGGATTTGGGTCGATCCAGCCAAAATTGAGGCTGTGATGCAGAAGGAGGTTCCGAGATCTCCTTTATAGATCAAGAGTTTCTTGGGTTTGGTGGGATACCATCAGAGATTTTATCAGGATTTCTCCAAGATTACGGTACCCTTCACTCATGTATGCGGAAAGGAGTGGTTTCCCGATGGGTCTTTTAGCAGTAGTCGATATTTGAGATTCTTCGATAGAGATTATGTGAGGCCTCAATATTGACCCTTCTGGAGGGAGTCAAGGATTTTGTGGTATTCTGTGATGCATCCATCACCGGTTTGGGGGCGGTCCTTATGTAGAGAGGACGGGTAATTTATTATGCTTTGTGGCACTTGAAGCTGCATGAGACGTGATATCCTACCCATGACCTGGAGTTGGGGGTAGTGGTTTTTGCATCAAGATTTGGAGACATTATCGTTATGGGGTCCATTGTACTATTTACACAGACCACAAGAGTTTGAGATATCTTATGGATCAGCTAAACCTGAACATGAGGCAACGTAGGTGGCTGGACGTGGGCAAGGATTATGATTGCGAGATCCTTTACAATTCCGGTAGAGAGAATGTGGTAGCGGATGGATTGAGCCGCAAGTCGGCTCGGTCTTCACTTGGGGAGATGTGTACAAGGATATCTGTTGATTCTATGCTTTTGGGTTTAATCAAGGAGGATCATGAAGATAGAGTTCGGATGGAGAAATGGAAGCAGGAAAGGATCAGGGGTGTGTTCGACAGGTTTGTCACCGATAGTTGAGGGTTGTTGACCCGGTGTGGTTGGGTTTGGGTTCCAGTTTCTGGTGGGATCAGGCAGTTAGTGTTGTAAGAGGCTTGTAAGCCTTGCTTTTACCTACACTTAAGAGCCACCAAGATGTATTGATATTTAAGATTTAGCAACTGGTAGCTGTGTATGAAGAGAGAGATAGCCTGGTATGTCGAGAGGTGCTTGACCTGTAGGATGGTCAAGGCCGAGCATTAGAGGCTGCATGGCAAGCTACAGCCTTTGGAGGTTCCCATGTGGTAGTGGGAAATATCACCATGGATTTTATCACTAGGTTGCCGACGACGACCAAGGGTTTTGATGTTATATCGGTCATCATGGATCGATTGACCAAGAGTACCCAATTTTTGGCCATTTGGGAGAGCTCTTTGGCCGGAAAGTTCGCTAATGTGTATGTCTGGGAGATCGTTTTCCTAATGGGGTTCTTGTCTCCATTGTTTCAGCACTGCTTATCATCCGCAGACTGATAGTCAGAGTGAGCGAACCATCCAGACCCTTGATGATATGTTGTCGGCCTGTGTTATTGACTTTGGTGGGAGTTAAGATTCCTACCTACCTCTTGCGGAGTTCTCCTACAAGAGAAGTTATCACTCCAACATTGGTGCCTCACATTTTGAGCTCGTGTATATTTGGAGATTTTGTACCCCAGTATGTTGGGAAGAGGTCAGTTATAGGGTCATGGGAAGAACTGAGGTAGTCCTTCAAAACAGGGATCTTATTCAGTAGAATAGGTAGAGACTGCAGATCACTGAGAGTCGGTAGAAGAGTTATGCCGACTGGTGCTGATCATATTTTGATTTCTATGTCGGTGATATATTTCTCCTAAAGGTCTCACCTTGGAAGGGTGTGATACGCTTCGGGAAGAGGGGAAATTGGGTCCATTTTATATTGGTACTTTCCATTTGATCGCCAGGGTAGGAAGGTTGGCTTACAGGTTGGACTTTCCTAGTGAGCTCAGTCAGATCCACAACACCTTCCATGTTTCTCAATAGTGGAAGTGTGTGTTGGATTGTGAGACAATGGTTCCTTTGGATGATATTTAGGTTAATGAGCTCCTGAATTATATCGAGAGATCGGTGGCCATTTTGGAAAGAAAGATGTATGTCCAACACAACAAGCATATACATTTGGTAAAGGTTCAGTGGCAGCATCAGAGAGGCTTCAAGTGGACCTAGGAGCCGGAGGCTGTGGTGAGGGTGCATTACCCCGAGTTATTCACTACAGCAGACTTTCAGGACAAAGTCTAAGTCAAGTGGGGGAGAATTGTAACATCATATTTTGAGGTACTTTCATTTGACCATTATATTGAGATTTATTTCATTTTGGTCCTTATAATGTAAGACTTGTGGATGGGAGGGGATGGTATGCTTTTTGTATGCAGGGTGTATGCATTGAAGTCCTAAAACCTAATATTTAGGTTTTGGGCCCTATTTATTCATCACTCATTCCAAACCTTGGCTCCTTCGATCAACCTCCATCCTTTCAAACTTCTGTGAAACCCTAATCCACATTGTGAAGCATTTCTAAGCTTCTGTGTGTGTTTTTTATGCCTTTGAAGAAGAAGGAAGGAAATAGAAAACATCTTGAAGGAGTGAAGCACTTTAGATCTAGAAACACACCAACATTTGGTATCACTTGGTGGTATAAAGTTTTAAACTTGGTGAAGTTTCATTTAGATCTTGTTTTGAGCTTGATTTTAGGTTCTTTTTGTCACACCCCGAAAACCGAAGGCGGAAACATTTCCGGGGTTGACTCCACGTTGAGTATCAAATCCAATGCACATAATAAGTAAAGTAAAACAACCATTACATTACATAAGAAAAGTTTTACAGTTGTTTCAAAAGTAAAGTTTGTACAGTTGTGATACATAATATATATATATATATATATATATATATATATATATATATATATATATATATATATATATATATATATATATGAACAAAATGAAACGGGTCTTCTGAAAACTCCATCTTCTGGCAAAAGGATCTTCAAGTACCTGTTCTAATGCTGACCTTAGAACACAAGCGGGTTGAAAATCAGCATAACGCTGGTGAGTTCATAAGCGGTTTTTGTTTGTGAAAATGTTCAAGTTTCCTTTCTGTTTCTGAAATGTTATATACGCCAAGAAAATCCCATATTTTCTTCAAAAGGTTGGTTATCGTTTGTCAACATGTAAAGTAAAGTTGTACATTGAAAAACATGTTTTCTCTTGTAAAGATGTATAGTTAAGTTAACTGTATTGACATACTGTTCTGGTTATGTATCAATGTATTCCCAGGAAAGTCCCATACTTTCCTGATTTGTATGTTATCAATTGTAAAAGATGTAAAGTAAGGTTATCTGATTTGTTACCCTTTCTGGTTATGTAATGTTTTCCCCAGGAAAGTCCCGTACTTTCCTGAATGTTGGTTACCGTATGTAAATGATGTATTCTTGTTAGACCTGGTTATGTACAAGGTTTCCCAGGATAGTCCCATACTTTCCTGAATGTTAGTTACTATATGTAAAATATGTTTTCCGAATACGTGGTTATGTTCAACGCTTCCCCAGGAAAGTCCCATACTCTCCTAAATGCTGGTTCCCAATGTGAAAGATGTATACTAGAGAACTGGTTATGTTGTGAATTGTATAAGGTTGTTCATTATTACCATAAGTAAATCTCTGTTATCCTAATTGCGAATTCCATAACCATACAATGGACTAAACCTGTGGCAATAAGTAGTCCAGATACTTATGACTTTTGTCACCCTTGAACCAATTCGGTTCGGCTGTAGCTAGCAGCCAGGTGTGGGGTAGTCAGCCCCGTATAGATCTATACACTCAAGTCACGCTCTCTAAATCCCAAAGATTCTGGTTACGGGTGTAGTCCTCCACTCGCGTATCTCTGTGGAGTGTTCGTCGAGGACGTGTCTCCAATCATACAGGATTAACAAATTTACTAGCAATAATATGATAGTCCTCCACTCGCGTATATTTGTGGAGTGTTACCAAGGGCAAAATAGTGTACATGTATTATGTTCAAATGTTCTAATGTCATGCTTTTAACTGATAAAATGTGGAAAGCCATTTGTGAAATATATGTAAAACATAACAGTTTTAAACCCATTTCACAAATATATGTTACGTGATCTGTATGTTCAAACTGTTATCAGTGGTAATGATCAGTGTTAAAAGCATATAAAATGTGAAATACACATATGAAAACATGTTTTTGAGTACAAGTAATCCCTTGTACTTTGCTTGTGTTCCTCCCTGAAAACAGTGAAAACAGTGAAAAAGGGTAGGGGTATGAACTCACCAGACTCGGGAATGCGACGGTTTTGGACACTAGACGTTGGTTCGGGTTTTGATTACTCGTGATGTCCCTATGTAAAACGAAATAATGTCCATATATAATCAATTAGGGATACATTCACTAATTATATGGAACATTACACTCCGACGAGGTTAAACACCTCAAAGCAAGCGTTTGGAGTGACCCGGGTGACATCTACGGACGTGTATTGGTACTAGGGACTTCGGACTTGAGTTTACTCCCTAAGAGTAAACATTTATGTGAGTTTACAACCACATAACACATACATACATGAGTTCACGGCCGTGAACTCATGTGGGTGTGGTTTTGAGGGTTTAATGGCTTATTTGGACTTGGGGATTGTTGGAATGACTTACTAAAACGCCTTGGAATGGTTTGAATGGATTAATACCATTTAACAAGGAGTTCACGGATGTAAACTTGGAGTTTACGGCCGTAAACTCACCTAGGGTTAAGAAAAATTAATTTGAGGCACAAGGAGCAATCACATGTGATTCTAATTAATTTTCCAAGGTTTTGTATCACTTTTGGGCACCATTTAACATCAAATTGGGAGTTTACGGCCCAAGCACATGTACCATGGCCATAAACTCTCCCATGTTTATGAACAATTAATTTTTTTTGACACTTAAAACAATCACATGTGATTCTAGAAATTTTTCCAAGCCTTTGAGGTGAGTTAGGGGCATGATTTGGCATGGTTTTATGAGTTTATGACCAAAGGGTATGTGCCTAGGCTGTAAACTCCTATATATGGCATTTTGATATGTTATAATTCTCCAAACTATTTTTAGAGGGTTCTAGGATTTACCACAAGGCTATTGGTTGAGTTACAAGGCATTTAGACATGATTTAAGGTGTTAAGTCCCCATTTTTGAGGAGTTTATGGCCCAAGCACATGCCTTGGCCGTAAACTGTTCTTTGTCCCTTAAAATGTATGTTTAATGTGTTCCAAGTCCAGGTTTGCAAGCCTCAAGGTCATATCTAAGTCCCAACTATGATTTGGAAAGGTTAAATGGCTCAAAAACCCCATTATTGTGTGTTTACGGCTCAAGCTTATTCCTTGGCCGTAAACACATGTTCTAGGTCCTAAATCTCATTTTGAACTTAGATTTGAAGGCCTAAGAGGTTGAATAACAAGCTAGGAAGGTTACCTCTATGATTTGGAGCCTTAATTCTTTGATTTTGGACCTTAATTTAGAGTGAGGAGAGAGGTTAGAGAGAGAGAGAGAGTAGTGAGATGAAGCCAAAATCTTCAAATGAAGGCTTAGAACACTTTATATAGTGTCTAAATTTTGGACACGGTGGGATTCTACCCGATACCGGCGTTAGGCGAGGCTTTTGGTCGTACCCGATTGAGTTGCCGTAACCCGATGCGGTAAATTCTAGAAATATTTCGATCACTAATATGGGGAGTTAAAATGATTTCTAAATGTATTCAGACACCCATTAAGTCATTTTAGATACGTACAAGTTAATGACTTAATTAAACAAGAAAATCGGAATCGAATTTGGAAACGATGATTGGTTGCTTGAATTGAACTACGAAAGAGTTACAAGAAGTGGTACAGAAATTTTGGGTTGTTACATTATCCCCCCGATAGAGGGAATTTTGTCCCAAAATTCAAAGTTAAAACACGAGACAAGATACAAATCATGGATCTGGAAAGAGTTGTGGATACTTCTATTTCATTGAGTCTTCCCGCTCCCAAGTGAATTCCGGTCCCCGCTTGGCATTCCAGCGAACCTTCACTAACGGAATGCGACTTAGCTTTGTACGTTTGACTTTTCGATCCATGATTTCGATCAGTTCCTCCACAAAGTTGAGGTTTTCATTGATCTCGATCTCATCTATGGGAATTGCTAGAGTTTCATCGGATAGGCACTTTTTGAGATTTGAAACATGGAAGACAGGATGAATGTTACTGAGTTTGTGAGGTAAACGAAGTTTATAGGCAACCGGACCGATCTTGGAGAGGATCTCAAAGGGTTCAATGTACCTCGGATTAAGTTTCCCACGCTTACCAAAGCGTACAGTGCCTTTCCAGGGCGAGACTTTCAACAGGACACAGTCTCCAACCTGGAATTCTAGTGGTTTCTGACGGTTAACAGCGTAACTCTTTTGGCGATCTCGTGAAGCTTTCAATCAGTTATGGATTTGAATGATCTTTTCAGTGGTTTCGCGGATGATTTCAGGACCAGTGAGAGCATTGTCAGGGACTCGACTCCTGGGTAACTGTGTATCCCCCACCTCGGCCCAACACAGAGGGGATCTGCACTTACGACCATATAGGGATTCAAATGGAGCAACCCTAATGCTGGTGTGGTAAATGTTGTTGTATGAGAATCCGATCAAGGATAGATGTGTGTGCCACGACTTTCCAAAGTCAATGAAACATGCCCTAAGCATGTCCTCCAGGGTTTGAATTGTTCTCTCACTCTGTCCATCGGTTTGAGGATGATACGCCGTGCTCATATCTAGTTTGGTTCCAAGGGCTTTCTGAAGGGACTACCAGAATCTGGAGGTAAACCTGCTATCTCGATCAGAGATAATGGATACAGGTACACCGTGTAGTCGGACTACCTCCTGGATATAGATTCGCGCGAGTCTTTCCATTTTGTATGATTCTTTGATCGAAATGAAGTGAGCGGATTTCGTCAAACGATCGACAATTACCCAAATGGTATCGTACCCACTAGGACACTTGGGTAGTTTGGTGATCAAATCCATGGTAATCATCTCCCATTTCCATTCGGGAATCTCGAGTTGTTGGAGCAAACCCAAGGGTTTCTGGTGCTCAACTTTGATTTTGGCGCAAGTTAGACACTTGCCCACGAACGTAGCTATCTCAGCTTTCATATTTTGCCACCAATATTGCTTCTTGAGATCCAGGTACATCTTTTCCGAACCTGGGTGAATGGAGTATTTGGTTTTATGTGCTTCCCCCATGAAAATTTCCCTGAATCCTCCGGACTTTGGAATCCAGATCCGATCCATGAAACAATAGACTCCGTCACCTCTGATCTCAAGTTTCTTTTCCATTCCTCTCAAGGTTTCGATTAACACGTTCTCGGGTTTGAGAGCTTCTAACCGGGCTTCTTGGATTTGCATGGGTAAGTTGGAATGTATAGTCATCATCTGGTTCTTCACTTTGTGGCCTGCACTTTCTTTTCGGCTAAGGGCATCTGCTACCACATTGGCCTTGCCGGGGTGGTAACGGATTTCACACTCATAATCACTGAGTAGTTCTACCCATCATCGTTGCCTCATGTTCAAGTCTTTCTGGTCAAAGATGTGCTGCAGGCTCTTGTGATTAGTGAAGATCGTGCACTTGGTTCCGTAGAGATAATGTCTCCAAATCTTCAATGCAAAGACTACGGCTCCTAGTTCCAAGTCATGTGTGGTATAATTGACCTCGTGTGCTTTCAGCTGTCTTGAGGCATAAGCAATCACTTTTCCTCTTTGCATAAGCACACAGCCTAAGCCTTGATTAGACGCATCGCAGTAGACAACGAAGTCCTCTGTCCCTTCGGGCAGGGACAGAACAGGGGCGCTGCATAAGGCTCTCTTCAACGTTTGGAATGTAGTTTCTTGTTTATCACTCCAACAAAAGGGTACACCTTTCTGTGTTAGAGTGGTTAAAGATTTGGCGATTTTAGAAAAATTCTGAATGAATCTCCGATAGTAGCCGGCGAGACCCAAGAATTGACAAATTTCTGTGGGTGTCTTCGGTGCCGACTAATTCTCTATCGCTTTAATCTTGGAAGGATCCACGTGAATTCCCTCCTCGCTTACCACTTGACCGAGGAAAGTTACCTTCCGTATCATGAATTCACACTTGGAGAATTTCGCGTATAGCTTTTCGGATCTAAGGGTCTCCAACACTAACCTCAAGTGTTGCTTGTGGTCTTCTTCGCTTCGGGAGTAGACGAGGATGTCGTCAATGAACATGATGACGGACTTGTCTAAGAAGGGACGGCACACCCGGTTCATCAGATCCATGAACACAGCCGGTGCATTGGTTAGACCGAAGGGCATCACTACAAACTCGTAGTGTCCATACCGAGTCCTGAAAGCTGTTTTGGAAGCATAATTCTCTTTTGAACTCGTAACTGATGGTACCCTGACCGTAGGTCTATCTTTGAGAAATAGCTGGCTCCCTAAAGTTGATCGAAGAGGTCATCTATTCGCGGAAGAGGATATCGGTTCTTAACGGTCAACTTGTTCAGCTCACGGTAATCGATACACATCTGAAAGGATCCATCTTTCTTCTTGACAAACAACACCGGAGCTCCCCAAGGTGAGGAACTCGGTCTAATGAATCCTTTACTAAGCAACTCATTGAGTTGACTGGATAACTCCTGCATTTCTGCTGGAGCTAAGCGATACAGAGACTTTGCTACGGGGGTAGCTCCAGGAATTAGGTTAATACGGAACTTGACCTGACGCTCAGGAGGAATTCCTGGAAGCTCTTCGGGAAACACATCTGGAAAGTTACAGACTTCGGGGATGCTCGCGAGGTCCATAACTTCTTGTTTCTCGTTGATTACATGGGCTAAGAATGCAATGCACTCCTTTCGTAGGAGCTTTCGAGCTTTGATGCAGGAAATGATATGAAGATTGGAACTGGGTTTATCGCCATAGATTACGAGAGTTTGGTCCGAGGGAAGGTTGAGCTGGATGGCTTTTTCGTAACAAAGGATATCAGCATGATTGGGACTCAACCAATCCATGCCAATGATAACATCAAAGCTCTTAATGGAAACTGGCATGAGATCTATAGGAAATGAGTGATCATTTAGGGTAAGCGTACAACCTATGAATACATCGTTAGCGCTTTCTTTCTCACCGTTAGCAATCTCGACGGTAAACGTTTCAGTTAGTGGTTGAGGATTATGTTTTAGGTTAAGTTTGAATGCATGACTAACAAAACTCCTTTCAGCACCCGAATCGAAAAGAATACTAGCATATGAGTTGTCGAGAAGGAACGTACCCGAAACAACAATGGGATCGGCGACTGCTTCCTCCCGTCCCATGGTTAGAACCCTTCTGGTGTTACCAGCAGTTGACTTGTTGGGATAGTTCCTTTTAAAGTGCTCAACTTCTCCACAGTTGTAGCAGGCTTGACTAACACCTGCTCCAAATGATTGGTTGGCTGATTGGGTCGGAGTTTTGCAGAATCGAACTGTGTGCCCTTTCTTACCACAGTTGGTACAGGATAGTTCTCGGTAGGGACCAGGATTGTGATGGTATTTTCACTTGTCACACAGAGGAAGATTACCAGCATATCTACTGGTAGGATTTGGAGCTGTGGATCCAACAACAGAAGCAGCAGCAACGGGGGTAGTAGCAGCATGGACTGCTACAGTCTGCTGTTTCTTGGAAGATCATTGAGAAGATTGGCCCTTCTTCTTCTTCCAGAATTTTCTCTTTTCACCACTCCTTTGAGTCGGCTCAGAAGTGGTAGTGATTTCCTTAACATCATCGCTGTGATCGATCAGGGTTTGAGCTAAAGTCTTGGCACTATCATAGGTATCCGGACGGGCAGCCAAAACATGACTCTTTGTCAGTTGGTATAACCCCCAAATGAACCTTTTGATCTTTTTGTTTTCAGGAGTGACTAATCCCGGGTAGAGAAGTGCGAGATCATCGAATCGGGAAGTGTATGCAGCAATGTCCGAACCTTTCATCTTGAGGTTCCAGAGCTCGTGTTCTAGTTTCTGCATTTCACCACGGGGACAGTACTCAACAATGAGGAGTTCTTTCATGGCTTCACAACCCATGGCATTGGCTACAGGTAGGGTCAGAGATTTGACTTGTTCATTCCACCAAGTCAAGGCTTTATCAACAAAGGTACATGCTGCGAATTTGACTTTATCAGACTCAGCACAGGCACAGATTTCGAAGATGGATTCGATTTTCTCGAACCATCGGGACAAGGAAATGACACCTCGAGCGCCATTGAAGGATGTTGGTTTCGCGTTCATGAAATCCTTATAGGAACTCCCTTTTTGGTGTCCCTGGCTATCTTCGGGGTTCTGGGATTGGGGACCACTTCCTGAACCACCAGGGTTCATTTGTGACATGGCTGCCACCATTGCCGCAGTCAGGACTGTCTGGAGTGATGCAAGATCAAATTGGGGAGGAGGTGGTGGCGAAGAAGGATTTTTGTTGTTCTTTGAGCTGGGTCTCTTTCTGGGAGGCATCTTGATCTAATAAGATCAAGAAAAAGAGAGGATGATAAGTCCTCTACATTGAATCGATAGACATTGCAGTTATATGTTCCAAATAAGCGATAAAGCAGGAAAGAGTTATCAAAACAGATAATTTATCGCTAAGAATGATCACAGAACGCCACTAGAGTGAGGATCTCTACAGAGGATTGGGTCGAGAAATACTCCCATAGTATTTCATGATTTGATTATGACATTGGTTCGATGTTTGGGATATTAGGGTAAGTTTTAGGCATGCCTCATACCACAGTCACTCCCGACCACATGTTGGCCGTGTCTCGAATGAATATAGTTGGCCAGGCTATATTGACCCTAGACACGACTACATAACTGCCCAGGTTTAGCCGTAGTACACAACACCCAATTACTTATGTTCTGTTCTACTTGTGGTTACGGATCACGACAGTTCAGTATACTTGTATACTTTTGAAAATACTTGTAGTTTGAAGATACTTTTAATTTAGAGCACTTCGGCCCTTTAGTGTTTATAGTTTTATACCATGTAACGTTTGGTATACTTCATTCACTATAAACAAGGGCTCTGATACCAATCTGTCACACCCCGAAAACCGAAGGCGGAAACATTTCCGGGGTTGACTCCACATTGAGTATCAAATCCAATGCACATAGTAAGTAAAGTAAAACAACCATTACATTACCTAAGAAAAGTTTTACAGTTGTTTCAAAAGTAAAGTTTGTACAGTTGTGATACATAATACATATATATATATATATATATATATATATATATATATATATATATATATATATATATATATATATATATATATATATATATATATATGAACAAAATGAAACGGGTCTTCTGAAAACTCCGTCTTCTGGCAAAAGGATCTTCGAGTACCTGTTCTAACGTTGACCTGAGAACACAAGTGGTTTGAAAATCAGCATAACGCTGGTGAGTTGATAAGCGGTTTTTGTTTGTGAACATGTTCATGTTTCCTTTCTGTTTCTGAAATGTTATATACGCCAAGAAAATCCCATATTTTCTTAAAAAGGTTGGTTATTGTTTGTCAACATGTAAAGTAAAGTTGTACATTGAAAAACATGTTTTCTCTTGTAAAGATGTATAGTTAAGTTATCTGTATTGACATACTGTTCTGGTTATGTATCAATGTATTCCCAGGAAAGTCCCATACTTTCCTGATTTGTATGTTATCAATTGTAAAAGATGTAAAGTAAGGTTATCTGATTTGTTACCCTTTCTGGTTATGTAATGTTTTCCCCAGGAAAGTCCTGTACCTTCCTGAATGTTGGTTACCGTATATAAATGATGTATTCTTGTTAGACCTGGTTATGTACAAGGTTTCCCAGGAAAGTCCCATACTTTCCTGAATGTTAGTTACTATATGTAAAAGATGTTTTCCGAATACGTGGTTATGTTCAATGCTTCCCCAGGAAAGTCCCATACTTTCCTGAATGTTGGTTCCAAATGTGAAAGATGTATACTAGAGAACTAGTTATCTTGTGAATTGTATAAGGTTGTTCATTATTACCATAAGTAAATCTCTGTTATCCTAATTGCGAGTTCCATAACCATACAATGGACTAAACCTGTGGCAATAAGTAGTCCACATACTTATGTTCAAATGTTCTAATGTCATGCTTTTAACTGATAAAATGTGGAAAGCCATTTGTGAAATATATGTAAAACATAACAGTTTTAAACCCATTTCACAAATATATGTTACGTGATTTGTATGTTCAAACTGTTATCAGTGGTAATAATCAGTGTTAAAAGCATATAAAATGTGAAATAAACATATGAAAACATGTTTTTGAGTACAAGTAATCCCTTGTACTTTGCTTGTGTTCCCCCTGAAAATAGTGAAAAAGGGTAGGGGTATGAACTCACCAGACTCGGGAATGCGACGGTTTCGGACACTAGACGTTGGTTCGGGGTTTGATTACTCACGATGTCCCTATGTAAAATGAAATAATGTCCATATATAATCAATTAGGGATACATTCACTAATTATATGGAACATTACACTCCGACGAGGTTAAACACCTCAAAACAAGCGTTTGAAGTGACCCGGGTGACATCTACGGACGTGTATTGGTACTAAGGACTTCGGACCTGAGTTTACTCCCCAAGAGTAAACATTTATGTGAGTTTACAACCACATAACACATACATACATGAGTTCACAGACGTGAACTCATGTGGGTGCGGTTTTGAGGGTTTAATGGCTTATTTGGACTTGGGGATTGTTGGAATGACTTACTAAAATGCCTTGGAATGGTTTGAATGGATTAATACCATTTAACAAGGAGTTCATGGCTGTAAACATGGAGTTTACTGCCGTAAACTCTCCTAGGGTTAAGAAAAATTGATTTGAGGCACAAGGAGCAATCACATGTGATTCTAATTAATTTTCCAAGGTTTTGTATCACTTTTGGGCACCATTTAACATCAAATTGGGAGTTTACGCCCCAAGCACACATACCATCGCCGTAAACTCTCCCATATTTATGAACAATTAATTTTTTTTGACACTTAAAACAATCACATGTGATTCTAGAAATTTTTCCAAGCCTTTGAGGTGAGTTAGGGGCATGATTTGGCAAGGTTTTATGAGTTTACGGCCAAAGGGTATGTGCCTAGGCCGTAAACTCCTATATGTGGCATTTTAATATGTTATAAATCTCCAAACTATTTTTAGAGGGTTCTAGGATTTACCACAAGGCAATTGGTTGAGTTATAAGGCATTTAGACATGATTTAAGGTGTTAAATCCCCATTTTTGAGGAGTTTACGGCCCAAGCACATGCCTTGGCCGTAAACTCTTCTTTGTCCCTTAAAATGTATGTTTAATTTGTTCCAAGTCCAGGTTTGCAAGCCTCAAGGTCATATCTAAGTCCCAACTATGATTTGGAAGGGTTAAATGGCTCAAAAACTCCTTTATTGTGTGTTTACGGCCCAAGCTTATTCCTTGGCCGTAAACACATGTTCCAGGTCCTAAATCTCATTTTGAACTCGGATTTGAAGGCCTAAGAGGTTGAATAACAAGCTAGGAAGGTTACCTCTATGATTTGGAGCCTTAATTCTATGATTTTGGACCTTAATTTAGAGTGAGGAGAGAGGTTAGAGAGAGAGTAGTGAGATGAAGCCAAAAGCTTCAAATGAAGGCTTAGAACACTTTATATAGTGTCTAAGTTTTGGACATAATGGGATTCTACCCGATACCGGCGTTAGGCGAGGCTTTTGGTCGTACCCGATTGAGTTGCCGTAACCTGATACGGTAAATTCTAGAAATATTCCGATCACTAATATGGGGCGTTAAAATGATTTCTAAATGTATTTAGACACCCATTAAGTCATTTTAGATACGTACAAGTTAATGAATTAATTAAACAAGAAAATCGGAATCGAATTTGGAAACGACGATTGGTTGCTTGAATTGAACTACGAAAGAGTTGCAAGAAATGGTATGGAAATTTCGGGTTGTTACACTTTTTGTCCCAAATGTGGTGTTTCTTGAGAATAGCATGTTCTTGATCCAATAAGTCATCCTTTCATACCTTTGGAGGGGTCTTAAGTAATAAAAATGTAGTATTGGGGGTTATTTTCACTCCATGCATTCTTTAGAAGGTCTTAAGGCATTAAGCTATTGAGTTAACCACTTAATGGACATGCAAAGTCATAAAGTTGGAAACTTTATGACTCATATCAGTATTTTGTCCTTGGATTTGAAAGATAGACATGAGAGATTAAGGCATTAAGCTCTTAATGGAGATTTGACAGGCCTAGGCGTACACCTTGCATACCTGGAGTATGCAGCGCATATGCGGTCAACCATCCTAATTGCAGTTATGGCTTGAGAATGCCCAACGTACCATTGGAGTACACCTTGCGTATGTATTTTGTGTCAGTTCAGCTTATTTGATTCGACTGGATTGACTCAGTTGACTTGTTAGCTTTGACCAAGTTTGACCAAGGTTAATTTAGGAAATTGGGATTATTTTATTAATGGGAAATGTTTGGACATTTAGGACTTAGGTGGAGCAGGTATTCGGGATCAGAGTATTGATCAGTCTTCTTCGTCAGGCTATATGGTGAGTCTTCCTCAATGTACTTACGGGTCGAAGGCACTAAGGCCACCTAATGGATTGTATATCCTGTTACATGATAGTATGTTGTTATCCTATAGAGATCTATTAGATCGGTATCCTGGTATATAGAATGTTAGCATGCGGTAGTGATCTGTGAATCTGTTTGTTTGTTTGATGCTTGGTTATTTGTATATTTTTTATCTGTATTTCAACATGTTATGGTTGGTTGGGTTGAGGCGGTCCTGCTATGTGCTGAAGGCCAAGATACCTAGGGCGGTCCGGATAGACTATGGGCCTCGTGATATGGTCTAGTCAGGCCGAAGGCCTGGCGACTGGTCCAGTTATGGTGTCGACCCTATGAGGTGGTCTAGTATTGCCGAAGGCTTGGGAGCGCTCCAAATAGGCTGTAGGCTCTATGAGGCGGTGAATTCAGGCTTAAGGCTAGGTTATGCATGTTGTTATTTGATGTGTTGTATATGATGGTACTTTTGGGGAATTCACTAACTTTGGCTTATGGTTTTCAGTTGTTGTTAGATCAGGTACTTCTGATGATCACAGGAAGGTGAAGGCATGACCGTATACATCTATGTTTATGGCTTACGATTGTGGGACACTCTAATATTGATAAACAATTTGGAAACAATGATTTCGTAAACATTTTATGACTATCGGTTGTTTTTAGAAGTTTAAATTTGTTGAGATTTTTGGGATATTACATTCAACTTATTAGACTCGAGGGTGTACCCATCTTTCACTGCTCACTTTTATATTGTCATGCTAGCTTTCCAGTCGCTCACATTTCACTCACCGAAAGGCAAGAAATGGTCACCTTTCACTATGTTAAAGCATGAAGTGGACCACACTAAAAGGATTGTTAAGAAGATTCAAAGAGTTGAAGCTTTACTCATGCAAATATTTTTCTATTTTGGAATAGCAAAGAGTTTATAAAGACGGGAGATATTGGAGACTAAGAGAAGACTGACTGGTGGCTTGTCTTTTTATTTAATTGAGGAGTTATTACCATAGATAGCTTTATTTTCTATTATGTGTTTGCTTGGTTCTGTCATATTAGGCGTGGCAAACATGTCCGCTGATTCTCCATACTTTTGGTATTGTCCAGTTAAAGGGTTGTAACTTTTATTGCCATAAATAGACGATCATGTTGATCGATCTAATGTGTATCTGATCTTATATTCATTGCAATCCTTAACACATTGAAATATAAATCTCCTTATCTCTATTATCTTCTCATCCTTTGTTATTCATCATTTACTAACTTATGTTTGTATGCAAACCTTGTTGTGATTCAACAAGTATATTTAATGTTTCTTATACTTAACTTATATGTTGTTGTTATGTTTCCGTTTCATATTTCATAAATATTATTATTGTTGAGCTAACCAATGATTTATGAGATTAACTTAATATTCTGTATTATAATCTCAAGCTTAAGTTCTTCTCTCAAAAATTGGTATTAGAGCCAAAGTGGTTGCTTTTTATTTATTTATTTTTTTAAAAAATATCATAATCTTTTGGAACAACTCTGATTTAAAAGGCCTTCTATACCACTTAGCTTATCTTTTACTAAACTTAAGGAAAATTGCACAATTTTGCTCATTAAATGTATTTAAAATTGTTGGAGGTTCAAATCGAGCTCTAATACTTGTTGCAAGTGGATACCATATTTGTTCTAAAAAATTGAGAGATATCTAAGAAGACTTGGAAAGGAATTATGGAGATCTGTAGACTAAGCACCACACGTACCTGTGCTCACACCCATTGTCACTAATTCAACTCAGGCTAGACTTAGAGGTGGTCCAGTTGTCATGACCAGATCCACCAACACTGGTATAAACAAAATGGAGAAAGATGAAATAGATTTCTATGAGATTACTTGTAGTGTTCCCCTGAAAGTTTTGATGTTATCACTAAGTGTAAAAATGAAAAATAAATCTAGGGTGACCCCAAGAATTTCTATGAAGGAACTAGCAAGGTTATGACAAGAAACTAACCACACCCCTGAATGATTTCAACAACTTTAAAGCTCTCCCTGGAGAAACTAGTGATGATTCCTTTAAAAGATTCAACCTCATCGTTACAAAACTCTCAAACATAGGTATTAGTTGAAGTGATCATGAAACAAACCTACAATTTCTAAATACGTTTGGAAAATAGTGGACTATGGTAAAGGTGATAGCCCAAGGAGACATCAATATTAAGACTATCGCTATACAAACTGTATGGTAAATTTCAAACTCAACAATTTCTGATGATGAAAGATTGTATGGATCTTAACAGACCACTTGTTTTGGTCGCCCACTCACCACATTATACCAACAAATCACCTCACTATCCTCCTACCAGATAGTGCTCATATAAAACTTCATATGATAACTCATTGTAGTCATATGAACGAGAAGTGAACATTGATGATGAAGAAGCCGTTTAGAATGCCTTAGCCCTTGTGAGCCAACAGTTCAACAGACTTCCACCACCCAACATTCGCAAAAATCGATAGTTTACGAAATATTCCTTTTAACCGCAACTACCATCCATAGAAAAATCCACCTCATCACTAAAATCAAACATCGAGATACCCAAGAAACCCATAATATCAGTCTTAGCTGAAACCACACCCTTAATGCTATCCAACTCCAAAAAAGATCCACATAAAGACAAACCTTCTAAAACTCTGGTTGTCGCTAAAGAGAAGAAATATGGAATTCTCATTTATAATAAGTGTCACAAAGAAAATCACTTCACAAGAGACTGCAAAGCTAGTGCAGTAAAAGACAAAGCATATTATCTGAGGATGGCACAAGAAGTGGAAGAGAAGGAGAAAGAAAAAACTTTTGTGGCTCATGTGCAACGAGATCATCAAATTTGGTCATCCAATAATGAAGACGAGGAAACTGACAACAAGTGGAAGCGAGGAAAATTGTGTCTCGTTGCAACGAAAGGTGACAACACCGAAGATGGGCCAACAAGACTGAAGAATAACTATTTCGTTATGGCAAAGGAAGGAAGCATCAACATCATTGAACAAGTGAAATTTATGATATAGTTAAATAACAACAACATAAAAGATTATGGTCCTTACCTAGAAAAACTTATTCAAGCGTGTGCTGACATCCTTATAGATTATAAAAAAAACCTTAGATGAGAAGAACATATCAACCCAAGAGCTGTATCACCTAAGAGGAAGACTAGAATAAAAAAACCTTAAGGTCACTATGTTAGAGAGAGATCTGTTAATAGAAAAAAATGTTAGGTTGCTTAGTGAAACTCAGTTAGAAAATGTATTTCTAAATAAGTAATTGAAAAACTTTTCAATGAAAGCGAAGCAATCGAAGATATTGTGAATAATGGATCCATTGACAACACTTATAATTAGGGATGGTAAAATGACTATTCCACCGGAGAGAAATCTCCACTATGGTTTGAGTCAGATCATTTTTATGTCGCACATGACAGACCACTTCACTTACCTATAAATGACAAGACTTACCTAGAAGATATTCAATGTCATTTTGGAAAAATTAATGACTTAAGAAACAACTTTGAGATAGAAGCGATCCTCCCAAAAACATCAAGAATCTCTGAAGATTGACACTCAATACTTATCATTAGAATATTTGGTCTGGATCAGGATATGAAGAGGAAATCATTTTAGAAGGACCAGACATGTCCCTAAAATTTGATGTTGACAAGTATATTATTTTGGAAGGACTTGACTTACCTAATATCTCCAAATATATAACTACTTCATCCTCTATGCCATCTCATTCTTTAAAAAAAGTCCCACCGGATACCTCTTTTAAGTAAACTTCAAATATTGAAGCTCTTCCACAAGGAGTACAAGTGGACAATTTTGAAATTGGAAAATGCTCTCAATGTCACGAACTTTACAGTTCTGATGACTTATCACCCAGACTCGTACTGAAGACTTTTCAAAAGCAAAATGCCTAAATTGAAAAAATATGAGGTTTTGTCACTAGAAAATGAGGCAAAGTGAGCCTTAATATCTAAAATTAAATCTTGCACTGAGAAAAGGAATGATGAGTCAAATCCTAAGGTTACAGAAAGCAAAAGTTCCAAATTTTCAAATAAATGGTTTTATCAAACTTTGCGCATGAAAATTCTTTTCAAAACAAATCAACACAAAGCACATCTTTCCAAACCAACTCTTTGTAGAAATTTAAAAAAGGATAAAAGCTCAAAAATACTAATAGGCCACAAAGTCCCTCAAAACCTCCGAGTCCCAACTTCGCGAAGAAGAACAACATTGTTGTGGTTGTTCCTATGGAAATGTCTTCGTAGAAAAGTGATCAAAAACTCAAGACTGTCATGATTGATGACACCACAACTGTCTATCTAATGAATAAGACCGACAAAAAAATATCATATGAAGAAAAATATTGCAAAACATGTTGACTATGTTCCAAAATCCAAACCTAGGAAAACCATTTAGACAAATGAGATGAAATTGACATTTAATTATTATCCACCCATTAAGAAAAGTGCCTCTAGGTCTAAGTCTACTAAGGTAGATCTTGCTTCAAAAAGGATTTAGAAACATATAGATGTAAAAAGCACAACATCGTCAAAAGTTGGGAAAACTCACACTACAACAACACCCAAAAATGCATATTCTTTTGATAAATTTGTTAAGAAATCATTTTATTTTGTTGTGGGTCCCAAACAAGTTTGGGTGCTTAAACTAATCAGATGATTTGTAGGCAATGTGCGAGGAGGATCATGAAACAAGTTTGGGTGCTTAAACCCATTTGGGTTGCATGACATCATGCATTTGGATAGACTATAATGAGAGAAATACCACTTAAGGTTTGTTAATATGTTATAAGTTATAATATATTAATAAGATTATTTAATTAGTATTGATCAAGAATTAATCTAGAATTAATTAAGTGATCAACTTAGGCCAATTGTGTGAAGTGTTTGTCTTGATAAAGAATCCGCACTATCCCTTGAATATTTGACAAGAGAGTCTTATATGTCCAGAGGACAGTGGGAGTCTTAAAGGTCTTGAAAGTCTCAAGAACTAATCAAGAATAAAACATGAGGTTCTTTACTAGCACACGACTTGAGGTTTATAACCTATCGTGTTGACATATTTTGTGCCCATTCAAATTAAAGTTGGCTCTTTATATGAGTTCGTAGAGTTCTTAATTGGTTGTATAACAACTTGGAAGCAATGGCAGGCCCATTAATGCCAGGTGGCAAGAAGTTAAAATTGCATAAGTTCAGTCCATATGTGTTTGGATTTGTCATTATCCGTGTCTTGTGACTAAGGTTTTGACAAATTCATATGGGTAGGAACTCTTACACCATAAAAATCTAATTGTCATAAGGTTTCTCTCCGATTCATGACAATGATGGTGAGGAAACACTTCCACTAAGTAGATTTGTAAGTAGATAGTAATCTTTGCATTCTCAAAGTTGTTATTAGGCACACTAACATGGACTAATGACAAATAACAAAGGTCTAAACAATTAAGACTATGATTATGGAATCCCTTTTCATAGTTCTAAAATTGTTTAGACACACCAGTGAGTTATCTAAGATAAGGTGTATGTTTTTTGATAAAGTCTTATCAAAGCAAACTAGTATCAGAAATTTGAACTTTGGTAAAAAAAAGTGAATAGCTGATTTCTGAGTATATGTCAAAGCTAGTGGGAGCATAAGCGTTATGCTAATAATCATCATGTAAGTGGGAGCATGATAATTATGATAAGTATTGCAAGATAGCAATGCTAATTATAGAAAACAAAATTTTCAATTCGTGAGGTTGCAGGGATTGAAAAAGTTGTTTTGCTATAATTAAGGGAGAGGAAATTATACTTCATTTCAATTATGAAAAGATAAGATTGAGTTTATAACCATTCTAAAGAGCTTGTATTGAGATTTTAATCACCTTTAGTCAAGAATATATATATGAATTTCATGTTGGATTGGTTCAACTTAAAAAAATTCTATATATTGCGTTCTCAAAATTCGATTATAATTACGGCATCCCTTTTCATAGTAAAATTTTGAGAATATGGCAAACAAAAATTATTATGGCAAAAAAGTGGTCTAGAACCATGTCTTTATGTGAAACATCATGAATCATGTCCCATTTACTTTGTGTACAAGATCGATTACATGTGCTATAATAGTTATTCTTTATGAACTTTCCAAATGCCGTGGGTCATTAAGGAGGAAAATGTCTAGAATTGGATATGACTAAAGTGATTAAGCAATTGTCGAGGACAATCTAAGGTTTACCAAAGATTGGTTGCTCAAGGACAGTTGGAAGTATAGTGTGAATTTTGGAAGGGCCATATTGACATAGTCTGAAAAGAGGCAACTTTTGTTCAGAAGTAGTAGTCAAAATGGGAAATAGAGTTGTCTCTATAGATAGAAGCAATCCGTGTAAGATTAGAAAGAACTTAGTGCAAGAAGCATGTTCAAAGGAATGCATACTTTGAACATAAGTCTTTGTGTCCATGGAGTAGGTCTTCATTGGAATACCATGTAATGGTTGTTGACAAGTCTTTGTGACTTTGTACACACTCATTACAAGAGGGTAGTGCATTTAAGTTTAAAATCTAACAGATTTCAATTTGGGAGTGTGAAATTAGAATCATTGAAAGTTTGGTCAATTGGTTATTTCACAAAGTAAGGATCATAGTTAAACATAGAGTGCATACTTGGTGTATGGCAAAGCTATTGTTTAGGAAAACATAGTGTACATGCTTGGAGCATGGGATACCTAGTGTTTTAATTCAAGTATAAAGTTGATAAAACCGAAACAATGAATAATGAGTAATCAGTATGGTGATAAATAGAAGTGTTTTATTTATATTCATAGGTCTTGATACCGTATTTGATTAATTTATTCTTGTGTTTCACTTTGCATGTTTTGACTTCCATAATAACTAGGTTATTCTTCCGGAATGACTAAGGTATTTAAACCATCCACAGTCGGTCATATGTTGGAAGTAGATATGAATCAAGAATGTCATGGGTTGGCTTATAGAGGTCCAAGTTGGTGGACAAAGTTGTGCTACAACGCTCATGAGTGCTCATAAGTTCTGAGTATTGGATTCAACCCGCGCTCATTTGAATCAGTTCATGGATTTTATCACGAGTGATCATGAGACGATAATATTTTATATTCTTCAAACCTAGAGATATGAGTTGTTACTATGAGTTGGTTATACATTGATTGCTCAAAACCGCATTGGTAACTCGATGTTATAAAACGTGTCTTTGTGTATGATTCAACAAGTAGCAGAACAAGCCATATGAGTCGAAGTTTATCCATTCCTTTTACCTTCGGGATAAAAGCGATATCTGTGGGGCCCTCGATGATTTAATGATGATACATGTGAGTGCTTCGCCAAGCCAGGAATGATTTGATTTGTTCAATCAGTCAGTCGTCATAAATCAGAAACCGGGAAACAACAAATGGACAGAGAGAATGATTTACAATCCATGTCTCAGTCGACATGATATCTAGAATGGAGGAATATATGATCCCTTATCTAATGGACAAGTCATTGACAAAGGTCAGAGATCATCGGCGAGGTCAGAGTTCGACGGAAGCTTTTGAGAGCTACGATTGCCAGTTGGTTCTTGAAGTCATACGCAATAATAGTTTTACACTTATCCAAGTGGGAGACTGTTGGATTAATGTCTAAGTCCATAACTATAATTGGTAAGACTTGACCCGACCTGGCATGGTCCATTTGGGTTGCATGACATCATGCATTTGGATAGACTATAATGAGAGAAATAACACTTAAGTTTTGTTAATATATTATAAGTTAAAATATATTAATAAGATTATTTAATTAGTATCAATCAAGAATTAATCTAGAATTGATTAAGTCATCAAAAGAAGACTAATTAAATATATGGATTGATTGTGTAAATCATCCATACTTGTATAGTGGGCTAATGCTCCATGGATTATCAAGTTGGGCTAAAACCCATAGGATGCTCCATGGATGCTCCATGGTGTATTTGGACCCATGGATCCAAGAAAAATGGAAAGTCATGACAATTAGGGTTTACACTAATTGTAACACTATATAAAGATCATACTCTTGGCAAAATCGGCCACTAAGTGTGAATAGAGAAGGACTAGCCGATTTTAGAAGTGTGGTGTTTCTCTCTAAGTCTTCCAAGTGCATATGATGTTGTGTGAACCATTTGAGGTGTCACAATTGGGGTACTAGTCACTCAAGCTTCATGAAGACATTCTACATGAAAGAGGTATGTATTCTATCTTGTTATATTCATTGGTTTTTATGCTAGATTAGGATAATACCTTAGATGTTCATATTTGCATGTATAATAGAGAAAACATAGATCCAAGGTATTTAGGGTCATTGGATTGAATTTGATGATAAATACAACTACATGATGATGAAAGATAGATCAAGATGTGTGATTAAATCAAAGGTTGCTGGAACTATGTTTCTATTAGACATTTCTCTCGTCATTGGTAAACCAGAACTATTTTTTTTTCTCAAAAACCAGTCTCCGAGGTCAGTTGGCAATGGCACCAGAAACTTGTTCACCTTAACTTTTAGTATATCAATTACTTGGTTACTAGGAAAATGGTACGAGGATTTCCTCTCCTCAAATTTTACAATGACACTTTACTCCCGTCTTGTGAGTGTGGAAAACAAACAAAAGTAAGTCATCCGTTATTTGTAGGTTCTTAAATTGCTGAGCCCTTAGAATCACTTCACATCAAACTCTATGATCCATCAATTATTGCTAGTCTTCATCACATAAAGTACACCTTAGTCATCGGGGATGATTACACCCGCTTCATCTAGTTTTCTTTTTGAAATTGAATTCAGAGACATCGTAGAATTTGATAAACTTCATCAAGAAAATTGAACTACAAATCAATCTTCCCATCCAAAATTACAAATTGACAACAAAACTAAATTCACAAATCGACTTCTAAATGAATTTCTGATGTCCAAAGGAATCAATCACAACTTCTCGGTACCATACACACTCTAACAAAATGATATGGTAGAAAGACAGAACGTAACTCTAGTAGAAGTTGCAATGTCTATGATTAACTTCACAAATTTGCCCCTTTACTTTTGGGTCGAAGCAACAACAACAACATGCTTTGTTAAGAATAGAAGCATCATCACCAAATGCCTCAACAAGATTCCATACAATGGTTTGAATAATAATAAACCCAATATTTGTTTCTTTCATATCTTTGGTTTCAGGTGTTTTATGATCAACAATATGGATCATTTAAACAAGTTCGCACCCAAGTCAGATTAAGGAATCTTCTTGGGATATTCTACTAACAAGGTTGCATATAGAGTTCTAATATGATGAACAAGGATAGTTGCAGAAAGCTTTGAAGTGAAATTTTATGATTTCTATGTTTGGAAGTCTACCCCAGTTAACGAAATTAAATTAATTATGGAGATTGACATTCCAATTTAATCCGCACCCATCAAACATTGTTGAAGTTAACTACGATACTCTTTTTGATCCTCTAAAAACTGCATGACTATCTAAAATTATAGTCTCACATGCTTCTCAATTTCAACACATAGAAGACTCTGGTCCCTATATTTCTAAAGACTCCTCACATAACCTATTATTCAAATGATTTCCACAACCATAGAGGTTTCAGTCTTAGAAGAAATTACTCCAGTAGTCAACAATCGATCATCGCATGTCTCTAAAGAATCAAAATATGAAGAAGTTAAGGAGATAGAAAATGAGATGAAGTTACTAGGAACACCGTCACATCAATTTATGGGGAACTACAAATCAAGGGGGAACCATCATGTTTACACAGGGAACCTTTATAATCAGTTGCATAATTGATTCCTACAGTCCAAGACTTGTCTGTAGGATCTTTAAAGATGAGGATAACAAGTTCAAGATGTTCATAGAGAAGAGTCTCCTAAACTTGAAGTCATTCCATCCAATGCAACTGCTGAACATCATCAATCATGTCTACACATCTGGACTAGAGATCATCCACCTGGCGAAAAAAGAGGAAGTCGTTCTGCTGGTATTAGAAATTGATCCTTTCAAGACTTAACCAAACACTGTCACTGTGTGGTGTTCATGTCAACTAATGAACCTTGAATGATTAAAGAAACCCTTTTGGATATTTACTGGATTGCTGCAATGCAAGAAGAGCTTGCAGAGTAGAGAGATGCTAGGTATGGAAAATTGTTCCTAAGCCAAAGGGACATACCATAGTTAGAACTCGCTAGTATTTTCATAACAAATTGGATAATAAAGGTGTAGTAATAAGAAACAATGCTCGGCTTGTAGCAAATGGTTATATCCAATTAGAAGAAATTGATAGCGATGAAGCATATGCTGCAATTGCGAGGCTTGAGGCCATACACATCTTCATGGCATATGCGACACATAAAAATTTTAAATCACATCAAATATATGTAAAAAGCGCATTCCTCAGTGGTGAACTGAAATAAGAGGTATACTTACAACCACCTCCAGGTTTTGCGAATCTTGATCTTCCTTATTCCTATTAACAATTGGAGACAGTTGTTTATGGCTTCAAGAAGACACCAAGGGCTTGGTATGAAATTCTTTTTCCATTTCTTGTCGAGTCTGGATACATGCATATGGTCATTGATCTTACCATATTTCAATGTTTAAGTGAAAAGCATCTAATGCTTGTGAACATGTATGTGGAAGACATTATATTTGACTTAACTAATCAAGTTATTGTAGATGAATTTGTAATGCTCATGACGAGCAAGTTTAAAATAAGTATGAATAGGGACATTAGTGTATTTCTAGGATTACAATTAAGAAAATTACCTAAGGAATATTCGTCCGTCAAGAAAAGTATACCACCGAACTGTTAAAGAAATATTCCATGGATAATTGTTCTTTGGAAAAGGTCCCTATGGCCTTCGGTTACATAATCACAACAGATCCTACCAGAGAGTTAGTTGATTAAAAGATATACCAAGGAATGATTGGTTCTCTACTGTACTTAACCACACGTAGGCCATATATTGTCTTCACAACAGGTTGATGTTCCAAATACCAAACTGATCCCAAAGTATCTCATCTAAATGTTGTCAAATAGATCTTGAGATATCCTAAAAGGAGTAAAGTATTAGGATACATTGTACCCATCGAGAAACGAATTTAATCTCCAGGATTTCACCGATGTTGATCTTGCAAGATGCAGATTAGAATACAAGAGCACTTCTGGAGGATGTCCATTCCTTGGTGGACGATTGGTGAGTTGGTCATCAAGAAAGCATAAATGCATATGACTTTCCAGCATAGAAGCCTAATTCGTTGCAACAATAAGTTGATGTTTGCAGGTATTTTGGATGAAAACTCAACTCATGGATTACGACTATAAAATGCTTCACAAACCAATTTACTATTATTGCGAGAGTGCCATCGAAATTTCAAACAATCCCGTCAATCACTCCAAGATGAAGCACATTGAATTAAGATATCACTTCATCAAGGATCGCATTCTCCAAGGAAATATTGTATTATTCTTTCTTCCTTCACATGAAGAAATAGTTGTCGTTTTCACCAAACACTTGATTCCATAAAACTTAATGGATATTTAGAAATGTTAGGAATGATGAATCCTAACCCTCAGTTTTTCTTGAAGGGATAAATGGTATCGACTTCAAAGTCTTCGCATCTAGCAAATAGATATCCTTCACTCATCTTGTCAACAAAAAATCTTTGATGCAAAATTATTTGGCTATATTTTAAAGTTTATCCACTTAAGTCTAACTATTGAGCATAAAGTTCACAAATTATTCCTCGAAAATTATGTTCACCGAAGATTATGTATGATCTATGTACTCTCCTAGTCACTTTATTGTTTTTATCTTTAACCTCGCTATCGGGTTGTATTTCAGTATAAGATTATACCGCAATTGCAATCTAACTATCATACCGCAATTCTTCCTTTAAGAATGGAGAAGTATTTTTCCCATTGGCAATAAATAAAGTTTCAAAAGGATGTGCTATTTAATGAATTACCTCAAATTAAATATGTTTTTATAAGGAATGTGTTTCGTCTAATTCATCTAAATGAACTTTTCCCTTTAGTATCTTTTCAAAAATTGACATGGACCCATGTTTGTCCATTTTTGAATAAAATAATGAGATTTGGCTTTTCAATAAAATACATTTCTTACCAACCTTTTTGATATGACAGAGCACATATCAATTGTCAAACTGAAATTTTTTTCCACTCCCCTACGTTTTACCAAAACCATCATCACATCATTTAATGCTAAACATTCCCCATTAAATGCCCATCATATCTCAAAGTTCTTTTTAATTAGAATAATTAGAAAACCCTTAGGTTTTTATAGACATCAAAAACTTTTCTCATTTTTATTAACCTTTGAAATCCCAATGTATAAATCCCTCTCTTTCCTCTCAAGAAAGCTTTATGCTTTTTGAAATCATTGACGATCTTCATCTTCATCCTCTTGCTAGAAACCGTTTCCTGTAAGTTCTTCAAACCATTTTCAAGTAAGAATAGTGAAATGAAATGTCTCCAAGAAACAATCAAAACCTCCTGGATGAACATCCACCATTAAGCACACTGGACCATCGATTACATCAAGCAACTAGAGAGTGGTCTTCAACGATCACGATCACTACAATGAAACAATCAAACTGATGATCCATTTTCTTCCAAAATACCTTTTTTTGGTCCATTTGATGCTGTCACAGATGTTATTCCATTATTGTTTCTCTACAAGTGTGTTTTCTTATAGTTTAACCCAAAAGAAGATCTTGATGAAATTCGCTTCAAAGTTGCCAATGATTCAAGGACTCTCTTACCAAAGCCAAATTCATTGAAGTGATCAATCTAAGGGTTCCTCCATCAGTTGTATTAAAATACCATAACAACGATGATGTGTTCAAGGCACTCTACAAGATGGGAATCCACGAAAGATTGAAGGGTATTGAAAACTTCAAGAAAGGAAAACTTCCAACAGTCTAGTAATCTGTCTGTCATTATGTAATTTGTTGTTTCTCATGAAGAATTGGTGGAATGGATGCTATGGGAAAACAACTTTTGGATGTACTCTAGACCATCTCTACCGATGAGGTTGACGACTTTGGAACCATCCTTTAGGATGATTTCATCCAATATATTGGAAGGAAGACACCAAGAGAAGGCCTGAAAAGGTACACTCTCCTAAAATGAAGCTGAAGTCAATCATCCAATAGGGTTTTGGTTACTGTGCATCCACGATCTGCACAATGAAGCTGAAGTCAGTTTTGGAAATGATACCAATTTCTTCACTTGTAGAGATCTGAAAAGGTACACTCTCCTAAAAGATCAAACTATCTTTGGTCGTATTAGAAAGTTCCCAAATGACATTTTGAATGAGATAGGTTTATTTGACATTACCCTATCTGCCCATATTGAGGCTACGAGCGATATTCCACCTCATCGTTCTACCCTGCCTAGCCCCACACCACAATCTACTAGACTTGTCTCAATCTCTCAGACTAAAAGAATCAAAATGAAAGAAAAGAGAAACTCCACTCCAAGAAGAATTATGAAAAAGGGTACAAAAGCCAAAAAGATGACCAAAAAAGCTACCATAGACCAGACATGTACCAAAGAGCAAAGACCGACTAAAGAGCTCATGCACAATGAAGAGCCCAAAATCGCCAAAGAGCCGGTCAATTTAGTTGAGGCCATTAATACTGAAGATCCATCACCATCAACTTTGTAGAATCTCTTTCGTAAGAGAAAATTGAAACTCACTAGCCCACCTAGCCATAAGCGAACCAAACAATCCATCCCTCTACTCCGCTACAGTAAGTGTATTGGTTTCATTAGGAGAACATGGAGACATAAACCAATCTTGATTCCAAAGGAATTTGGATGTACATAAAAATCCTAAGGACCCAAGGTTAAGCAGTTGCATATTTTTTATTTCTGAGGAGTTACACTCCATCTTTTCTTCACTTACACATATACTTAAAAGACCTAATGTACTATAGGGTCCTATTTTAGAGACCTTAGCAAATAAAGGAATGAGGCCAAACTTGGTTTCAAACTAAGGAGACCGAGGGAGTCCTAGAAATACTATACCACCAACATTACATCCAAGAGGATTAGGCAAGGGGAGAACCAACGTGTAAGGATACGTAACCCAGTGGACACCTTGGTTGTAACTGGTTTTGATTTTGTAATTCTAGATGACAGTTGGACGAATGATCAACCAACAACAGAAGAAGGTAGGATAAAATTAGATGCCTTTAAATCGGTGGTTCAAGTGAGAAAGGAAAGATCTCTGTTGGTGCAACAGAAAAAAGTGGAGGAAAATCATCAAGTTGCAATGTATTGGGCCAAATGTATCAACAACTGCAATAGAGTTCATGAATTGGAAATAAATCCAACTTAGATAGCAATGATGGATGATATGATGCAAAGAGCCCACGAAGGAACTAGAAACCAGGCCGGATGAGCAAATGAAATTATTGAACCAATTCTAAATGAGGATTCCAATGAAGATGGCATTGGGATTCAGATAAGTGATGAACCAATGTTTGGGTATGATCTAAGCGAGGAAGACGTTCAGAAGCAGTCACCAACCTTCAACCACCACAAGGTTCATTTTCCACAACTTCTTCAAACATGGGACAATGGATTATTGAGATAAAAACAAGGGATAAACTCACTATAGACTAGATCTGGTTGAGAATTGAAATGAGAATTAGACAGTTGGATGGCCAAAGACAGAAAGATCACAAGAATTTTATCAAAAAGGAGGAAGAGTTCTTGTCTAAGATCAATGATTTAAAAGAAAATCTGTAGATAGTATCTAAGAATCATGACAAAAAGATGAAACATCTTATTTATGAGACTCACAAAGCCTATGAGGATGGCTATGCCAAGTTGCAACACACAATCCACAAAATTTAAAGATCCAATGTTGCTCATATTACCATTGATATGATCGATGAAATCCTTGAAGTCTCTAAGGATGTTCATGATCATCTCAAGAATATGCTTATCATGTCTACCAATGAAGTTTGTAGGAAACTTCAAATTAACAACAAAAAAGTCTATTACCTGCTAAAAGAAGTTACAATTTTGCTTGAGGATAAATCTAAGCCTTCTTCTACTTAAAAAGGGAAAGCCCACTTCTGAACTAAATCCAGAAACAACTCCTAACTCTTCGTCAAAAGTAAATGTTCCTACCAACACTGAAGGAAGCTCAACTCTAGAAGATCAAAAACTCTATCACCTAGTCAAAGATCTCCAATTCCCATGTGAAGAAATCCAACTCAACCAAGAAGAACTCTAAATCCTCCTCCAAAAAACCTTTGTAAGGTCACACTTTATGATCTGATGAGTCAAACACTACATGATGACCACCAGCGTCAATGCTAGCATCAGCTTCAGTATTATCAATGTTAGTGTGAACTTAATTATTCTAGTAATTATTTGTATATTAGGAAGTTATAGATTGTATATATATAGAATAGATACCTGATCTGTAATATTAGTGATTAGGATCAGACCTTTACTTAGATTAGTAAACATCCCCTAAATAGTGGGATCTTCGTTATTGTAATCATATAGAATATATTATTAGGGTAAAACACTAATATAGTTGGGTGATGCCTTTGTGACCTAATTATCTTTGTGAGAACCTCTTTCTTAGTGAAAATATTTTTGTGATCATACACGTTCTTTTGTTTTCTATTCAATCTTTGCTTTGTTAGTTTGTTTACTGTTGTTCATACTTGAGTATATCCGATCGATACAAACCTTCAATTGGTATCAGAGCAGGTTTACCATACATTCAAGTTATCATATCTTCCTCTAATTATCCAAAGTCATCTGCCGTAAACAAAATCCCTCCTTTTGATCAACACAAATTTGCAATGTAGTAATAAAGGCTATGGTTCTTCTTAAAACCATGGATTTTGATGTGCTTAACATTGTAGACAAAGGTCAACACGTTCCTATATATCATGCCATGGTTAACAATGCTCTTGTTGGTCCCTTCAAACAAAAGCTAATAACTAGGCATGAAGATCATAACAAAACACTTAACAGTCTTCATTTTAAAGCTAGGGAAATCATAGGAAACTCTATTCCATTTCATGTGTACCATCTGGTTTAGAATTATGAGTTTGCTCAAGAGATGATGGAAAAACTAACTGTGTCTTATAAAGGTACCAAGGAGGTTTAAGCAACAACCATAAACAATCTCAACTGGAGATATAAGCATTTCTTTGCTCGGCAAGGTGAGTCTCTAACTCAAACCTTTAACATGTTTAACTCTTTGCTCGGCAAGGTGAGTCTCTAACTCAAGTCTTTTCTTCTTGAATCTATCCCTCTACCAAAATCTTGTATTTCAAAGCAGGAGGAATCCGAGGAATAGATTCAAGAAGAAAAGACTTCTGAAGATGAAGGACTAAATGTTAAAGGTCTAATTACTCTTGTTAATGGTTCCCCTGATAGCATTTTCAACAAGTATGACGTTGATATTCATCAAGCTGTCATAGAGTAAAATATAAAAGGCTCGAATGTCTCTTCTAATATTTAGGGTTAGGAGCATACTTGGTATGTTGACAGTGGATACTTTAGACACATGACGGGTCACAAGATCCTATTGATAGATTTTATGGAGAAAGATGGTCGCATTGTTACTTTTGGAGATAGTAGTACAGATCTATCTTGCTAAAGGGTGTGCTCTATGTCAAGGGCCTTCAAAAAAAATCTCATCACTATCAGTAAAATATGTGATGCTGGTTACAAAGTGTTTTTCGATTGCAATGAAGGAAAGGTCATTGACTCAAAGAACATAATTATGTTGCACTCCGGGACTAATATTTACGTGATTTAATTATATTTGTGTTGGACAACGTTGCTTTATGACTTTACATTACTTTTTGCTATTTTAAGTTTCTGAACATACGCTGCTGATTTTTATTTTATTATAAAACTTTTTGTGGTTCAAAAATTCTTTCTAATTTTCTTTTTACCAAAGGAGTATACATTGTTCAACTAATAGTGCCTATGTGTGTTCTTCTTTTTCAATCTCTATGTCTCAGGATCTTCTACCTTCATGTTGACAATGATCTTAACTGATTTGTTCTTTCTGAAAGGATCAACGTGTCGTTACTTTAGTGCAGGATGTTCAGAGTAGGGACAGTTGGAGCTGGTCCTACATCTTTTCTTCAACACCAACTTCTTTCTCCCTGATACTGATGATAATAATGAATGACTTGAAGCATCTTGCTAATGAGTCCAGATAGGAGAGAACTGTGTTTGAAATTATTTTTCTCGCACACATCTCTTCTTTCTATGATAGCCTATATCAGTTGCAATGAGATAAAGTGAAGCTAGGTAATATGGCACGTCTAATTTCCATACACGCCCTCACTGCTACACCAATTCCCATAAGATATCCAAAGACCTCTTCAATAAGAAAGTGATCCTCATCATGTCTATCACATATCATAATGTATGGAAACTTCGAGTTTTGTCTTGGCGACTCTCATAACTCGAAGCTTACAAAGATTGGATCCTTTTAACTTGTTGGTTACAAGGACTGGTTCTTGTTGTTCTCTTGTTCTTGGTGAACATGAAGCTTGGAATCAATCTTCAATACTTCAACAATTAAAGGCATCTTCTCTCATGGTTTGTTGTGAAATATGTTTTGTGTTGATGTATTTGATCTTGCTTGTTTATTCTCTTATAGAAAGTGTTGAGTGGCAGATCTCTTGGAGAAAGGAAACTTATTGATGGCCCTTCAATTCAAAAGATTTTGTGAATCGAGTCATTATCTCATTTTTGAAAAAGATTAACAAATTTTACTTTTATAAAACTTCCTTGTATGACTAACTCTTTTGTTTTATTATGTTATTACTATTTTATTTCTTATTATTTTATTATCGTGTGCCTTCTTTAATGAATTTAGCGAGAATTTGTAATTCTAAACTAAAACTTAACCTCATGATATAGAAGTTGAACCAATTCTCATTGATACGTTTACGTTATTTATGATTCACACTGATTCCAACTCAGCGTGATTGAAACATTCCAGTCTCTCCTCAGATTCTTGTTAATAAAATTTAACGATTCATTGTGATGTACTACACACTGATAAAAGTTTGAAACTCTATGTTGATGGTTAGTCTATGTACCGTAGGCTACCACACACACATACAGACACACCAATCCCTTCTTTCACTTAAACTCTTCTTAAAAGTGGTATGATTTAGCATAACATACCATACATTAATGAGAGGTTGAAAAATTTGTGCCAATGGTTAGGCTACATACCATAGCTTATCACACACACACACACACAAAACCATTCTCACCTTACTTTCTTTTTTAGAATTTTATGATTTAGCATATGTAACCTGATGCTAATGAAAATTTGAAAACTTTGTACCGATGGGTATATCACATCATGTGATCTATTACATGCACCTACCTATTCTATCCCAACTAATATTATATTAAATAAGTTAATGATTCATTATATCTGCTATACCTTGATAAAACTTTGTCACTCTTTGTTGATGTGTACATTTCATACTGTAATGTATTGCATGCATCATTCCATTATCACCTTTTATTCTTATAATAAATGAAGTTGATGATTCAACGTATAAAACCATACACTGATGAGACCTCGCAACACCATGTCATTGAATGATAGTTCAAACCCATGCTATTAGGAGACATCACAATCTCACTCTATTCTCAGCTGCAACTCTGATACACTGATAGAACAATTCTAATAGGCTAACTGCTTACGCTGATATCTCATGCTGCTGACACCTTGTCTTGCTGATACACTTTTCTCAAAAATAACTTTTGGATGACGATTAAAGTTTTGCAACAATATCTTAAATTACGAGATTTTACGGCCCCACTTTCTCCAATCATGATTACATAAAAGGATGAAAATTCACATATAAATTAGGATAACTCTATCTCCTAGGTCATTTTTACAACTTATTCAAGTAGTCAAATTGCTCTATAAAACAGGCTCTCTCGATCATCATTTTCCTCAAGTTTTTATCATGTTGGAGGTTCTCTATGTGTTTGCTCATGATGCTAATGTGGTCAAAGGCCCTCATGCTAATGATACTTTGATTGTTATTTAATTAAACAACATTGCATTCTCTGATGTTATCCCAAATTAGTATAAGAACTCAGGAATTGAAGACTTCATAAAATACGTGAAAAGCTACCCTTTTTTCTATGCATTCTGTGATTTCCCAAAGCCATTTTACCCTAAGAAAGTATGTGAGTTCTACTATTGTTTCTTTGTCGACTCTAATGCTCAAACCATTACCATAACCATTGGAGACCGTCATTCTAGGGTTGTTATCAATGCAACAACTTTTCGGAATTCTCTTCATCTTCCCCAATCATAAAAATAATCTAAAATCCTTCTAAAGAAAAATGTAACTCTATTTGTTCAAGTTTAGGGTATAAGTTATCTCCTCACGGTACTAATCATGACCTAATGAAATACACCCACCATCAATGCTATTATGCAGGGTGGAAGCACTTACCATGAGTGATTGGAAAATGTCTTGGACATAAGATGGGAAGCTTAGATTAGTTAAACCTATTTGGTCAACGAATCTTGTACGTAAAGGCGTGCAACAGAAGAATGGATTTTACTTAACTCTTCCTAGTGCTGGGTGACAACAAAAAAATTTAATCACTTCAGACAAATATCAAAACAAACTTCGTTAAACTTGAGGAAATAAAACTTCGGAAAATGTAACTCAAGCGAACACAATATATAACGTGGTTTTGTCAAGGTGACCTACACCTATGGGTGAACGAGAGAGAGAGAGAGAGAGAGAGAGAGAGAGAGAGAGAGAGAGAGAGAGAAAGAGAAAGAGAGAGAGAGAGAGAGAGAGAGAGAAAGGATTTTATTAACTTCCAAGAACAAATACAATCACACACAAAGGTTACAACTTACTTGAGCTCTCAAAACAAAATAATCCCTCTTGCTTACTAACTTCTCCAAAGGAGTGCTCTCAAGTCACAGGGATTACATTCTTCAAACTTCTGCATATTCATAATTATGGAGATCTGAGTCTATTTATACTAGAGGGATCATACCTGAAACCCTAATGGGCAAAACGCATTGGACCATAGGCCCATGAAAGGTGACAACCAATCATATATCACCATACAACGTCTTCTAGAATATTCTTCCATTTCATACAACCCATGAGCATCAACAACACACATCATGGAGCACCATATGCCATAGTGGATCATTATGATGTACTAGTGGCACATCATGAACACTAATGGTCCAACATCCATCATGATGGCACAACATGGTGTAATCCTCAAGCAATACCAACTTCTGAGCATCCTTGAACGATCTTGAGCATCACAAAGGACTTCATAGCATACTTGGCAAGTGACGGATACCATGGCTCATCAAGGAACCAAAATGGCCCATCTTGCACCATGATGATGCAACATGTGCAAGGATGGCACAAGAGGAATCAAGTATAACGCAAGAGCTTCTAGGTTGGAGCAACAACACCATCTAAGCACAACAACAAGTCAATGAATTGCATGGTGCAACAAGGCAATGCTTGGGGCAACAACACAATTCATATGCAACAACATCTTTCTTGACCCAAGTCTTTAGCAGGTGGCGCAACAAGGTACCCATGTTACTCCATATCACTCCTAAGTGCTCCAACCTTCTTCAAGGTGCTCCAAAACCCATTCTGTATGATCCGTTCCTTTGGAACTTGATCCATTCCTTTGTCATACAATCCATTCTCTTCTCAGATGATCTATTCCTTTGTCACATGCTCCATGAACCTCACGTGCTCCATTTAGTTCTAAGCTCTCAAAATGAACTCAAAATGCTTCATCCAAGTGATCTACTTGATTCTAACTGCTCCATGTTGGAAAAGACTTCATACCTCAACAATCTCAACTTGAAGACTCGAACAACTTCACCTGCCTATCAAAGTCTTCAACATTCTATTAATCTCTCTCTCTCTCTCTCTCTCTCTCTCTATATATATATATATATATATATATATATATATATATATATATATATATATATATATATATATATATATATATATACGCCAACCCCATCCTCAAAATCTTGGTAGAGTAGTGAAGTCGTGCTTGGCTTTAACTTTTTAGTGGTAAAAACCTTAGTACATTCATTTTCTAAGTTCTCAATACTAAGGACTTTCTTCCGCTTAGCAGCCATTGGTTCATTGTCGTGAACTCTCTGTTCAACCGCATCTTAAGCTCATTGATCTTCTACGAGTTGGAACCAACAATCAAAACAACATCAATATTTAATACGAGGATGATGTATGAGGAGCTTACCTACTTCAAGTAACAATTGTGATCAACCTCACATCTTCTAAACCCATTTCTCATCTTGAAGTTATCAAAATTTAAGTACCACTACTTAGAAGTTTGCTTCATGCCATATAAATTTTCTTTATCCTTGAACACTAACTTTTTTTTATCAACTATAAGATCACTTTCTAGTTGTGCCTTCAAGATGTCTCCTTCCAAGTTGTCATAAAGGAGATCAGTTGTATTCACAGCTACATGCTCTAGATGGAGATTTTAAGAGGCCTCTCCATTTAATAAAGAAGTAATTGTGGTCGTCTTCGCAACTGGAGAATCATCCTCTTTCTTCTTTTGTATTCCATTGACTTCCAATCTTCCGTTTCATGTTTTACCACCATCTATCTCATCCTTAACTTGAAACATGTAACAAACTGTTATTTCAAACCTATGTAATAATATAGGTCAATTTGTAGTTCTTTTCATAATAATAGAGATAAATTTTAGCATATTGTGTACATTTACATAATTGACCCTAAAAAATAAAGTATTAAAGAATCTTGATTAGGCTGAACAAAGTGATAGAGATTGTAACAAGGTTTCCAAAAATATAAATAACACAAAAATCCGAGTTATAACGAAGAAATTATGACCAATCGATGATCCGTAACAAAACCGACACACACTATTTAGTGTAAAAAGTGAGTTTTCGATAAACTACTTTATAGCCTTAGTGATTTAATTGAAAGTCATAGTATTTGTTAAACCGAGAAGTTCCATAAAAAGAATGTCCAAATATGACTTCGTATGACGAAGTTATGATTTTTCTAAGTTTCGGAATAGTGGTAGACAACTAAAAACTCGAAGTAAAGATCGGGCGAGATATAGCCGAAACAATCTAAATAAGAATCGAAGGTCTCGTCAATAGTAGTACAACGGTAAAAAGTCTGAGGAAAACGGACATCGGATGAAGAAGTTATGAATTTTTAACAGATTTTCTTGTCCTGGCGTGTTAAAAATAATGATATTAAAAATAAAATGAGAACTAGACGACGAAGTCTAAACGAAAGTTGTAGATTATATTCCCGCCTATGCGAACATATAAAGAACGTCAAAAACAAAGTTCGTATGTGAAAGTTATGAATTTTGGAAGATTTAGGCTCAAAAACCGAGAAAAATTGGATAATACCGGGGAATCTCGCATGAACAGTAACCGCCACAGCCGGGTCCGACACGCATCTCCTTCTGATTCGACCGAAGTCGTGGTCCAGTGCGCGTCCGAAACACATCGCCTTCTGATTCGACCGTGGTCGCGGTCCAGTGCACGTTCGACGCGCCTCGCCTCCGTGTCTCGTATCCGAAATTCGACCTCGTGGCCTTTGCTACCGGTGACCTGTGTCCGGTGACTCACCCCTTTGGCCGAACCCTCGCACCCTATATAAGAGTTCTGAGACTTCTGAGATTTAACACATTTCTTTCACCCTTTTCCATCCTTTTTCACCCCTTTCACTTCCATAATCTTACATACAACCTCCAAAGCCCCAGTAGCATATCTAAAATCCTGAGCAAGCCTCGAAGCCCTGAGATTCCCAAGAAAAACAACCTTCTCCAGTTGAAACACTGTCCAAATAAGGCCGGTTTTTCTTCAAATAAACTCTTTTCCCGAAAACGAAACGCTATCTACATCACCACCTATCAAGTGAGTTCATACCCCTGTATTTTCATAATTTTTATAGTTTTTACGCGCGGGGGGGGGGGGGGGGGGGGGGGAGGGAATACAAGTCTAACACAAGAACTTTGTGTCACAAAAAAATGATTTCAAATTGTGATAAAATGACATTAAGTCATCAAAAATACTCAAAGTATTAAACTCTTTTATAAACTTATATTTTTCCTCAAAATTTATATTTGTATAGATATATTTAAATAAATAAGATTTCAAAGGCTTAGGACTGATAACTCATTGTGGGTCCTTTTCCTTGTTTGGATGTGGGCTTATAATACTGGTTATTTATCCAAATGTCATTAAAATTTTACTTATATATATACATATATATATATATATATATATATATATATATATATATATATATACACACATATATACATATATATATATATATATATATATATATATATATATATATATATATATATATTAAACCACATCGAACCGCAGTTAAACCAATTCAGAAAGTACATATAATTATAATATGTATAATTTGTGATACATAGAACATTAATTCAAGATTCAACTATACTAGAATACACCGTTTTATAAGAAACAAAGGTTTGATTTAAAACAAATCAAAGGTATACAATTTTCAAATACATGTTAAGAGTACTAATTTGAGAATATACAATCAATCATTATTTTAGGATGATTGGGTTTTCATAACTATTATACATGTAACATTTATATGATTTTTATGAGTCATTCGATTCAGGTTGTTTAATTCATTTAAACAACATAGTTAAAGTCCTAATATTATAACCATAATCTCCAGTCAGGGGATCAAAACAAGTTGTGAGTAGATCTTTATTGGGATTGACAACCCTGCACTCAGGCTGCTAGCTACAGTCAGACATACACGCCATTGAGTGACAATTGTTATCAACAGTTTAAACGCCTTCAAAGCATTTGTTTCAGGCCATCTTATCTCAGTATGATTATAATGACTTATTAAAAAGATATTAATAATACATTAGTGTAAAAATCCACCAAACATAAGTACATTTACAAAGTACTAGTTTACAAGGTACAAACTATAGTAGTACATTAATAGCTAGTAGAACCAGGCACACTCACAGTTACAAGTTTTACATAAAGTAATACAAATATAGAACATTGGTTTGCAAATAAGAACAATTTTATGAGAAAACAATTTTATGAGATTAAAACTACTTTTCATGGAACTGAAAACATACTTTTAAACATAAATACTTATGCACTCACTCAACTTTATGTTGATACTCTCTTTTCAAATTACTTGTATTCTCAGGGAAACAATAAATAGGTACTCCCCGAGCTTTTTGAGAAGATGGAGCTATTTCGAGTCATATCTTATTCTTTTGTATAATTATTTTGGTTTCAAAATACAATGATGAAACACATGTAAATATTTATACTTGTTAAATACAATGGTTGTTTGTAATCTGATTACTATTATGCCTGTGTTGTGATAATACAAATGAAGTCATCCACCCCCGGATGTTTCCGTCGTTTGGTTTGGGGGCGTGACAGATTGGTATCAGAGCATTGTTTATAGTGAACTCATTATATCAATCCAGAAAAGATATGCAAACTATAAATACAATTAGGGTTGAGATCTCCGACTACAAGTATAATTTTAAAAATATAAGTATTTTACAAGAAGTATATTAACACTCTTACTTACAAGTACGGTATCGCAGTCATAAGAACTTAAAAGTATTTAAATGTTGAATATTGCCGTCAAACCTGAGTAGTTATGTAATCATATCTGGGATTAATATAGCCTGCTCAACTATATTGGTTTGAGATATGACCAACATGTGTTTGGGAGTGAAAATAGTATTGCAACAAGTCTAAATCTTACCAACTACAGAAGAAACTCAAGAACATAACACAAAATACTATAAGAATATTATAACATCGATATGAGTTAGTTTTTCATGCATTTTTCTCATGCCCTCATTTTCGCAAAGACACAATGCCACGATATCATTTACTAGGGGACCCTCATTTTCCGAACCATGGTAAGAAAGGATGGATAGTAGACAATCCAGAAGAGGATCCAGAAGAAGATGAAGATAAAGATTTGGAGGGTATCGATACAGAACCTACAGTATACAATCCCCTACCAGCCATCCCACCTCTCGTAGCCAGGCAAGGATATCAAGGGCCAACGCGAGTTTGGGGGAGACCACATATACCACTAGAGCATACAACAAGGCCAACACCCACCTTATGGAATGTGATGAGATTTCTATGACCTTAGTAACGGAGGGTCAGCCGACAGGGCTCTTCCTGTCATTATTCATCATATAGCTCGCCAAACCGATCAGGCGAGGGTTTCGATCAACCAAATCCTAGAAGTCACGGCTGCCTCCCAACAAAATGCCGCAAATATTCATCATCTAGATAGAGATCATGATGAAACCAGACATCACACCGACATGCTCCATGTAGAAATGATTGCTGCTCAAATAGAAATGAGAGCACTTCAAGAGCGTCAAACTACAGCGGAGAGGCGTTTTATGGAGTCAGAATCCCATAAGGCAGGGCCCAGTACTAGGAGCCAGACTCCCCGCAAGTAGTGTTTACACTACTTGTACTTTGTATATTAATGTATATTAAATGTATATACCACTTTACGATATGTACAAAACCGTGTATCAATAAAATGGTAATCATTTTACTTCAACAAGAGTTATTACAAATAAACATCTTATTTCATAAGTTTTGGTTATAGTATAAACTTATGAATATGTCCAGGTGTTATTTTTTATGTTTTCAGTACGACTGCAAAAATTTCATTTTCGATAGATCGGTTTGATGTCGATGTTTTTTCACTATTATGGTATATTAGAGACCCGCTTTAAGGTTGATTTTTCTAAAACTACATGTACTTAATATACCAATACAATCGACATGTATTTTCATACTCTTTGAAAAATAACCATTCAAATTCATATTATCCTGTTACAAGTTGTACGTGTAGTAGATTTCTATTTCCAATTCTTTACAAGATTCATATTGAATAAAGTGTTTAGTTCAGAGATATCAAATTCATTTTCACTCTTGATATCTTATTATGTTTTTATATTTTAACCTTGATAGTAAAAGGTGCCTCCTCGGAGAAATCCAAGACGTAACAACAACATCAATGAAACACCAACACCACTTCTGCCACCACATCCTCAATTCGACACTGCTATGTTTCAAGCGGCGGTCACGACAGCTGTTGCAGCTGCCATGTCTCATATCTAAACTCCTGATGCTAGTGGGTCGGGAACCGGTGCACAACCTACCAACCATGGCGAAAATCAGGGACACTCGCAAGAGTATACCTATAAAGAATTCTTGAACGCCAAACCCATGACCTTTAATGGAAATGGAGTAGTAATGGTTTTAAAACAATGGATTGAGAAGACAGAAGAAAATTTTGAAGTTTGCTCTTGTCCAGAAAGTAGCAAAGTCAAATTTGCTGTTTGTAACTTTTTTGGATAGAGCTTTAACATGGTGGAATGGGCATATTAAGTCACTAACTTTGGTGGTGGCTAACTCGATAAGCTGGGAGAACTTAAAACCCATATCGATGCGGGAATATTGTCCGCGAGGGGAAATTCAAAAACTCGAGCAAGAGTTCTGGGGTCTTATAATGGTTGGTTCTGATATAACAACCTACACATACCGATTCTGTGACTTGGAGATCGTTTTTCCAGAAATGGTTGCTCTGGAGAGCAAAAAGATTGAAATGTATATTTGGGGACTATCGCCCCAGATACAAGCAAGTGCCATTGCTTCTAGGCCTGTCACCCTTGATGGTGCCAAGGAGTTGGCACAGTGACTTGTTGACCACAGAAATCGACAAAACTCTATGGTTGCTACCCCAAAACAACCTAAAGAAAACAACAGCAACAACAACAACAACAACAACAACAACAACAACAACCACAACAAGGGTTGGAACAAGCGGAAGGGTAAATCTCCTTTGGAACCTTCAAAGAAGCAACAAGTAGTGACATTCCATGCCGCTACTGTACCTGCTACCATACCTACTACTGTCCCTGCTACTGTCCATAATAACCCTGCACCAACTAAGCCCTATGCTAGAAACCTCCCTAAATGCAACAAGTGCAATTTTCACCACAACGGAACTTGCCAAGAAATGCAGTGCCGTAAATGCAATAGGAAAGGGAATGTTGCCCGATTCTGTAGAACACAACCCCAACCGATTAACCAAGTACCTTCCACTGGAGTAGGTCAAGCATACTACCAATGCGGTGATGTGGGGAATTTGAAGGGATATTGTCCAAAAGCTAGAAATGCCATTGGACTTAGGAGAATTCTAGCACTAGGTCACGAAGAAGCAGTGGCAGACCCTGCGGTGGTCACGGGTATGTTCCTTCTCAAAAACACTTATGCATGCATTCTATTTTATTGTGGTGCTGAGAGGAGCTACGTGAGCCACAATTTTAAATATCTAATAAATCAAAACTGCCAACCACTAAATGAAACTTTCACAGTCAAAATGGCAAACGGGAAATCCAAATCCACCATTGATATCTACATAGGATGTAATCTTACCTTGAGTGACTTGTCTTTCCCAATAGACCTTATGCCAGTCTCTATCAAAAGTTTTGACGTCATAATAGGTATGGATTGGTTGTGCCCTAACCATGCCGACATCCTACGATATGCAAGAGCTATTCGCTTGAAATTTCCAACTAATGAAACTCTTATTATTTATGGTGACAAGCCCTGAAGGAACCTTCAAATCATTTCTTGCATCAAGGCACATAAATACCTTCGCAAGGAGTACTATGCATTATTATCTCACGTTGTAGAAAAAAATCAAGAAGTGAAAGACATCGCAAGCATTCCTGAGGTCTGCAACTTTCCCGATGTTTTTTCTCGATGATCTTCCAAGAGTGCCTCCCGAACGATAAGTTAAATTCAGAATCGACTTAATCCCTGGGGCTACCCCTGTAGCCAAATCCCTCTATCAACTTTGCAACTTCTGAAATGCAGGAATTATCTAGCCAACTTAATGAACTCCTAAGCAAAGGTTTCATAAGACCAAGCTTCTCACCTTGGGGAGCACCAGTTTTGTTTGTAAATAAGAAGAATGGATCATTCCGCATGTGCATAGACTAACGCGATCTAAATAAACTTACGATCAAGAATCGATATCCTCTACCTCACATTGACGATCTGTTTGACCAACTTCAAGTTGCGAATTACTTCTCAAAAATAGACTTAAGATCCGAGTATCACGAGTTATGGATTTTGGAAGAAGACATTCCCAAAACCGCATTCAAAAATCGTTATGGTCATTACGAGTTTGTAGTGATGCCATTCGGACTAACGAATGCACCTGTTGTGTTCATGGACCTAATGAACAGAGTGTGTTGTCCATTCCTGGATAAATTCATCACAGTCTTCATTGATGACATCCTTATCTACTCAAGACGTGAAGAGGAACATGACCAACATCTTCATCAAATATTGAAAACTCTTAGAACAGAGAAACTCTATGCAAAGTTTTCAATGTGCGAATTTTGGATCAAAAAGGTTGATTTCCTAGGTCACGTGGTCAGTTCAGAAGGAATACACATGGACCCTTCCAAAATCAAGGCAATTGAAAACTGTTCAGCACCCAAAACACCTACATGAATCCAACAATTTTTAGGTCTTGCTGGCTACTATCGTGGATTCATCCAAAATTTCTCTTGAATCACTAAACCGCTTACCACCCTGACACAAAAGGGTGTTACTTTTAGTTGGGGAGAAGAGTAAGAAACAACATTCCAAACACTGAAAAGAGCTTTATGCAGTGCATCAACCTTCTCTTTACCTGAAGCGACTGAGGACTTTGTAGTATACTGTGATGCTTCTAATTAAGTTCTTGGGTGTGTTCTTATGCAAAGAGGAAAGGTTATATCATATGCCTCAAGACAGCTTAAAACACATGAGGTCAACTGTACAACACATGACCTTGAGCTAGGAGCAGTAGTGTTTGCTCTGAAGATCTGGATACATTACTTATATGGCACAAAATGCACAATATTCACGGACCATAAAAGTCTCCAGTATATCTTTGATTAGAAAGAATTAAACATGAGACAACGATGATGGTTGGAGCTACTGAACGACTACGATTGCGAGATTCTTTATCACCCTGGTAAAGCTAACATAGTAGCTGATGGCCTTAGCAGAAAAGAATACCCGGGATGACGAGTAAAGTCGTTGACCATGACAATCCATTCACATTTGTCCACACAGATTAAAGAAGCCCAACTTGATGCCTTGAAACCCGAAAACGTGGCAGGTTAATCCTTGAGAGGAATGGATAAGAACTTCGAAGTCAGCGATGATGGAGTCTATTATTTCATGAACTGGATCTGGACACTAAGGTTCGGTGGTTACAGAGACGTGCTTATGAATGAACCACACAAAACCCGATACTCCATTCACCCAGGTTCAGACAAGATTTATCTGGACCTCAAGAAACTATACTGGTGGCCTAACATGAAGGCCAAAATCGCTACCATTGTGGGCAAGTGCCTTACTTGTGCCAAAGTCAAGGTAGAGTACTAGAAACCTTCAGGTTTATTGCAACAACATGAAATCCCTAGATGGAAGTGGGAGCACATTACAATGGACTTCATAACTAAGTTACCCAAGACAACGGGCGGTTATGATACTATTTGGGTAATCGTCGATAGATTAACCAAATCCGCACACTTCTTTCCAACAAAAGAAAATGACAAGATGGAGAAACTAACAACAACTTACCTCAAGGAGATTATTAGACTGCATAGTGTGCTAATATCTATTATTTCTGACCGAGATAGTAGATTCACTTCTCGTTTCTGGCAGTCATTACAAAACTCTTTGGGAACTAGGTTGGACATGAGTACAACCTACCATCCACGAACCGACTGACAAAGTGAGAGGACGATTCAAACATTAGAAGACATGTTGCGAGCTTGCGTGATAGAGTTTGGAAAGGCATGGGATATTCATTTACCCTTTTTCGAATTCTCTTACAACAATAGCTATCACACAAGCATAAAGGCTACTCCTTTTGAAGCCCTCTATGGCCGCAAGTGCATATCACCTCTATGTTGGGTTGAAGTGGGTGACACACAGCTAGCTAGAGGTCAAACTCCTGACAGTGCTCTCACTGGTCCAAAAATTATTCAAGAAACTACAGAGAAAATTGTACAAATTCGGGAGCGACATAAAGCTTCTAGAAATAGACCTAAAAGCTATGCTGACAAAAGGAGAAAACCCTTGGAATTCTAGGTTGGTGACCACATCTTGTTAAAGGTCTCACCCTGGAAGGGCATGATACGCTTTAGAGAGCATGACAAACCGAATCCAAGGTACATAGGACCATTTGAGATTCTTGCTAGAATCAGTCATGTAGCTTACAAACTTCGACTACCCCAATAACTAAGTAACATTCATCCTACCTTCCATGTTTCAAACTTGAAAAAATGTCTATCTGATGAGACTCTTGTAATTCTTCTCGAGGAAATCGAGTTAAACAAGATCCTCAAATTTGTGGAACAACCTGTAGAGATTCTAGACAGGGAAGTTAAGAAAACCAAACAAAGTCGTATCCTGATAGTGAAGGTTTGCTGTAATGCAAAACAGGGACCTGAATTCACTTGGGAGCGGAAGATCAAATGCAATAGGAATATCCACATCTTTTTCCCTAGTCTATCTGTAATACTAATTTCGAGACGAGATTCTCTCTAACGGGGGGATAATGTAACAAACCGTTATTTCAAACCCATGTAATAATATAGGTCAATTTGTAGTTCTTTTTAAAATAATAAAGAGAAATTTTAGCATACTATGTACATTTACATAATTGAACCTCAAAAATAAAGTATAAAATAATCTTGATTGGGATGAAAAAAGTGATAGAGATTGTAACAAGGTTTACAAACATATAAAGAACACAAAAATCCGAGTTATAACGAAGAAATTATGACCAATCGAAGACCCATAACAAAACCGACAAACACTATTCAGCGTAAAAAGTGAGTTTTCGATAAACTACTTTTTAGCCTTAGTGATTTAAATGGAATTCGAAGTATTCGTTAAACCGAGAAGTGCCATAAAAGGAACGTCCAAATCTGACTTCGTATGACGAAGTTATGATTTTTCTAAGTTTCGGAATAGCGGTAGACAGCTAAAAACTCGAAGTAAAGATCGGGCGAGATATAGCCGAAACAACCTAAATGAGAATTGAAGGTCTCATCAATAGTAGTACAATGGTAAAAAGTATGACGAAAACAGACGCTGGATGAAGAAGTTATGAATTTTTAACGGATTTTTCCATCCCGGCCTGTTAAAAATAATAATATTTATAAAAAAGTAAAAATTAGCCAACGAAGTCTAAACGAAAGTTGTGGATTATATTCCCGCCTACGCGTACATATAAATAACGTCAAAAACGGAGTTCATATGCGAAAGTTATGAATTTCGGAAGATTTTGGCTCAAAAACCGAGAAAATTTGGATAATACCGGGGAATCTTGCATGAACAATAACCGCTGCACCCGAGTCCGACACGCGTCGCCTTCTGATTCGACCAAAATCGTGGTACAGTGCGCATCCGACACGCATCGCCTTCTGATTCGACCGAAGTCGCGGTCCAGTGCGTGCCTGACGCGCCTCGCCTTCGTGTCTCGCATTCAAACTTCGGCCCGATGACCTTCGTTGCTGTTGACCTATGTCCGGTGACTCACCCCTTCGGCCAAACCCTCGCACCCTATAGAAGGGCTACGAGATTTCTTGGATTTAACACATTTTTTTCACCATTTTCCATCCTTTTTCACCCCTTTCACTTCCATAACCTTACATACAACCCCCAAAGCCCCGGTAGCATATCTAAAGCCCTGAGCAAGCCTCGAAGCCCTGAGTTTCCCGAGAAAAACAACCTTCTCTAGTCAAAAGTCTGTCCAAATAAAGCCTAACACAAGAACTTTGTGTTACAAACAAATGACTTCAAATTGTGATAAAATGACATAAAGTCATCAAAAATACTCAAAGTATTAACCTATTTTATAAACTTATATTTTCCCCCAATATTTTGTATCGATATATTTGAATAAACAAGATTTAAAAGGCTTAGGACTGATAACTCATTGTGAGTCATTTTCCTTGTTTGGATGTGGGCTTATAATACTGGTTATTTTTCCGAATGTCATTTAAATTTTACTTATATATATATATATATATATATATATATATATATATATATATATATATATATATATATATATATATATATATATATATATATATATATATATATAAAGTTATTTCATCAGTTTAAATACCATTTGTAACATGTTGAGCAAGGGGTTACATTCAAAAACAATTAATACCATTTCGGAAAGTACATATAAATTATCATAGGTATAATTTATGATACATAGAACATTAATTCAATATTCAAGTATATACTAGAATGCACCATTTTACAAGAAACAAAGGTTTGATTCAAAACAAATCGAGGGTATACAAATTTCAAATACATGTTAAGAATACTAATTCGGGAATATACAATCAATCATTATTTCAGGATAATTCGGTTTTCATAACTATTATACATGTAACTTTTATATGCTTTTTATGAGTCATTCGATTCAGGTTGTTTAATTCATTTAAACAACAGAGTTAAAGTCCTATTATTATAACCAGAATCTCCAGTCAGGGGATTGAAACAAGTTGTGTGTAGATCTATATTGGGATTGACAACCCCGCACTCAGGCTACTAGCTATAGTCAGGTACACACGCCATTGAGTTATAATTGTTATCAACCATTTACACTCCTTCAAACCGTTTGTTTCAGGCCATCTAGTCTCAGTATGGTTATAATAACTTGTTAAAAAGATATTAATAATACGTTAGTGTAAAATCAACCAAACATAAGTACATTTACAAAGTACTAGTTTACAAAATACAAACTACAATAGTACATTAACAGCTGGTAGAACCAGGTACACTCACAATTACAAGTTTTACATAAACGAATACATATACAGAACACTAGTTTACAAATAAGAATAGTTTTATGAGATTAAAACTAAATTTCATATACAACCAAAAATATAGGATTTTTTGGAACATTTTATAGATTCATGGAATAGAAAACATACTTTTAAACAAAAATACTTATGCACTTACTCGAGTTTGTGTTGATACTCTCTTTTCAAATTACTTGTGTTCTCAGGGAAACAATAAACATGTTCTCCCCGAGCTTTTTGAGAAGATGGAGCTATTTCGAGTCAGATCTTCTTATTTTGTATAACTATTTTGGTTTCAAAATACAATGGTTATTTGTACTCTGATTACTATTTTGGTTCCAATACCCAGGATTCCATTGAATTTTCAACTCAACAAATGAGCACGTCACCTTCAAAATCTTCGGCCATATTCATGTCTTTATAGCCTTTATCTGCCATGCGCATTGGGAAATGAGTTTTGACACGACAACTCTCTTTTAGCTCCAACATGTCACGTCCCTCTTGTTGTTCTATACACCTCTCCTTCTCGACTTCGATCTTCCACTACCCCCACATCCTCCGTTGGACCCCTTTCCTCTATCTTCAGTACTCGGAAGAATATTGGAAGCTTCTGCAACACTCTGTCAGGGTAAATTCTCCCCAAGGATTAAATCGCGAATGACTTCGAATGTTAACTTAGCTTCCCCGACAAAGCTGGTAACTGCTTTGGCTATATAGAACCAACTATCAGACAAAGATGACAATAGTAGCAATGGCATGACTCCATCTTCAAATTTAATATCAACCGACATCAACCTTGATAGGATTGAATTAAATTCATTAACATGATCAGTCACCAAGCCACCCTCCTTCATCTTCAGATTTAACAATTCTCGAATCAAGTGAACCTTGTTTGGTGCTTAAGTTTTTTCATACATTTTAGATAGTTCCTTGATCAACTCATGAGTAGTCTTCAGATTATCAATGTTGTATGCAACATTCTTTGCCATGGATAATCTCACCACATCTTGTGCCTTCCGATCTAAAAATTCCTAAACCTTCAAATTTATTTCTTCAGGTTTAGTTTGGGACAATGGTTCATGTAAGTTTTTCTAGTTGATGTAGTCTTTGATTTGCATTTTAGCCGAGTTTGTGCCCATTAAATTTGTCAATCTTAACTTTCTCGTCTTCAACCATATCTTTGATACCAGCTGTTCGGTGACAACAAAATAAGTAAAGAACTTCAAATAAATATCAAAACAAAGTTCGGTGAACTTGCAGAAATAAAAATTCTAAAAATGTAAATCAAGTGAGTAGAATATATAACATGGTTCGGTCAAGGTGTCGTACATCCACCAGAAAGAGAGAGAGAGAGAGAGAGGGAGAGAGAGAGAGAGAGGGGATTTTATTAACTTCCAATAACAAATACAATCGCCCACAAAGGTTACACGTCAATTCAGCTCTCAAAACAAAATAATCTCTCTTGGTTACTAACTGCTCCAAAGGATTGCTCTAAACCTCACAGTGATTACCCTGTAGAAATTTCTGCTCACTCATAATTATGGAGATATGAGTCTATTTATGCTTGAGAGATCATGCTAAATCCCTAATAGGCCAAGCCTATTGGCCCATAGGCCGATGAAAGGTGATAACTAATCATATCTCGCCATACAACATCTTCTAGAATAGTCTTCCATGTCATACAACCCATGAGCATCAACAACACACATGATGGAACACCTTGTGTCATAGTGGAGCATCATGATGTACAAGTGGTCCATCATGAACATTGATGGTCCAACATCCATCATGCTTTCACAACATGGTGTAATCCTTAAGCAATTCAAAGGTCTAAGCATCCTTGAACGATCTTGAGCATGACATAGGACTTCATAGCATACTTGGTACATCAGGGATACAATGGCTCATCAAGGAACCAAAATGTACCATCTTGCACCACGATGGTGCAACATGTGCAAGGACGACACAACAAGAATGAAGTATGGCACAAGAACTCCTAGTTTGGAGCAACATCACCATCTAGGAACAACAACAAGTCAACAACATGCATGGCACAATAACATTCTCCATGGCGCAACATCATCCTTATTAGTCCAAGTCTTTAGTAGATGGCATAACAAGGTCCTCTTGTTGCTCCATATCACTCCTAAGTGCACCAAACCTCTTCTAGGTGCTCTAAAACCCATTCAGTGTGATCCGTTCCTTTGGAACTTGATCCGTTCCTTTGTCAGACAACCCATTCCCCTTCTCAAATGGTCCATTCCTTTGTCACATGCTCCATGAACCACAAGTGATCCATTAAGTTCTAAGTGCTCCAAATGAACTCAAAATGCTTCATCCAAGTGATCTACTTGATTCTAAGTGCTCCATGTTGGAAAAGACTTCATACCTCAACAATCTCCAACTTGAAGGCTTGAACAACTTCACCTGCCTACAATGTCTTCATCATTTTCTTAATCTCTCTCCCTCTCTACGCCAACCTGTCCTCAAAATCATGGAAAGGTAGCTGAAGTTGTGCTTGGCATCAACTTTTTAGTGGTAAAAACCATAGTACATTCATCTGTTGAGTTCTCCATACTAAGGACTTTCTTGCTCTTAGTAGCCCCTTGGTTCATTTTCTTTAAATCTCTGCTCAGCCGCATGCTAAGCTTATTGATCTTCTATGTATTGGAACAAACAATCAACACAACATCTACATTTAATATGAGGATGATGTATGAGGAGCTTAACTTGTTCAAGTAAAAACTATGATCAACCTCACGTCTTCTAAACCCTCTCCTCCTCATGAAGTTATCAAACTTTAAGTGAAACTTCTTAGAAGTTTGCTTCATCCCATACATGTTTTCTTTCTTCTTGAACACTAGCTTTTTCTTACCAACTGTAAGAGCACTTTTTAGTTATGCCTTCAAGATGACTCCTTCCAAGTTTTCATAAAGGATATCAGTTGTATTCACACCTACATGCTCTAAATGGAGATTATCAGAGGCCACTACATTTAACATAGAAGTAATTCTAGTCATCTTTGCAACTAGAGAATCGCCCTCCCCCTTCTGTTGTATTCCGCTGATCGCCAATCTTCCATTGTAAGTTTTACTACACCTATCTAATCCTTAACTAGAAACATCTTACTCTTCTGCAGTCTGCTCAACTTGTCATCCATATCCTTCTCCTATTGTATGGATTTCATCCTCAAAGCGTCTAGTTTTGATCCGTTCTTGCTCATCATTGTGTCATTGGTTGATAGAGAATACCTTACTAGAGTACTTTTCTTCGTGGTCCACTGGATAATATGTGGTTTGATCTTTGAAACACCTACAACTCCACCTTTAAAACCATTATCACCAAAGATCCCATTATTTCTAGGTTTATCAGAGCTCCTACTACTTCCTGAACATCTGCATATCCTTTTATTAGAGATAGGTTTTACGTGATTTTGGGATCCTCCCACTAAGGAATCTGAAGTTGGACTGTGATCACTAGAATAAACTGAACCCGAGTTCCCAAACATAGGTGGAATTTCTATCTTCACAAAACTGAATTTCTGTTATCTTCCAATAGAACATGGACTAGAAGAATCTTTCATATTCTTCAACGACATGTGCCTTATCATTAGAAACTTCCACTTGTGATCACCAAATGTAACATGATGACATTCATTATCAAGTTGTCCAAGTGATATAAACATCCTACTTAGATTAGGAATGAACTTGAGATTCTTCAAATTCCAATTCGTTCCCAGATTCATCTTAAGAACCAAATATGCGACACCCATGATATCCAGAAACTTCTCATCAGCCAGCCCGAACTTCCCTTGGTAATGCCTAAAGTTATGCATTACATCTTTGGAATGAATAACGTGAAATGACACACCTGAATCCAAGACCAAAGATTCTATTGAATTTTCAACTAAACAAATGAGCGTGTCACCTTCAACATCTTATGTTATATTCATTTTTATGGCCTTTATATGCCTCTAGCATTGGGCAATGAGTTTTGACATGACCACTCTCTTTGCAGTTCCAACATGTTAAGTCCCTCAAATTGTTTTGTCTGCCTCTCCTTCTCGACTTCGATCTTCCAATACCCCCACATCCTCCATTGGACCCCCTTTCTATATCTTCAGTACTCAAACAACTATTGGAAGCTTCTCCAACACTCTTTCTGCATACATCCTCACCAAGGATTAAATCGTGAATGCCTTCGAATGTCAGCTTAGCACCCCCATGTGAGCTGCTAACTTATTTCACTATGTCAGACCATCTATCAGACAAATATGATAATAGTAGCAATGCCATGACTTCATCTTCAAATTTAATATAAATCGAGATCAACCTTGATAGGATTGAATTAAATTCATTATCATGATTAGTCACTGAGCCACCCTCCTTCATCTTTAGATTTAACAGATGTTGAATCAAATGAACCTTGTTCGATGCTGAATGTTTTTCATACATGTTAGATAGTGCCTTGATCAACTTATGAGTAGTCTTCACATTGACAATGTTGTACACAATGTTTTTTGCCAAGGATAATCTCACCACACCAAGTGCCTTTCGATCTAACGATTCCTAATCCTTTAACTTCATTTCCTCAGGTTTACTTTGGGACAATGGTACGTGTAAGTTTTTCTGGTAGAGGAAGTCTTCAATATGACTTTTCCAAAAACTGAAATTGTGCCTATTCAATTTTGGAATCTTAACTTTCCTATCTTGTGGCATAGCTCTGATAGCAGTTTATTGGGTGACCATAAAACAAGTTAATCACTTCAAGCAAATATCAAAACAAACTTCGATGAAATTGCAGAAATAACACTTCGGAAAATGTAAATCAAGTGAACACAATATATAACGTGGCTCGGTCAAGTTGACATACATCCACAGACTAAAGACATGGATATATATATATATATATATATATATATATATAGAGAGAGAGAGAGAGAGAGAGACAAAGAGAGAGAGATGATTTTATTAACTTCCATGAAAAAAATACAATCACACACAAAGGTTACACCTCACTTGAGCTCTCAAAACAAAAAAAATCTCTCTTTCTTACTAACTACTCCGAAGGATTGCTCTCAACCTCATACTGATTACTCTCTTGAAATTTCTGTATACTCATAATGATGGAGATATGAGTCTATTTATACTTGAGGGATCATACCTGAAACCCTAATGGGTCGTGCCCATTGGTCCATAGGCCCATGAAATGTGATAACCAATCATATCTCGCTATACAACTTCTTTTAGAATATTCTTCCATGTCATACAACACATGAGCATCAGTAACACACATGATGGATCACCTTGTGCCATAGTGGAGCGTCATGATATACAAGTGGCACATCATGAAAACTAATGGTCCAACATCCATCATGGTGGCACAACATTCTTTAATACTTGACCAATAGCAGCTTCTGAGCATCCTTGAATGATCTTGAGCATCATAGAGTACATCATAGCATACTCGGCACATCAGGGATACCATGGATCATCAAGGAACCAAAATGGCCCATCTTGCACCATGATGGCACACCATGTGCAAGGATATCACAACATGAATCAAGTATGACGCAAGAACTTCTAGGTTGGAGCAACATCACCTACTAGGCACAACAACAAGTCTACAACATGCATGGTGCAACAAGGCAATGCTTGGTGCAATAACATACTTCGTGGTATAGCAACATCCTTCTTGGCCCAAGTCTTAAGCAGATGGCACAACACGGTCCCCTTGTTGGTCTATATCACTCGTAAGTGCTCCAAATCTCTTCCAGGTGCTCTAAATCCTAGTCTATATGACATGTTCATTTGGCCCGTGAACCATTCCTTTGTCAGATGATCCATTACCTTCTTAGATGATACAATCCTTTGTCACATGCTCCATGAAACTCAAGTGCTCCATTAAATTCTAAGTGTTTCAAATGAAATCAATATTCTTCATCCAAGTGATCCACTTGATTCTATGTAATCCATGTTGAACAAGACTTCATACCTCAATACTTCGATCAACTGGTTAAGTGTGTAACTGGGAACAAGAAGCCAACATATGTTCCTTATCCTTGTTGGCTTGCAATAATGTTAGCTTGTAATGGAGAGGGTTACAATGTCAAACATGGGTTCTCTATTCCAACTCCAATTCTTTCATTGAAGAGTATCAATGTTGGTCCCTTTGATGGAGATATGCATCTTACCCCAAGTATGGAGAATTAGGCTGCAAATCCTTATGTTGTTGAAACCTCTGAATATGAAAAATAGGATGATGAGGAAAACTATAAAGATGATGCTAATAATGCTAATGATGAAGAAGACGCTGATGATGAAGAAGATGAATTAGACACTAATATGGGAGAAGCCTTTGTTTAGGGAATGATAAATTCTCTTCCAAGATTGAACCAACTGATTCTCGTTCATAAACAATTCCTTCTACGGAAGATATGGTATTACACGGATCATTTCCATCTCAAGTAGAAAGTACTGATCAACTGATTCAAGATGTGAATTCTCCATGATCATCATCTCCTTCTCGTCAAGCTGCAACTGTTCCCCCATTGCCAATTCCTATACGAAATTCTGCTACTTTTCAAGAGGAGTCTAGTTCCAACTTTCAAACAATTGTGCTCTCTCAACTCTCCCTATTGGTTAATATGACTCAATATGTTGGAGAAAGACTGAACAAAGTATAGAATGCTATGGATGAAATCAAACACTTAATATCTCTGGTGGAAGATGATCATGTGACGATTTAAGACACTCAATCCTACTGCCTCTTCAAGTGAGGATCAACCTCCTCCACCACTACTGAGGAATAATCCACCCCCATCAACATTTAAAAATAATCAACCACCTCCACCTATACCTAGAAATAACCCTCCTCCACCTCTAATAAATCATTCTCCTCACACTCCGTCTTCACCTCATGACACCCTGCTCCAAACTGATGATGCCAAAAAAGTGGAGAATAATCAAGAACATGTAATGATGACTACAACTTCATCACAGGTTGATCAGTCTGCATCAAGAAGGGAGGATAATCAAGGAAAAATGGTTGTTTTTTTTACTCTAAAGCAATGAATGATGACCCACCCTTTCCAGATGATGATTAGTCTGAGACTGATGATTATGAAGGATTTGTTGACTTCGATTTTATGGAAGAAATTGTTGTCCCTCTAAGTTTTCTTTACGCTAATGCATATTCTGAGGGAAGATTTCACAAGGAAGTAACACTGATATCGAGTCTGATGACGATCAGCTCAATTTTAGAAAAAGAAAGGCTTTCTTCTCTGGTGGAGAAAATGATGGTGAAGCTTGAAGTTCGTCAGCTGCTAGTTGTTCTTTTGTACCTCCTCCCAAGAAATTCAAGGTAACAGTTGATTTGGAAGATTTAGCTGAAGACTGGAAAATGGTCGTTGAGGAGGTTAGATAAATTATGTTAGAACATAATCATTCGGTTTGAACAAGAAGAGAAGAACGTAGATTACTCAAACTTTCTCAGACCATTGCATCAGCTGATGCTCAAGAGACCAGTATTCAAGACTTCAATATTGATGTGGCCAAATGAAATAGTCTCTGAGATAAATTATTGAATCGACCAGAAGAAATTTGGAAATTTTCAAGGTCAAAGATATCAACCTAATCCCATCATCAAAGTCAAATGCCTCAAACCCAAGAATAAATCACTCAAGATTCATTTGGTTATGAAGAAGGCCGAGTATGAATACATCGAAGTAATATTTGCTCATTAGTTTATTAAATATGGCTACAGTGAGTGCCTTCAACCAGTCCATCTCATCCATCTACCTCAAAAAGAACTAGGAAGCCTAGAATGTCCAAATATACAAAATTTCTTCTTCCATATGGAACTCCTTGCATTTTGGTGTTAGCTGCAAGTGCGTGTTAATCTAGTTCAATACATGTGCATTGGGAAACTCAGTAGGCGTCTACCTAATCTTCGTCTTGATGAATTTAAGTGGTTAAAGATTGAGATTCTGAAAAAAGCTAAAACATTCTAAAATGATGACTATGATGATTCCCTTGAAGATTAGTTTTAACATCATCAGATAAGGGGAGATTGTAGGGTCATACCTTATGATCTAATGAGTCAAAGACTACACGCTGACCACCAATGCCAACGCCAGCTCCAATTTCAATATGATCAGCGTCAACATGAGCTTAATGATCTTGGAGATTATTTGTATATTAAGAAGTTATGCATTGTATATATAGAGTAGATGTATGATCCATAATCTTAGTGATTAAGATCAGACCTTTACGTAGATTAGTATACAGCCCCTTAATTGTAACATTTGAATTTTGAGGTACTTTGTAACAATTTTCTTTTATATTTATGGTTTCCACGACATGGTGAAGGACCGCCACAAAGTGGAAAGTCATGATTAAAATATGGTTTTCATTTAGCCGCTACAACATGAAAGCATGTGGCCATATCGTGATGGCAAAACCCTTATTTTTTGGGTTGCTCCTTATTTAAACTAATGAGGAGACTAGTGTTAGCTCATCCTCAACCTCCATCGGCCTCATCAAGCCTTAAAGAAACACTAATCTCTTCCCTCCATTGTTGAAGTTTTTCTGGTGCTCATGGAAGCTTTTGAAGGAAGTAGGAGGAATTATTAAGCTAGGATTCAATAAACAATTTCCATTCTTTACCTTTACACTCTTTCTGGACCTTTGTAAGTGTCATAAACTTGAATTTTATCATGGTAGGATGCTAGATCTTGATTTTTGTCCAATAATCTTTTTGTTCTTGTTAGTTAGAATGGTGGAATCTCATAAAGTTTACAAATTTATGAATCTCTTGGACATTTGGTGTAGTTTGTGGAATAGATTTGAAGTTTGGTTGTATTTTGAAGTTATGTATGAGATTCAGGTCATAAACTCTCATTTTGACTTAATATGCATTCAAGAAATGCATTGGAAACGCATGTCTATCAAGCACTAACTTTCATGTTGATTTTGGTGTTAGAAACACTTCTGGAAGAGATGGACTTCAGACTTAAAGGAATAAGTGATTAACGGTTAAGTTCATGCCTTCGAGAATATAGGGAATGAGTTTTGGACCTTATTAAATGGTCCTAAGGGGTTAAGTTAGAAACTTTACACTACTAGATCATTCTGAGATTTGAAGCTCATGAGGGTGAAGAAAATAGCTTAATCAATTAAGTTGTTTGGAACCCAGATCCCACGACATGGTATTAGGTCAGCATGCCATGGTGACTGGTGTCCGATCGTATGTTTTTTCCTTCAGGGAATACGATGTGGCCAAGTAAAGCCACAAATTGGTGAGTCAATGTTAACTATTGACATTGACTTTTGACTTGCGTTGACTTTTGGTTAAACACCTAGTCTTGGAGGTGAAGCTATAGGTGTACTTTATATGGCTGTATAAGTAGTTGGTAGAATATGTGTTCGGATTAGTAGTAGCAGTTACAGTGATCATCATTTGATAGGTGAGTTCATTTACTATACTTGTGGGTTAAAGGCAACAATGTTGGCCAACTGGATTACGTTTGTGGTATGATAGTTATCTGTGTGACACTTAGTGTTATGTCTGTATGTGTGTGTTTTCTTTGTGACTCTTGTTGATGTGATTTCGTGCTTAATGTAGGTGGTGAAACAGACTCAATATAGGTTGAAAGAGACTGAGGGGGTGAAATAGACCTAGTATTGGTTGAAAAAGACTAAAGGAGGTGAAATAGACCTAGTACTGGTTGAAAGAGACCAAAAGGAATGAAATAGATCCAATTATGTTTTGACTGTTACATATGTTTTGGTATTGGGTATTTTAGGGAAACACATTAAGCTCTGTGCTTACAGTTTTCTGTTTATGGTTTTAGGTACTTCCAGTTCGAAATGGTAGGTCCCAACATTAACACACTGTATACACCAATATTCTGCATTTTATGACTTGATTTATACTCTGATAACTAATTTATAAATTATCATGTTTTGAGGGGTTTTTGAAATGAAAGAATGAAGCTTCTGTTGGTTTAAAAAATGAAAATTTTACTTAGAAAATTTTGGGACGTTACAAGTTAGTACCTAAGCCTTAGCTTGAGGTATTTGGGCATACTTATGGGTGTGTTTGAACTCAAGCTGAGGAATTGATAATATTTTTGAAAGAAAAAGATTTTTCCAAATAAGATTTTCTAAAGAAAAGGGGTGCGATGCATGCAATTAGCTAAGCTCAAGTAAGTAGTCCCAAAATACCCATAAGTGTTATTGTTTCAGTATATGTATATGTGTAACATGCTAGACTAGGGCAAAGGATTTGCTTAGAATTGCATGGTAGGATGCTAGGATATATGCCAGTTGTATGAACCTATAGAACTGCATTCTAGTATGGATTTTAGATGATTAGATGGAATAGCCTGGTTAGGTAGTGCTATGGCTTAGAACTTAATGCTCGAATGTTGCTTGCTTTGTGCTTATACAAACTCCATTGGTGTTGATTGATTATTAAGCGAATACTTTAAATCATATGTTGTGGGGTTTAGTTAATTATCGAATGTTAGGTTCAACTCTATTACACATCTCTTGTCTAAGTCGAACCATTGTAGAGTGGGACCTAGTATCGTAAAGTATCTAGTGTTGATAACATGTAATTGTATTCATGAGATAGTTAGAAGGCATTGGACGTGAGTCTTTTATGTAGCTGATAGAAGAGAGTGGTGTTGGAAGGAACCATAGGAAAAATTAGGAAATGTCTTAGAATGTAAGGTGCTCTATAATGTGATTTATAGGGAAGTGACTTAGAAGATTTAAGACCGGCCTTGAGGAAAGTATATATAGGTGCAGAAGGTAGTAGTGGGTTCGTACTAATAAAAGCATAAGATGTATACCCAAGACAAAGAATGCCTCAATGAATTTGAGAAACTTCAGGAGTGTGAATATCTTCGTATGTATACTGATTGTTTATGTATTATGTTTCAAAATGGTGATGATACATGGTGGAGCAGGAGGTTCAGGATCTAAATCCAGTTTGGGTTCGGGCACCAAACCAATTAACGAGGTATTATACAAGTTCATCATGTCTGAGGTTACGAGAGGAATTCTTGATGCAACCTTGATAATGTTCTGGTCGATCAAGGAGGGTATCATATAATTGATGAAGGACCATCTACAAATCTTTAGGGTTGATCTAGCTATTGGACACTACGCAACCCACACTCAATCCTTTAAGGATTCCAGGGGATATAAGGCACCATAGCTCTTTAGGGAGAAGGAATACAATGGATAGAAAACATGGAGTATGCTCATATAACTAGCTTATATCCCAAGGGGTCGAACATGAGGTTCGTTGTAGGATGTCTCAGGAGCAAGCTTGAGATTGGTGGGAGGATATTGGTTATGATCTGGGAACCCTAGCTGTTGAGGCCATGACCTGGTCGGATTTTGTGAACAAGTTTCCAGTGGAGTTTGCACCAGCTGTTGAGGTGCAAAAGCTGGCGAGGGAGTTCTTGGATATACGGCAGAAGAATGAGACTGTATCGAAGATCATTGCCAAGTTCCAAGAGATAGCTTTATTAGAACCCCAGTATCCTGTAGACAAGGAGATGAGGAAAGCTCGATTACCACGACATGCTAAGATAAGATCTCAAGGAGTTTGTTAGCTTTTTAGCCTGTTTGACATTAGATGAGATGATATCTAGGGCCCGGGAATAGGAAATTGATTTGGATCCCATTGGGACGAGGAATGGAGAGTAGGTGTATACGAATGGGGTTTCAACAATGAAACCTAAGAGTTTTGATTCTTGATTGAAGGTCCAATAGGGTCGGGGTCACTGTGGCAAGTGCATAAAGATGCATGACAGAGCTTGCAGGACAGCTGGTTCAGGTTGTTATAAGTGCGGAAAGACGGGGCAGTTCGGTAGGGATTGCACTGCCACCACTACCACCCATGCTTCAGGTCTGATTTGCTTTCATTGAAATCATAAGGGCCACAAGAAGGCTGATTACCCGTGTTTGACTGGAGGAATGGCTGCGATACCCAATCCGGTGATGCTGATGATCAATGATGGTCTGGGGGTCAAGCAGGCAGCCCATGTAGTGAAGAACATATCTTTTTATTTGATGGCCAAGGCGATGTGTGCGACTCCTGATGTGGTTACAACTATGTTTTTTCATTTATTTATGAGCTTTTATTGTTTTTTATGCTTATGTTTCAGGTTTTAATGTTTAGGGACGTTATTAGTGAACAGATTTCTAGCTCTGGTTCTTTATGTTTTAGGTGCTACCCCATTGTTTGTATCTCTTGCATTAAACAAGAGATTTGATTATTATCATAGGGAGTTGGATTATTTGTTAGAGATAGAGATCATAGATGACTGTTCAGTGAGAGTATCGAGTGTCCATTAGGGTTGTACTCTTGTGATATTCCAAGAGAGGTACCCGATTTATTTGGTTACCATCCCTACGCACGAGATCAAGGCCATTGTAGGGATGGATTGTTTGAGCCCTAATGGGGGAAATGATTGATTATTGGCATCAATGTGTGTAGTTTCAAACCCCAAGTGGTGGAGAACCAGTTATTCATGGCGAGGTTGCTCATAATGGACCGACTCTTTGTTCAGTTGTGAGATCTAAGAGATATCTTCAATAGAATTTTTTAGGTTTTGTGACCTATATTTTGGACACCAGGATGGAGAGGGATAGGACGATGGAGGATGTGCTAGTAGTTCGAGAGTATCCAGATATATTCTTGGAAGACTTTCCTGGAGTGCCTCCAGAGAGGCTGGTCGAGTTTCGTATTGATCTGGTACCTGGTGTGGCTCTGATAGCCAAGGAACTGTATCCATTCGTACACCTGGAGATGCAGGAGTTATCTATACAACTGTAGGAGCTATTAGATAAGGTGTTTATCAGAATGAGTAGTTCTACATGAAGATGAATGATTTTAATTGTGAAGAAGAAGGATTGCTTCTACATGATGTTTATTGATTATCAGGAGGTGAACAATCTAATGGTGAAGAACTGTTATCCGCCTTTGATGATTGATGATTTATTTGACTAGTTACATGGTGTATGTTGGTTCTCCAAGATCAATCAGCATTCAGGCTACCATCAAGTGAGATTCATAGATGAGGATGTACAAAATACTACTTTCAGGAGTCGTTGTGGCCATTACGAGTTTGTGGTGATGCCTTTCGGGATCACCAATGCCCCAACTGCGTTCATGGACCTTATGAACTACACGTGTAGGCCAATGTTGGATCGGTCTGGTATTGTATTTATTGATGATATCTTGGTCTGTTATAAGACCAAGGAGTAGCATGAGGACCACATGTGAGAGGTTCTAGAGACTCTGAGGAGGGAGAGGCTTTATGCCAAGTTCTCCAAGAGCGACTTCTGGTTGCGCGAGGTGCAGTTTCTGGGGCACCTTCGCAATGAGAAGGGGATATTGGTTGATCTAGACAAGGTTGAGGTTGTAATGCAGTGGGAGGTTCCAAAGTCTCCATCCGAGATTTGGAGCTTCTTGGGTTTAGTAGAGTATTAATGGAGGTTCATCGAGAATTTCTCCAGGATTGCAGGTTGACAAAGAAGGTGGTTACTTTCTATTGTGGACCCAAGCAGTAGGTGGCATTTGAAACTTTAAGACAGAGGTGTTGCAAGGGTCTGATTTTTACTCTTCCATAGGGTGTAGAGGATTTTGTCGTGTACTGTGATGCGTTGATCTCGGGTCTAGGTGCAGTTTTGATGTAGAAGGGTCAGGTTATTGTGTATGCTTCGATGTAGCTGAAGCTTTATTAAGCGAACTATCCCACACATGATTTGGATTTTGGAGGGGGTTGCTCTCAAGGTTTGGTGATATTACCTCCATGGGGTCCATTGTACCATTTACACATATCACAAGAGCTTGAAGTACTTGATGGATTTGCTAAATCTGAATATGAGGCAACACAGGTGGCTAGATGTGGTGAAGGATTATGATTGTGAGATCCTTTATCACTTCGAGAAGGTCAACGTGGTGGCCGACACGTTCAGTCGCAAGGTGACAAGCATACATATTCGAGATCAATGTCTGAGGATGACAGTGTTTACTCCATTATTGGAGCGGATTTGTGAGCCTCTGGCTGAGGCAATGAAAGAGGAGCACTGCAAGAGTGATCGCATTATGGTGCATGCATCGTCTGTTGATTATGATAGTGAGGACTATTGACCTTACATTGGAGGGTTTGGGTACCATATTGCGGTGTTGTACGGAAGTTACTGATATGAGAGGCATACAAGTCAAGATTTTCTATTCATCCGGGCGCGAAGTAAATGTACATAGATCTTCAAACCAATTATTGGTGGCCATGCATGAAGCGAGATATTGATTGGAACGTGGAGATCTGCTTGAATTACAGGAAAGTCAAGGTCGAGCATCAATGACCTCATGACAAAATGGAGTCGTTGGGTATGCCTATTTGGAAATTGGAAGAGATCATGATGGACTTCATCACGAAGTTTCCATGGACATCGCGATGGATGGATTTGAATTTCAGTGATTGTGGATCAATGAGGCAAAATTGAACATTTTATTCCTATTCAGGAGAGCATCTCTATGGAGAAGTTGGCAGACGTTTATATCTGAGAGGATGTGGCGTGACATGGGGTGATCAGTAGTCTCGAATCGAAATGTATGATTCACTTGCATATGTTGGAAGAGCTTTCATGAGGAGTTGGGTACTCACCTGTATTTTAGCATGAATTTTCATCCATATACTGATTGTTAAAGTGAGTGGACTATCCAGAATTTAGAGTATATGTTGTAGGCATGTGTGTTGGATTTTGGTGGTAGCTGGGATATGTATCTTCCACTAGCTGAGTTTTCTTACAAAAACAACTACCACACTAATATTGATTGAACTCCTTTTTATATGCTCTATGGGAGGAAGTGTCAGACCCCGATTTTTTGGGGCGAGGTCGGTCAGGGAGACATGGGTAGAACGAAGGTGGTGCTCCGGACTACTGAGTTGATCTAGAACGTGTACAAGAGATTGCAGACTGCATAGAGCCATCATAAAAGTTATAGTGATAGGCTGCGATCAGATTTAGAGTTTTAGGTCAGGGATATGGTACTCCTGAATGTGTCACAATGGAAAGGTGTCATCCAATTCAGGAAGAGGGACTAGTTGGGCCCCATGTATATTGGATCTTACATTTCTCATCTATTAGTTGCCAAAGTGTTTAATTGATGATTCCACAGTGGTTCCTTTGGAGGTCATTTAGGTAAACAAGTGCATAAACTATATAAAGATACTAGTTGTGATCCTAGACAGGAAGACGAAGAATCTGTGAAACAAGACAGTGGGATTGGTGAAGGTGCAATGGCAACACCAGAAGGGTTTATAATGAACATGGGAGCCTAAGGAGGAGATGAGGGAGCATTACCCCGAGTTAGCTGCGATGTCGAACTTTGAGGACGATGTTTGATTCAAGTGGGAAAGAGTTGTACCATTTGGATTTTGAGGTACTTTGTAATTATTTTCTTTTATGTTTAGACCTACAACGATATTGCGTACGACCATCACGACGTGGCAAGTCAAGATTAACATGCGGGTTTCATTTAGCCGCAACAACGTGGCGGCATGTGGCCACAACTTGGTAGTTGCCTGATGGCAAAAAACCTAATTTTTCGATTTGATCCATATTTAAATTAATAAAGAGGTCAGGGTTAGCTCATCCTCACCTACATTCTCCTCCTCAAGACTTGAAGAAATCCTAATCTCTGCCCTCTATTGTTGGATCTATTTTTGGTTATCTTGGAAGCTTTTAAAGTTAAAATGAGGAATTATTGAAGTGGGTTTCAGCAAACAAATTTCCATTCTTTACCTTGGCACTCATCTAGACCATTGTAAGTCTCCTAAACTCGACTTTTACCATGATAGGATGCTAGATATTGATTTTTATAACATAATATTCTTGTTCTTGTTATTTAGAATGGTAGGATCTCATAAAGTTTCCAACTTTATGAATCATTGGGACATTTGGTGTAGTTTATGGCATGGATCTGAATTTTGGTTGTATGTTGAAGTTATACTTGAGATTGAGGTCATAATATCTCATTTTGATCTAATATGGGTTCAAGACATGTATTGGACATGCATGTCTATAAATCATGAACATTCATGTTGATTTTGGTGTTAGAAGCACTTCTATAAAAGCTGGACTTCGGACTTAATGGAATAAGTGCTTAATGGTTAAGTTTATGCCTTGAGGAACCTAGGTTTTGAGCTTTGGACTATCTTGAATGGTCCTAATGGGTAAAGTTAGAAACTTTATCCATCAAGATCATGTTTTGAGTTAGATTTGAGATTTGAAGCTCGTGAGGTTGAAAAAAATAACTTATTCAATTATGTTGTTTGGAACCTAGTTCCCACGATGTGGTTTCAAGTCACCATGTCGTGGTGACTGGAGTCAGATTGTCTGTTTTTTCGTTTAGGGATCACGACATGGCCAAGGATGGCCACGAAGTGCTGAGTCAATGTTGACCACTAACTATGACTTTTGACTTGCACTGAATTTTGGTCAAACCTCTAGTCTTGGAGGTGAAGCTACGGGTGTACTTTATATGGTTGTATAGGTGGTTGGTAGCATCTGTGTTCACAGTAGTAGTAGTACTAGTAGTATCAGTTATAATTATCATCGTTTGATAGGTGAGTTCATTCATTGTACTTGTGGGATGAAGGCACCAATATTGGCCCACTGGATTATGTTTATGGTATGATATTTTTCTTTGTGACACTTGCTATTATGTTTGCAAAGGCTAGTTGTCTTTGTGACTCTAGTTGATGTTATTATATGCTTAACTATAGGGGTGAAATAGACCTGATACCAGTTGAAAGAGACTGAAGGGGTTAAATAGACCTAATATAAGTTGATAAAGACCGAAGGGGGGTGAAATAGACTCATTATGTTTTGACTGTTATGTATGTTTGGTATTAGGCATTTTGGGGAAACTCTCTAAGATATTTGGTTACAGTTTTATGTTTGTGGTTTCACGTACTTCCACTTTGAAAGGATAGGGTCCGACATTATCGCACCATCCACCGGTATCCTGCATCTTATGACTTGATTTGTACTCTGATATCTAATTTACACATTATCAGGTTTTGAGGAGTTTTTTAAATGAATGAATGATGCTTTTTTCGGTTTTAAAAATGAAATTGTTTGTAAGAAATTTTTGGGGCATTACATAAATAGTGGGATCTTTGTTATTGTAATCGTATATAATGTACTATTAGGGTAAAACCCTAATAGTGCTCAGTGTCGTCTTTGTGACCTCGTTCTTTTTGTGATAAACTTCTTTGTTAGTGAAGTATCTTTGTGATTATACGTGTTCTTTTGTTTTTCTATTTATTCTTTGTTCTGTGAGTTTGTTCTTTGTTGTTCATAATTGAGTGTATCTTATCGATACAAACCTTCAAACTCCCACTCTACCGGAATATCACAAGGGAATTCTGCCTCTAAAATAGCTAACTCCGGGACCATCAATGTCTTCTGATAAGTCACCCGATTCCCTTGCAACTTGTAAAAAAAATCAGACTGGAGAGCTGCCATGTTAGCTGAAGATGTCTGGAGGGACCAAGGATTTGAAATCCAAATGGATAAGTCAATGATTTAATATTGGGTAAATCCATTCCTAAGACTCATTGATGAGGACCACATTCCTCATTTGACCTACATGGAGCTATAGACTGACATTAATTGGGATATTCCTCTATCCCTAAATGCTAAATTCTTTCAAGTCTTTAAGGAATTTGATTATAGAATTTTGTACTCCCGCTGAATGCCTATGGATTTCAAAAGACTATGTCAGTTCCACAATAAACACAACTAGAAGATCGAAGAAATATGGTCAAATGGTGCACTAGATGCTGCGAAAAATTATAAGTCTCGATCTTTCAAGTGATGCAAATTTCTTCCGGTACACTCTTGCGTGATATGGCAAAGAGTATAGAACTCAAGTAGACTTCGTGTCAATTAATCCGAAGAGATATTCTTGATTTCTAGAGTCTTTAGTTTTAAGATCGAGAAACATCAAAGGAGGAATACCATATATACTAAAGTTTGGGCCTTTCTCAAGTCTTTAGTATGTGACTTCGTAAGGATAGATGCAAAAATTCATACGATACTTGCTGATCGAATTAGTATCCAGCTAATTGATCCACCAACAATGATTACCAAATACATTCAAGAATTAAACTTTGGAGCCACTAACTCTCCTAATCTTGGCATAATCTTCAAAACTTCCAAAGATGCGAAAAAGAACTTCCTCCCAGCTAATGTGTTCCATTGGTGCACCAAAAATAGTTGGCAGATGTCCTCAAGCTTGCCGAAACATTAAAGTTCACTACCGATGAAGTGGAATTTGAGATACAAAGAAGGATCAAATGGTTATTTGGTGTGAGGAAGTTCTAGTGGATACTTATCAAGTTCCTTAAACTTGATAAGCAAAGGAGATAGTTTCGAGGTCACTTATGGGGAAATTGTTGAAGCATAAATTGGCCCTCGGCAGCTAAAAGGATTCTTAAGAAGATGTGAAGAGTTGCCTATTTTGGAATGGAAAAGAGTTTACAAAGACCGAAGATATTGGAGACTTAGCGAAGATTGACCGGTGGTTTATCTTTTTGTTGAAGCGAGGATTTAGTATGACGGTCAGATTTATCTGACATTGTGTGTTTAGTTAGCTCCGTCAGAGTAGGCATGGTAAGCATGGCCGCCTATCCTCCTTACATTTAATATTGTTCAGTTCAAGATTTTTACCTTTTTTGCTATAAATATATCATCATGTGGACCGATCTAAATTGTGTCCGATCTTATCTTCCTTGTAATCCTTACAACTTTGAAATGCAAGTCTCCCTATCTCCATTACTTTCTCACACTCTATTGTTCATTATTTACTAACTTGTTTTCTAATGCAAACATTGTTATGATTCAATAAGTATATTTAATCTTACTTATACATAACTTGTATATTGTTGTTATGTTTCGATTTCATATTCTGTAAATCTTATTATTGTTGAGCTAACAAATGATTCACGATATTAACTTAATATTTTGCAATATAGTCTCATGCTTAAGTTCTTTTCTCAACACACTACCTTTCACTTTTATTGTTTTTTAAATAAAAATAATTTACACTTTAAGCTTTATAATTCATAAAATAAATAAAATTCATTAAAAAAATTTTAATAAACACAAAATTTAATTAAAATAGAAATAATTCATCTCTTAAAATAAAATTTAGATAAATAAATCAAGATTAAAAAAAACCCTAGAAAACAACCAATATTTAAGGAAACAACTACATCCAAAAAAACAGCCTACATTTAAAAAAATGAAATGATCTAAGGGAAACATTTTTTCATGATATTCTCCTTCTTCTTCAAAACTACCTCAAGGGTCAGTCCCGAAATATGATCAGTTTTTTCCATCAAGAACTTCATATCTTCCATTTATTGACTTTTCCAAGTGCTCCTTTTTTCGGCTTATTTTTCTTTGTCGAATGCAAACATTTAGCAAAATTTAGATTGTATTGATAAAATATTTTTGTCATTTTCCGCATTTCTTCTGCGTCCATGTTAAAATCTAATGCATCGAAAGAAGATCCCTCCCCGTTCCGTTTTTTGCTTTATCCCTACTCATCGGTTGGACAATTCCTTCTCGCTCGAGTTCGTCATCCTCATTTTAATCTAACCTGAAATGAGCATCAGAAGAAGTTGTATATCCATTGGATCCTATTTTTGTTCTTTTTGATTGTGCTCCTAGTATGAAGCCAACTTCATATTTTTTCCACCATGGACTAACAATTAGCAATTTGGAAGGCTCATTAAACTTTAATGCCTTGCCTATTTCCTCTTGAAAAAAATGCAAAACCTCTCGAAGAATTTCCTCATCTTCTTGATCATTTTTCCTTTAAGTTTTTAGATTGTTGTACATCTTGTTTAGTTTTGAAAAACATTTCTCTATTTCTGGAAACTTTAAATTAAGTTGGTGTTTGGTACAATATTCATCTTTTCTACTTAACTCCATATGAGTATTTCAGGAATACGAAAACAAAAATGTTCATACACTTGTTCGTTTACCTACACCGAATCCTCCAAAATGTCAACCCAAGCTTGTGTCAACACTAGAATTTCATGGGGAGTTCTATGCTTAGAGCTTTTGCCTTGTCGTCTCTTGCACTTTTTGTTTTCCTTTGCGATGTGGTGGGGGTGGGGGGTTGAGTTTCTCGTGATCGATTTTTATGGTCGATCGCTAAGATATAGTTTTCAGAGAAAGAGAGGGAACAGAGATATAGAATATAAATAGGGATAAATCAGGTTGAAAGTAAATCTAACTATAGCATAATTATATGGAGTATTTATCGAAGTTATTAATCAAATTACGAAATTACCCTTAATTATTTATTTATTTATTTATTTTTGATTGGTCAACAATCATTTTTATATCCACACAATAATTAGTTAGAATACTTGAACTCACCTCTCTCTCTCTCTCTCTCTCTCTCTCTATATATATATATATATATATATATATATATATATATATATATATATATATATATATATATATATATATATATATATATATTTGAATTCTAGCCATCACAATTAAAAAACAACAATTTTCAAAAATTAACCGTTTGAGGAGGGTTTTTTCCGAAAAGAAAATGAACCAATGAGGTGAAGAGAAAGGAGGCGGGGTAGCCTCCCCTAACTCCGTTCCTACACCACCTAAACTATAGTGGCAATATTGTGTTTCCAGTCGTAGTTCCGTTCCCGCACAACGACCCATGATTTTCACGGTCGATGAAATACAATAAAATATATTTAAAAAAATACAAAAATAAATTCGTTTGATGAGTAAAATAAGACATCCTTTTGGTATACTTGTAGAAACCGTCCCTTAAATGTTAAACCCTAATTCTATCGCCTTTATACAAAAGACGAGCACCCTTCCTACACATACATTTCTCTCATCAATTTGTGAAATAAATATAGTCAACCATATATGTCTATAATGATAAAATATAAGGAGAACATAAGAACATTGAAGTAACTTATATGAAGAAACCGATTATTGGGTTAGAACTGGATGTAATTAGTAAAGCGGCTAATGTTGAATGAAGCAATATTGTGTTTGGATATGACGACGAAAAGAATGTTGGTCGAAGGGTAATAGTTAGTCCTAATTCTTTGTTATTTTAGCAATATTCGTTATTGAAACTGTCATGTTTAATTTGCAGGAATTTTGATGTTGAAGATGATAAACCAAAACAAATAAAGCTTGAAATAAAACACCAAAAATTCTTTGATAGTGGAAGAAAAAATCGACATGCATCCAGCATTCCAGTGAGTATTTAATGGATTTTTGAAATTTGAAAACGATATATATATACATATATATATATATATATATATATATATATATATATATATATATATATATATATATATATATATATATATATATATATTAGATCAAACAGTAAGGCCCAAATCTACAAACCAATAAGGGCCAAAGCCAAATTATCTATAACGTCCCACTAAAAATTCTTTAATCCAAAATTTTAATTCTAGATGGCCCAATAGGCCCAAAGCAACAAAGTCCAAGAAAATGGCCCAAACCGAGGCCCAGATAGTGCCAAGCAGTTACACGGAGCGTACTCAGCTGTACGCCAACCGTACACACTACATGGCTTGTACGTTGCGCGTATGAGCTTGTACACCCAACGTTCACCGATTAAGCCACTTCTTCAATAAACTCTTAACCATTTAAGTCCAAGAGTCCCAATCATAGATCTGAGTCACATACAACATCTTAACCTATAGAGTCGTCAACTTGGTGGCTTTGCATTCCTCAAATGGGCCTAAACTCGAAATATGTCACAACTAGCCTTTTAGCTAGGAAATTATGTACTCTTGTAAACATCATTTATAGTGATACCTGTAACTCTAATTAGATATTATGCACTATGGTTATTCAATGACAACAAACTGAATCAAGGTTCACAAGTGAAGTTCAAAACTCTATACAAAACATTTCAATTAGTCAATGATGATTGAAAGACCCTAAAAATCCCGGTTCAACTTTATTATGGACTAGGGTTGTCTTATTGGACCTAATGGACCAGTAAGCATTCAAGTCAACTATTATGGGCCTAGAAACCCTAATTGGACGCTAATGGACCCATACTCATAAAACTTAACATTTTAAGCCACATAGGCCTAAAATGGTTCATTTTATTCCTAATGGGCCAAGTTGGGCCATAATGATTCCATTTGCCCTTATGAGCCGTAAACCCTCTTAATTGGCCTTCATTGGTCCGTGAACTCTCCTAAGGGCACAATGGGCCGAAAATTTTATTTTTTTAGGCTTCACAAATTAGAACAAAGCCAAGAATGGGCCCAAACCAATTCATTTTCATATCTTCTAGCCCATTCTCGGCCCACACTCATGCATATATTCACATCGGTAAAACAAAAAAAGAGAAATGGAAGAAGGATGGATTAAGAACTTGACAACTCATGATTATCTAGCATGTATCTAGATAATCACATACTTCTAGATGTCTATTACCCTCCATGCAAAATCTCTTCTTCTCCTCTCTTCTTATTAACTCTCGGCCGAAACTCCATCCCACCACCATCTTCAAGTTATGATGGGTTTGATCCATAAGAACTTTCCTATGTGCAAATGCAAACCCTAATGCTTAGATCTAGGTTTCTCTAATTGAACATGCAATGTATCCAAGACTTCTATTGATTGATCTAGTGTAAACATTCAAATTCATAACATATGAAATCAGATCTAAGGAATTGGCACTCCTCTAATGGCTTACAAACACCAACTAGCAAGAGGATGATAATAGAGAGAGAGGAGGGTGAGAAAATCGTCTCTAGGGTTTCTTGGGATACAAGAGTGTCGATTTCCTCCACCCAAAGGGTCTATATATACTATTGGCTACTAGGGTTACACCTTAAACCCTAATTGAATAACTTAGGCCCTAGGAAATCTAATTATCCTTATAGATAAGGCGTTGGACGATTTCTAGGCTTATCCAAACCCTAAAATCTTTCACTCTCTCATCCATAAGGATTCATAGCCCAAAATACAACTATCACACATTTGACAGTTTATGCACCATTATTTAATTAACCTCTTTAAGTCACCAAATTAATTCCTAATTAATTTATGACTTACATTAATCAAATAAAAATATTATTATTCCTTATATTATTCTCATAATATATTAATAATATTAATAATATTTCTTATCTCATTATAAATCATCTTGTCAAGTTGCTATGGTGAAGCAACCCAAAAGGACCATGCTCAACCCGGTTAAATACTTACCGAATATAGTTATAGCCTTAGACACTAATCCAACAGTCTCCCACTTGGATAAGTCTAGTAACTATATATGCAAATACAAACCGATTAGCAATTGTAGCTCTCAAAGATGCTGTCAACTATGATCTTATCAGTTCTGTCCTTTAGATAAGGGATCGTACAATCCTCTGTTTAGATATCATGCAGACATAATCATAGTCCAGCATTTAGTTTCTCGATCTTAGATTTATTCGACATAGAACTTAATTGAACACATCAATTCAGTTCTGACGGGCCCAGCACATAAGTCAAATCAAATCATCGAGCGGCCGAGATATCGCTTTTACCCTCTTAGGATAAAAGTAACAGATAAACTTCGACTTATATTCATTTACTTATTCGCTAATTAATTATACACAACAACGCGTTTTATAACATCAATTTACTGATGCGGTTTCGCATCATCAATGTACAACCAATTAACAAATAACAAACCATATATCTTGGTTTTAAGACCATATGATATTATCATCTTGCAATCACTTAAAATATATCTTAAAGTGATTCCAGCAAACACAGGTTTGTTCCAATGCTCAAAACTAGTTCATAAGCACTCATGAACGTTGTAGCAAACCTTTGCTATGTCTAACACCATTTAGACAATCTACATACCAATTCATGACAATCTTCTTTCATATCTACTTCAAACATATGAACGATTGTTGATCATTTGAATAATTCAATAACTCAATTATTCAGGAAGTCAAAACATTCAAAGTGAAACAATATTTAAACAATTAATATAAGACAGTAACTTTACTTATAAATAATACTCCTTTATTTAATCATCAAATGTCAATTATATTTATCTATTACAAGTTTTTAAAACTATCTAATCCAAACTAATATCATCCTTTAGTCCAATACTCCTAGCATGCTAGAAATGCTTAACCCTACTCTGTCCCTTCGTAAGCGGATCTGCTGGGTTATCTTCAGATGATATCCTCCTAACCACGAGGTGTCCTTCTTCAACACGATGTCTAATAAAGTGATATTTTCTGTCGATATGTCGAGATCTACCATGATCCCTCGGTTCCTTTGTCAAGGCAACCGCTCCTTCATTATCACAGAAAATTTCCATAGGCTCCTTTATGGCAGGTACAACTCCAAGATCACCAATGAAGTTCTTCAACCATATTGCCTCCTTCGATGCTTCGCTCGCTGCAATGTACTCTGATTCGCACGTTGAATCAGCTACGGTTTCCTGCTTGGAACTTTTCCAAGTTACTGCTCCTCCGTTTAGGGTAAAGAGCCAGCCCGACTGTGAACGGTAGTTGTCCCTGTCGGTCTGAAAACTGGCGTCACTATACCCTTGCACTTTTAAGTCATCACTCCCCCCGAGGACTAAAAACCATTCCTTGCTCCTCCGAAGGTACTTAAGGATATTCTTGACCGCAATCCAATTGGCTCTGCCAGGGTTCCCTTGATATCTACTGACCATGCTCAAAGGAAAGGCTACATCAGGGCGAGTACAAGTCATAGCATACATGATTGAGCCAACTGCGGAAGCGTAAGGTACTCGACTCATCTCTGCTATCTTGGCTTCGGTACTTGGACTTTGAGTCGTACTCAACTTGGCATTACTTTGTATCGGTAATTCTCCCTTCTTCGAATTTTCCATACTAAAACGTTTCAGTACTTTATCTAAGAAAGTGTTCTGACTAAGTCGTATTAGTCTCTTACTTCTTTCTCTCACTATCCTTATTCCCAAGATATAGGAAGCTTCTCCGAGATCCTTCATAGCGAAGCACTTCCCGAGCCAGGACTTAACCTCCTGCAGTGTCGGGACGTCATTTCCTATGAGTAGTATGTCATCGACATACAAAATGAGGAAGCTAACTATACTCCCACTGGCTTTGACATATACACATGATTCATCTTCGCTTCGTACAAATCCAAACTCTTTGACTTTCTCATCGAAGCAAAGATTCCATCTGCGGGATGCTTGCTTAAGCCCATAAATGGACTTCTCAAGCTTGCGCACTCTATTTGGATGCTTCGTATCAACAAAACCCTTTGGTTGAGCCATGTAAACATCCTCAGCCAGTTTCCCATTAAGGAAAGCGGTCTTGGTATCCATCTGCCATATCTCATAATCATGAAATGCAGCAATGGCAAGCATCACCCTAATAGACTTTATTTTTGCAACTGGTGAGAAGGTCTCATCATAGTCAACTCTGGGAGTTTGAGTAAAGCCCTTCACAACCAATCGTGCCTTATATGTGTGCACATTCCCATCCACGTTGGTCTTCTTCTTAAAGATCCATTTGCACCCAACGGTCTTACGTCCAGGCACATTATCAACCAAATTCCAAACTTGGTTGTCATACATGGATTGAATTTCACTGTCCATTTCCTCTTTCCATTTTGCAGACTCTGGGCCTGCCATGGCTTCCTTATAGCTATTAGGTTCATCTAGAGTTATTAGTGTACCATCACTAATATATGTGTCCCCTTCGGTAGTAATATGAAAACCATAAAACTGGGGTTGAACTCTAACTCTTTTGGAACGTCTTAGAGGTAAGGACTCGTTAATTGGTTCAACCAGAGTTTCCTCCTCGGGTTGAGCGCTAGCGGTAGAGGTTCCTTCATCACTCGATTCTTGAATCTCTTCAAGTTCGATCTGCCTCCCACTGTCTCCTTGGCTTATGAGTTCTCGCTCTCGGAAAACCCCTCTCCTCGCAACGAAGACAACATTCTCATTCGGTCTATAAAAGAAATATCCAAAGGATTTCTGCGGGTAGCCGATGAAAATACATCGCTCACTTCGAGGTTCGAGCTTGTCGTGAGTATCTCGTCTTACGAAATCCTCTCCGCCCCAGACCTTGATATGTGCCAATGAGAGAGCTTTCCCTATCCACATCTTGTGAGGTGTTTTGGCAACCTTCTTTATAGGGACTCGGTTAAGGATATGGGCGGAAGTCTCTAAGGCATACCCCCAGAATGAGATAGGTAGTGAAGCACGACTCATTATAGAACAAACCATGTCTAACAAGGTTCGATTACGCCTTTCTTCCACACCATTCAACTGCGGTGTCCTAGGTAGCGTCAATTGCGAAACTATTCTGCATTCTTTGAGATAGTTGTGGAATTCAATACTTAGGTACTCTCCTCCTCGATCGGATCGAAGCATCTTGATTTTCCTGCCCAATTGATTCTCCACTTCATGTTTGATTTTTTTGAACTTTTCAAATGTTTCTGACTTGTGCTTGATTAAGTAAATATACCCATATCTACTATAATCATCGGTGAAAGTCACATAGAAGCGGTTTGCATCCTTTGTGGTGGATCTAAAGGGTCCACATACATCGGTATGTATGAGATCCAACAAACCCTCACCCCTCTCACAAGTACCAGTGAAGGGTGACTTGGTCATCTTTCCAAGCAAACAAGACTCACACGTGTCATCTTCCCTAAGGTCGAATGACTCCAACACTCCATCCTTTTGGAGTTGGGCTATGCGCTTGTTGTTGACATGTCCAAGACGACAATGCCACAAACATGCTTTATCCATACTATTGGAAGAATCCATGCATAAAACATCATTTCCTAAGTTATCTACAATCATAACAGCCTCATAAATTTCATTACAAGGCATTGCTTCAAAATATAAAACACCATTTAGATAAGCATAAATCCAACCATTCTCATTATTAAACGAATATCTAAATCCTTGTCTAAACAAACCATGAAATGAAATGATGTTTCTTGCCATATCTGGCGAATAGCAACAATTATTCAAATCTAAACTTAATCCATTACTAATCACTAAAGAATACACTCCAATCTTGGTGACAGGCAACGATCTTCTGTTTCCCATGATTAGATTCATTCTTCCATGCTCCACATCCCTATTTCTTCTTAGTCCCTCCAATTCAGAACAAATGTGGTAACCACACCCGGTATCAAGAACCCAAGAAATAGCATGAGATGAATCATTAGATTTAATTGTGTAAATACCTGCGAAAGACGACTTGATCTTTCCATCCTTGATGGCTTGCAGATATTCCGGGAAGCTTCTCTTCCAATGCCCTATTTTGTGGCAATGGTGGCACTCTGCTTCCTTCGGGTTAGGGTTGGGTTTAGCAGGATCAACCTTGGTCCCACTAGAGGAGGAACCATCTCGGGACTTTCCCTTACGGTGGCTCTTTGACGGAGCCTTCCTCTTCTTACCCCTTCCCTGCCCTATAGCCAAAACAGGAGCAGCGAGTGGATTGGGAATCGGTGCAACAGACTTGTCCTTAAGATTACTCTCATCAACCCTTAGGAGTCCTTGGAGCTTTCTTAGGGTGGCCTCTTCCTTGTTCATGTGGTAGGTCATCCTAAATTGGTTGTAACACGGAGGTAAGGAGTGAAGGACCATGTCGATAGCCAAGTCTTCCCCACAGTCGACATTCAACTTGAGAAGACGATCGACATACCTTTACATCTTTTGCAGGTGCACGGTTAGAGATTCTCCATTTCCCATTTTAGTAGTGATCATGTTAGTGAAGATCTCGTAACATTCCTGCCTCGCGTTTTGATGTTATCTCTCCAATAAGTCTTGATGCATTTCGTATGGATACATGTCCTCATAGGACTTTTGGAATTCGGGGTTCATTGTGGCTATCATGATGCAATGAACTTTCGTTGCATCACACTCATGAGTCTTAAAGACAGTCATTTCAGCCGGAGTAGCGATTTCTGGATTGACTTTTTCAAGCTTCTCGTCAAGGACATACTCCTTGTCCTCGTAGCGAGCAATCGTGCGAATGTATCTTATCCATTTGCTAAAGTTCGTGCCATCGAAAGTCACTTTTTAGCAAAGGCTCATTAACGTGAATGAGCTAGCAGCAATGTTATTGGCGTTCGACATCTACAATTAGAAAAAGGACAAAGTTTGATTAGAATTTGAATCCCTAATTATCACCCAATATGAAAAATTAGGGCTAGGATCCAACAACATTATTTACACATTAGAAAAGGGATGCCGTAATCCAACATGCAAACAATTTGAAGGTAAGTGAATGACGATTCACTAATTCTCCACCATGAAAACATTACCTTTAATTTTTAAATGCATTGAGAATTCCTATGTTTCGATGAGATTCATTGAACTTTTCAATGGAATGTTTAAATCTCGATATGCCCCTCTCGTTTGTGGCTGGGATGACGAGGATCACAAAGTGGGTGTGAATGACCATGCGAATCTACACGGTGCATTCATTGTTACAATCACCTATTCGATGTGCCGGTAAACCACACACGCTCCACCGAATTATGATAAACAATGAATCACCCTTTGCCACCTTTGCTTAGAACTAATTAGTGTGCTGGTAAACCACACACGCTCCACTAACTTCTTGCCATGGGTACAAAGTGTAATTTCATGGGATTACATCAATTCACTTTTCCTAAAGTAACTAGGATTGGGAATTTGAAAAACATGTAGTTACTTTGTATTTTAACATTATACTTTTAATAAGAAGATAGAGTTGCCCTATCCTACACGTTCGGCTAACGACCCTCCACCGATCAAGCAAACGGTGGGTGTGAGTGTACACCCATTAAGCGCCATTTTATAGGCAACAACCTTATACCCACCTTATAGACCGACTTCGTGAATGAGGCCTACCAACGGTAAGACTAGCATTTTAATTATACGTATATATATATATATATATATATATATATATATATATATATATATATATATATATATTAGTCTTGTAATATTATATTAGTATAGGGTTGAATTTTAAACTTGTAAAATTCTAGGGTTTGAAATTTAAATTGTCCAAATTAAACTTTTAATCACAAAACTACATTTCAAAACTTGAGGATTAGTTTTAACTTTTCAAAACACAAGGGATCAAATAACAAATAATTTAAATTAACCATTTAATCTCATAATTATCCATATTTGATTTATTTAAATGTTTCTTGCAAAACAATTCACCAATTCAATTGAAATAATCAATTAATATCATATAAGGAAATTATTATTCAACTAATTTGTAAATATCTTTTGTTAGGTCAAGAATATTGTGACAACCGTCAAAATTCGAGTTAGTTCTAGATTTAAATAAACTTAGTTACACGTATAGGCACTACACATATTAGACTTAGTAACAAGAAGCTAAGTTATAACGTAGTGGAATCTTGGAAACAGATAGAGACAATGGATAATGTGCTTGGATTTCACATTGGTATGTGAATTCTACGACTACTTAACTGTAGTGACTATCCATATTCGGGTTACTCTTTGACTCGAACAACATTTCAAGAATCATATACACACATCATTCACTTGACCTAGAAGTAGAAGTGATTTCAAAGTCTCATAGAAACTTAAGTCAAAGTTGAAGACTAGGACTAGTATACTTGATTCCTCAATTTCGCTTGAATCTCGGAATCACTACATACAATGCCAATAAACTGATAAAAATAAATTACAAACATTATTTATAACTATAAAAGAGTTATAATACCATAAGATAATTTGAAGTCTCAAATATTCAATTTATTTTGATATTTAAAGTTTATTAAAGTTCAAAACCCTAAAAGCCCTAAAACCTAAATTTTATAAAATTTGACATCAAGAATTCTATAAAAATAATTATGAAACTTATAATATTATCTTATCATAATAATTATTATTAAATACAATCAATGAAAATAAAGATTTAGTTATTAAAATTTAACCTTGATTTATAATTCAAAAATCAAGAGTTTTATGCATAAAAACTAGGTTAACGTGCACATTTTATAAAAAGTTGGACATTTTTAAAAAAGATTTGAATTTTTATAAAATAAACAAGAGAGAGGGAGCCTCCCCCCTCCCTCCTAAAATTCGTCCTCTCTCTTCCCATTATCTCTCTTCCCCAAAATTTGAATCATTTCTCACCTCTCCACACTTCACCTCCTCATTCTCTCTCACACTCTTCATCACCATCACATTTTCTCTCTTCCCCTCACCCTAACCACGAAATTTTACAGAAAAATGGCTCCAATAACACACCTTAATATCTAAATATTCTTCATTTGAAGTAATCTTGAAGGTAATCTCGAATTTTCTTTCATTCTACTTCACTTTTCCTTTAAGTTTTGCTATTTTCCTATACTTTCTCCTTATTCTCCTTCTTCATCTTCTTCAAACTTGTTTTTTTTGTTAAAATGGTTTCTAGAGCATCATGGATGTGTTTTAACACCATGCATGTATGATAAACAAGGTTGCGTGTTCATGATCTTAGTGCAAAAATCGATTTTAAGGATTAAAACATCAAACTCAAGTTAAGAGTTTTTGAGAAACAAATTTTTGTTCATAAATGAATGTATACATTTTGATAAGTTTTAATCTTTTGATCTCTGGAAACATAAATATAATATAAGCTTATCATGATTTATTTAAAATATTTCAAAAGATTTACTCAAGGAAATGATGAAAACTCACTTTTCTAACCAATCATCATGCATGCAATCTGCCAGATTTCTTTACTTGACTTTAAACTGCCATATCTCACTCATTTCTTAACCAAATTTCGTGACTCTTTTTCTGAAATATAATATTTTGAGTTAAATTTCAAACCCAACTGGTCTCACTGTAAAATATTAAATATCCGATTTTTGTCAATTTTTACAAAATTGTTGCGCAAACAACTCTTTTTCTGTGATCACCATTTTTGCCTTGCATGATCAATGGCCTTAAACCAAACCACAAATCTGAGGAAAAATACTTTACCAACTTAATATATCTAGTGAATGATGGCTGAAATTTCGTGGCTTAAAACCTCACTGAATGGGCTACACAAATTCATGAACTTCAGCCACATTTACATCTCATGCACCATTGCATGCAACATTTCTTAACTTGTTTGGATTCATTACCCTCATTTCCCTTCTGAATACATTTTTAACATTTTTCCTTTTGAAATTCATCACATGCATGAGATAATCTGGAAAATTTCAAGAGCTTTTATTATTTTTTTGATTTATTAAAATTATTGCTAAAACCAAGGGTATAAATCAAATAACATACTTTCAGAGGTCAATAAATCCTGATTAAATTCATGGATGATCCTTATGGTGAATAATGACCCCTCACGAAATTTCATCAATTTTCGTTGCTATTTGATACGATTTCCGATTTTCTTTTTGTTAGGGCATAATAAATCACAAAACCACTTTAGAGAGTGTGAAAATTGTATCTAACAATTTTCTCATACTTTACCTGTGATGGGTGACTCCAGAAAATAATATCAAGATTTTTCATCATGTCTTACTATTTTTCCCAATTTTTGGTAATTATAATGGTTTAAAAATGGGAATAATAGTTCTGATTATCCAAAAATTTATGCAAATTTACCAGGATATCATATTGTACAGTAGAAGGTTACATAAACACTTTGAGGATTTTTCTCAACTATAAACTATTTTTCTCTTATTTTCTAAAGTTAATTGCACTAAAATACACTTAAATACACATAAATACCCAAAATCAGTTTATACATTATGAAAACCACTTTTGGTATTTTTTTTCCCAGGTTATTTATACTGTAAATGATGTTACAAAAATTTTTGGTAATTTATTTTAATTGTTTAATATTATTTCTTCAATTAATGATTATTTAAAGGAATAAAACAAGGAAAAATAGAAATACCCACTGAAAAATATATTTTATATTTTTCCCAGCCTAGTTATGTATACTAACAGTTAAATAGAAAGTTTGGGTAATTTTGTAAATTGTTTTCTGTTTATTTCAATTTTTATTGGAATAAATGCTCAAAAATCATAAAATATAATGAAACATCTTGGAAATCCATTTTTATATTTTTCCTAGCTTAGTAATGCTTAATAACAGTAATATAAAAAGTTTGGGAAATTTTCTTAACTCATTGCTATTTTTCATGAATTTATGGTTATTCAAGAAACTAAAATGGTGAAAAATAGTTAGACAACTCAAAAATTCAAGAAAATTTATCTTGAGATCTTTAACTTCAATTAAAACTGAAATGCAAAGTTTGGGATATTTTAGAATTGAATTAATTTAGTTTTGAATATTTAATCATTGGAACACCTCTAAAATGTTAAATATTAACATTTCAATAATGAAAATTTTCCACTTAAATTGTTATATAACAATTGATTCTTTGAAACTTAATTTCCACAGAAAAATGTTTGTAACTTATCGATATTAAATTTTGACACAATATTGGCATAATTCTATTGTAGTACCATGTATACTAGTGTTAGATTCCGATTAGAGACTCACTAGCGAATACCATTATTGTAGAAATCGATAGTGATACAAGTGGAGCATAGTCAAGGCACCGTTTGCATCATCTCAATGCACATTGTGAGTATTCACCATTCCCCTATTTTCGTTTTTTTAAATGTTTTGGGGTGGAAAAGCATGTCCTAAACTATTTATATCCGTTGTATTTATTTAACTCGTATAAACTTGGTTGCTATATTTAGCATATTGTGAGTATTCACGCACTCCCCTATTTTCAGTTTTTATGTTTTGGGGTGGAAAAGCATGTCTTAAACTTTTTATGTTCGTTGTATTTATTTTGACTTGTATGAAACTTGGTTGCTATATTTCGTATGTATGTCTATGTTACTTTAATTCATGAGGACTGTATCGTGGTTAAGTCTCTGGAATCTCTAGACACAACTCATTAACTCTTTTGAGCCTATGGTTATTATGGATAGCGCTATCAGGAGCTAGACAACTCCTCACTCGCACGATTCGCTTGAGTGCATTTTACCATTTTATACACTATGTTTGCAATACACATAGTAGTCAATAGGGCACGATTCGGTCATTAGGCTTGGGTTGTGAACTCATGAATGGAAACTTGATGCACGTACTATTCTTTATACACATACGAAACTTGTATTCCCATGTTAGCAACGACACTTGTATACTTATTTTAGCAATGAAACTTGAATACTTATTTTAGCAACGAAACTTTGTTTCTCATTATAGCAATGAACTTTGCTTCTCATTATAGCAATGGACTCTATTTCTCATTACAACAACGAACTTTTACTATTGGAAACTTATATACATGTTTTATCAATGAAATTGTTTGCTCCTTGTAGCAACGAAATTGACAGCTCATTTTAGCAATGAAACTTGTTTACTCGTTTGAGTAACGAACTTTATCTTCCATGAAAATATGAATGTTGCATCTTCTTCGGGCAATATACTTTATTTCTCATGATAACAACGAATTGTGTTTACAAACTTATTTACTCCTAGCAATATACTTTTATTATTGGAAACTTTTATCAAAACTTTGATTTCAACTCATGAACCAATATTATTTTGTTAAACTTGTGAGTACTCACCAACTATTTTTATAGTTGACGCTCGTTTTATATGCTTTTTCAGGAATCATCGAGTAAGTGGCACTTAGGGACACCTCAATTTTAGGAGCATTCGCATGTGTTGTATTTCTATTTTCATTGTAATTTCTTTTAAAAGTTGTTCAAACTCGTTGTAAATTTGTAATGTTTTTTAATACTATGGTTGGTGTTGTCTTTAAACTTTTGCTATGAAACCCTTTGTACTGCCACACCTCGTGTTTCCGCTTTAGCGGGGTGTGACAAATATACTCACATATATGTTAAAATTCGGATTTTATTGACCCATAAAAATTAAGGCAAGTTTCCATAAGAAAAACAGCAAGAAATCCCGAGACTAGCTCCATCTGTCGCTCGAACTCGCCGAGTACCACAATGGACTCGCCGAGTCCACTATGGAACTCGTCGAGTTCATCAGGCAGATGGACAAAAATTGAATTTTTCAATCAACAAGCAATCAAGCAATGCATCAATTCAATAGAAACCAATCAAGGCTCTGATACCACTGATGGGTTTGATCCATAAGAACTTTCCTATGTGCACATGCAAACCCTAATGCTTGGATCTAGGTTTCTCTAATTGAACATGCAATGTATCCAAGTCTTCTATTGATAGATCTAGTGTAAACATTCAAATTCATAACATATAAAATCTGATCTAAGGAAAACCTTGAGTTGCTTGCTTGATTCTTCTTGTCTTTGGAGCTTAGAGTCACAATTGTTACTCCTCTAATGGCTTACAAATACCAACTAGCAAGAGGATGATAATAGAGAGAGAGGAGGGTGAGAAAATCGGCTCTAGGGTTTCTTGGGATACAAGAGTGCCGATTTCCTCCACCCAAAGGGTCTATATATACTATTGGCTACTAGGGTTACACCTTAAACCCTAATTGAATAACTTAGTCCCTAAGCAATCCAATAATCCTTATAGATAAGGCCTTGGATGATTTCTAGGTTTATCCAAACCCTAAAATCATCCACTCACTCATCCATAAGGATTCATAGCCCAAAATACAACTACCACACATTTGACAGTTTATGCAACTTTATTTAATTAACCTCTTTAAGTCACCAAATTAATTCCGAATTAATTTATGACTTACATTAATCAAATAACAATATTATTATTCCTTATATTATTCTCATAATATATTAATAATATTTCTTCTCTCATTATAAATCATCCTGTCAAGTTGCTATGGTGAAGGCAACCCAAAAGGACCATGCTAAATCGGGTTAAATACTTACCAAATATAGTTATAGCCTTAGACACTAATCCAACAAGTTATTCATTCAAATACTCTCAATAAGTCACTCAAGAATCTTCCTTTACTCTCAAAATTTTCGTGAGTTTGGATCAAGATTCTAAGGGCTTTTCATCAAGGTTTCAACCTTTTGGTAAGTTACTCTTAATCAAGAAGTCTAACATCATGTTTTTGTTAAAAACTTGTTACTCATTTACTCTTTAAATCATGGATCATGCTTTTTAGAACTCATCTAAGTTCGAAAATTCCCTCAAGAAGTTTGCTAAAGCCGAGACCTCCTCATCTTCTCATCAAAAACCGAATCCAAACCTTAATGAGTTCATACCCCTTTTATTTTTGGTTTTATATGATTTTTTAGGGGAAAATACAAGTTACTATGTGATAGATCTAAGTGTTATCCATGTTATGTGTGTATTTCTTGATTTAAGATGTGATTATTTGTTAAAACTCTATAGATCTCGAAGTCTCTAACCAAAAGTTGTGTTATTTGTAAACTAAAACACTTCATACAACCTACTATAAAGATGAGTGTGATATACATGTAAAGATCTTTAAGAAACTAAACAAATCTTGAAAAGGGGGCCATTTTTGGCAAAGAAACAAAAAGTTGAGGTTCTTAGTATATTTTCGGTTTTTAGAAGGACTAAAAGAGTCATTTTATTTCAAAATGGGTCTTTATGATAATCAAAAATTTCAAGGGTCCAAAAGTGTAAATTTTTGCATAATGGGCCTTGATTTGGGCCATTACGGTTTCTTGGGACTAAAATGCAAAAATCTTGATTTTTATGGGTCAAATTATCATTTTATACAAAAATGGGTTGAAAATATAAAGCTACGAAATTGTGGACTGAAAATGCCACTTTCTTTGAAATTGGGCCTAAAATGTTATTTCTACAAAATTTGGGGCCGATAATGCCATTCTTTTTAAAAATAGGCCAAAAATGTTATTTTTATAAAGATTGGGCCAAGATTGTCATATTTATCAAAAATGGGTTGAAAAATGTAAATTCTAATAATAATGAGCCGAAATATCAATATATTTATATTTGGGCCAAAAATGTCAATTTATTTATATTTGGGCCAAAAATGTCAATTTACATGTATATTGGGCCTAATACTTCCTCTTTCATGTTTATTGGGCCTAATACTTCCTTTTTCATGTTTATTGGGCCTAATACTCTCGTTACATGGTCAATGGGCCATAGGGGTCCATTTAAGTGTATATTAGGCCTAATATTTCCATGACATGTTCATTGGGACTTTGTGACCCATTTACATATTAATTTAGGCCTGAGCTATGAGAAACATGTTTATTGAGCCTTAGTGCTTTATTTACATGCCTATTGAGCCTGAATTACCCTTTTCATGTTTATTAGGCCTTAGTGGTCCATCCACATGCTATTTGGGCTTGGATTAAAAATTATATGTTTAACGGGCCTTAAATGTCCATTACATATCTATTGGACTTCATACAATCACTTACATAATTTGGATTTGAAAACTTATAACATATACGTAAACCTTATACATGGTGTGATATAGTTTTCATAAAGAAGTTAAGGATCTGGTGAGACTTGTCGGTTGACACCTTTGAGTGTATGATCGTAGCCTGTAGTTATAACCAGAGTCTCCTGGAAGGAGAGCGAGAGTTTGTGTATAGATCTATACGGGGGTGACACGCCCACGCCTTAGCTGTTCACTACAGCTAGACTATGCCAGTCTAGGGCGACAAATCATACCTTAATTGAACTGGCGTTTGAAAATGCCAAGACAGACGAACTAGTCATTATCAAGCATAGTTGTAACGACACACTTAGAGATTAACTCCAGCAAAGATTTCGGTATACTTATACAAATCTTGACGAAACTAAAAGCATACATTCATCGACACTCAGCTTTGGGAATTAACGACTACAATACTCTTAAAAGCAGAAAATATCGGATTTTCTGGGATGAATACATTACACATTACTGTAACTTACGACAGAACATACAAAATTTTCTGGGCTGCATTTCATATACATTTCCAAAAACAGAAAACACACATGCATTAATACCTGATTTTGTTACATCACATTCAAACCATTTTTCAGAAAATATCGGATTTTCTAGTGTTCTACTAACCATGCAAAAACTTTTATTCAAACATGCTTATGAACTCACCAACATTATATATGTTGACGTTTTCAAGATAACTTGTATTATCAGGGAATCGTTAAGCGGAAGGTCAGCAGAGAATGTGGAATTTTTTGTATTTTTGTTATCATCATACATTGAACATTCTTTTTGGGAATGTAACTTATGACATTATACTGGATGTAAACAATGTTGTTTGTATTTTGATATGTATGATGATGGTGTTGTCTTGTTTCAATTATATACATTGTGATGATATTACAAGATGAAGTCATATGTGAGCCCCCAAACATTTCCGCTGTCTGGTTTGGGGGAGTGAAAAAATATAACATTCTACTTCCATAAAAATGGTCATTACTCGTGCATGCGTAACATCCATAAAAATCATGCCAATTTAAAACATTTTAAATCATTCAAAAACAAACATTTATTAAAAATCACACCTTCGCCTTCCTGCGATCACCTGAAGTACTTGAAACAAATCCAAAACTGTAAGCCTGAAGCTTAGTGAGTTCCCCCAAAATACCCATATACACAACAATATACATATAATCAGATAAATCATACTATAGGTCCAACTAACCATCACGTTAGAATACCCTAGGCCCTCAACCACGCTTTGGAATGCCAACATACTATGGGTCCAATCTGTAACAACCTGAAATTTCCGTATCGCTTCTTGTAACTCTTTTCATAGTTCAATTCGAGCAACCAATCGTCGTTTTCAAATTCGATTCCGATTTTGTTATTTAATTAAGTCATTAACTTGTACGTATCTAAAATGACTTAATGGGTGTCTTAATACAATTAAGAATCATTCTAACAACCCATTCTAGTAATCGGAACATTTTTAGAATTTACCGTATCGGGTTACGAAAACCTAATCGGGTACGACCAAAAGCCTCGCCTAACGCCGGTATCAGGTAGAATTCCACCGTGTCCAAAACTTAGACACTATATAAAGTGTTCTAAGCCTTCATTTGAAGCTTTTGGCTTCATCTCACTACTCTCTCTCTAACCTCTTTCCTCACTCTAGATTAAGGTCCAAAATCAAAGATTTAAGGCCCCAAATCTTAGAGGTAACCTTCCTAGCTTGTTATTCAACCTCATAGGCCTTCAAATCCGTGTTTAAAATGTGACATAGGACCTAGAACATGTGGTTACGGCCAAGGAGTAAGCTTGGGCCGTAAACACACAAAAATGGGGTTTTTGAGCCATTTAACCCTTCCAAATCATTATTGGGACTTAGATACGAATTTGAGGCTTACAAACCTGGACTTGGAACACCTTAAACTTGCATTTTGAGGGACAAAAGAGAGTTTACGGCCAAGGCATGTGCTTGGGCCATAAACTCCTCAAACATGGGGGATAAACTCATTTTGACATGTTAGAATGCCTTGAACCTTAACCAATAGCCTTGTGGTAAATCCTAGAAACATCTAAAAATAGTTTGGGGGCCTTAAACATATCAAAACACCACAAACAAGAGTTTATGGCAATAGAACATGCTCCAAGGCCGTAAACTCCTATAAGTGTGTTAAATGGTGCCCTAAATTCATAACAAGGCTTGGAAAATTAACTAGAATCACATGTGATTGTTCCTTGTGCCTCAAATTAATTTTGGTTTGACCATGGGAGAGTTTACGGCCGTAAACTCCAAGTTTACTGCCATGAACTCCCTTTTAAATGGTATAAGTTCATTTAATCCATTCCAAGGCATTTTAGAAATTCATTCCAACAATTCCCAAGTTCAAACAAGCCATTAAACACTCAAAATCACACCAACATGAGTTTACGGCCGTAAAATGATGTATGTGTGTGTTTTGTGGCTGTAAACTCCCTTAAATGTTTACTATTGGGGAATAAACTCAAATCCCAAGTCCCTAGTGCCATTATACGTCCGAAGATGTCACCCGGGTCACTCCAAACGCTCGTTTTGAGGTGTTTAACCTCGTAGGAGTGTAATGTTCCATATAATTAGTGATTGTAAATCTAATTAGATATATATGGACATTATTACATTTTACATAAGGACATCGCGAGTAATCAATCCTCGAACCAATGTCTAGTGTCCGAAATAGTTGCATTTCCAAGTTTGGTGAGTTCATACCCCTACCCTTTTTCACCGTTTTCACTGTTTTCAGGGGGGAACAAAAGCAAAGTACAAGGGACTACTTGTACTCAAAATATGTTTTCATATGTGTGTTTCACATTTTATATGCTTTTAACACTGATTATTACAACTGATAACCGTTTGAACATGCAGATCACGTAAACATATATTTGTGAAATGGATTTTAAACTGTTATGTTTTACATATATTTCACAAATGGTTTTCCACATTTTATCAGTTAAAAGCATGACATTAGACATTTGAATATAAAACCTGTACATTGTTTTGTCCTCGGTGACACTCCACATATATACGCGAGTGGAGGACTATCATATTATTACTAGTAAATTTGTTAATCATGTATGATTGGAGACACGTCCTCGATGAACACTCCACAGAGATACGCGAGTGGAGGACTGCACCCATAACCAGAATCTCTGGGATTTAGAGAGCGTGACTTGAGTGTATAGATCTATACGGTGCTGACTACCCCACACCTGGCTGCTAGCTACAGCCAAACCGAAATGGTTCAAGGGTGACGAAAGTCATAAGTATGTGGACTACTTATTGCCACAGGTTTAGTCCATCGTACAGTTATGGAACTCGCAATTAGGATAACAGGGATTTACTTATGGTAATAATGAATAACTTTATACAAATCACAAGATAACCAGGTCTAACAGGAATACATCTTTCACATACGGTAACCAACATTCAGGAAAGTATGGGACTTTCATGGGAAACCTTGTACATAACCAGGTCTAACAGGAATACTTTTACATACGGAAACAAACATTCAGGAAAGTATGGGACTTTCCTGGGGAAAACGTTTACATAACCAGAAAGGATAACAAACCGGATAACTTTACATCTTTCATAATTGGTAACACAATCAGGAAAGTGTGGGACTTTCCTGGTAATATATTGATACATAACCAGAACAGTATGTCAAACCAGATAACCTAACTGTACATTCACACTAGATAAAACATGTTTACAGTGTACAACCTTACTTTACATGTTGACAAACAATAACCAACCTTTTTAAGAAAATATGGGATTTTCTTGGTGTGCATAACATTTCAGAAACAGAAAGGAAACTTGAACATTTTCACAAACAAAACCGCTTATGAACTCACCAGCGTTATGCTGATTTTCAAACCGCTTGTGTTCTCAGGTCAGCGTTAGAACAGGAACTCGAAGATCCTTTTTATCAGTAGACGGAGTTTTCAGAAGACCCGTTTCATTTTGTTCATATATATACTATGTATCACAACTGTACAACTTTACTTTTGAAACAAATTGTAAAACTTTTCTTTATGTAATGTAATGGTTGTCTTACTTTACTTACTATGTGCATTGGATTTGATACTCAACGTGGAGTCAACCCCGGAAATGTTTCCGCCTTCGGTTTTCGGGGTGCGACAGATTGGTATCAGAGCCCTTGTTTATAGTGAATGAAGTATACCAAACCTTACATGGTATAAAACTATAAACACTAAAGGGCCTAAGTGCTCTGAATTAAAAGTATCTTCAAACCACAAGTATTTTCAAAAGTATACAAGTATACCGAACCGTCGTGATTCGTAACTTCAAGTAGAACAGAACATAAGTAATTGGGTGTTGTGTACTACGGTTAAACCTGGGCAGTTATGTAGTCGTGTCTAGGGTCAATATAGCCTGGCCAACTATATTCATTCGAGACACGACCAACATGTGCTTGGGAGTGACTGTGGTGTGCGGCATGCCTAAAACATACCCTAATACCACAAACATCGAACCATTATTATAAGCAAATTATGAAATACTATGGGAGTATTTCTCAATCCAATCCTCTATAGAAATCCTCATTCGAGTGGCGTTCTGTGATCATTCTTAGCGATAAATTATCTATTTTGATAACTCTTTCCTACTTTATCGCTTATTCAAAACATATATCTGCCATATCTATCGATTCAATGTAGAGGACTTACCATCCTCTCTCTTTCTTGATCTTATTAGATCAAGATGCCTCCCAGAAGGAGACCCAGGTCAATGAAAAACAACAATCCTTCTTCGCCACCACCTCCTCCTCAATTTGATCTTGCATCGCTTCAGACAGTCCTGACTACTGCAATGGTGGCAGCCATGTCACAAATAAACCCTGGTGGTTCAGGAAGTGGTCCCCATCCCCAAAATCCAAAGGATAATCAGGGACACCGAAAAGAGGGTTCCTATAAGGATTTCATGAACGCAAAACCAACATCCTTCAATGGCGCCGGAGGTGTCATTTCCTTGTCCCGATGGTTTGAGAAAATCGAATCCATCTTCGAAATCTGTGCCTGTGCGGAATCTGATAAGGTCAAGTTTGCAGCCTGTACCTTCGTTGATAAAGCCTTGACTTGGTGGAATACCCGAGTCAAATCTCTGACCCTACGCGTAGCCAACGCCATGAGCTGGGAAGCCATGAAAGAACTCCTCATAGCCGAGTACTGCCCCCGTGGTGAAATGCAGAAACTAGAGCACGAGCTCTGGAACCTAAAGATGAGAGGTTCCGACATTGCTACATACACTTCCCGATTCGATGATCTCGCACTTCTCTGCTCGGGATTAGTCACTCCTGAAAGCAAAAAGATCGAAAGGTTCATTTGGGGTTATCCCAACCGACAAAGAGTCATGTCTTGTCTACCCGTCCGGATACCTATGACAGCGCCAAGACTCTAGCCCAAACCCTGATTGATCATAGCAATGATGTTGAGGAAACCACTACCACTTCTGAGCCGACTCAAAGGAGTGGTGAGAAGAGAAAGTTCTGGAAGAAGAAGAAGGCTCAATCTTCCTAAGGATCTTCCAAGAAACAGCAGACTGTAGGATTAAATGGTGCCCTAAAGCCTTAAACATATCAAAACACCACAAACAAGAGTTTACGGCCATAGAACATGCTCCAAGGCCGTAAACTCCTATAAGTGTGTTAAATGGTGCCCTAAATTCATAACAAGGCTTGGAAAATTAACTAGAATCACATGTGATTGTTCCTTGTGCCTCAAATTAATTTTGGTTTGACCATGGGAGAGCTTACAGCCGTAAACTCCAAGTTTACAGCTGTGAACTCCTTTTTAAAAGGTATAAGTTCATTTAATCCATTCCAAGGCATTTTAGAAATTCATTCCAACAATTCCCAAGTCAAAACAAGCCATTAAACACTCAAAATCACACCAACATGAGTTTACGGCCGTAAACTCATGTATGTGTGTGTTTTGTGGCTATAAACTCCCTTAAATGTTTACTCTTGGGGAGTAAACTCAAATCCCAAGTCCCTAGTGCCATTATACGTCCAAAGATGTCACCGGCCGTAAACTCATGTATGTGTGTGTTTTGTGGCTATAAACTCCCTTAAATGTTTACTCTTGGGGAGTAAACTCAAATCCCAACTCCCTAGTGCCATTATACGTCCAAAGATGTCACCCGGGTCGCTCCAAATGCTCGTTTTGAGGTGTTTAACCTCGTTGGAGTGTAATGTTCTATATAATTAGTGATTATAAATCTAATTAGATATATATGGACATTATTACATTTTACATAGGTACATCGCGAGTAATCAAGCCCCGAACCAACGTCTAGTGTCCGAAACCGTTGCATTTATGAGTTTGGTGAGTTCATACCCCTACCCTTTTTCACTGTTTTCACTGTTTTCAGGGGGAACAGAAGCAAAGTACAAGGGATTACTTGTACTCGAAACATGTTTTCATATGTGTGTTTCACATTTTATATGCTTTTAACACTGATTATTACAACTGATAACCGTTTGACCATGCAGATCACGTAAACATATATTTGTGAAATGGATTTTAAACTGTTATGTTTTACATATATTTCACAAATGGTTTTCCACATTTTATCAGTTAAAAGCATGACATTAGACATTTGAATATAAAACCTGTGCACTATTTTGTCCTCGGTGACACTCCACATATATACGCGAGTGGAGGACTATCATATTATTACTAGTAAATTTGTTAATCATGTATGATTGGAGACACATCCTCGGCGAACACTCCACAGAGATACGCGAGTGGAGGACTGCACCCGTAACCAGAATCTCTGAGATTTAGAGAGCGTGACTTGAGTGTATAGATCTATACTGGGCTAACTACCCCACACCTGGCTGCTAGCTACAGCCGAACCGAAATGGTTCAAGGGTGACGAAAGTCATAAGTATGTGGACTACTTATTGCCACAGGTTTAGTCCATCGTATGGTTATGGAACTCGCAATTAGGATAACATGGATTTACTTATGGTAATAATGAATAACTTTATACAATTCACAAGATAACCAGGTCTAACAGGAATACATCTTTCACATACGGTAACCAACATTCAGGAAAGTATGGGAATTTCCTGGGAAACCTTGTACATAACCAGGTCTAACAGGAATACATCTTTTACATACGGAAACAAACATTCAGGAAAGTATGGGACTTTCCTGGGGAAAACGTTTACATAACCAGAAAGGATAACAAACCGGATAACTTTACATCTTTCACAATTGGTAAGACAATCAGGTAAGTATGGGACATTCCTGGTAATATATTGATACATAACCAGAACAGTATTTCAAACCAAATAACCTAACTATACATTCACACTAGATAAAACATGTGTACAGTGTACAACCTTACTTTACATGTTGACAAACGATAACCAACCTTTTTAAGAAAATATGGGATTTTCTTGGTGTGCATAACATTTCAGAAACAGAAAGGAAACTTGAACATTTTCACAAACAAAACCGCTTATGAACTCACCAGCGTTATGCTGATTTTCAAACCGCTTGTGTTCTCAAGTCAGCGTTAGAACAGGTACTCGAAGATCCTTTTTGTTAGAAGACGGAGTTTTCAGAAGACCCGCTTCATTTTGTTCATATATATACTATGTATCACAACTGTACAACTTTACTTTTGAAACAAATTGTAAAACTTTTCTTTATGTAATGTAATGGTTGTCTTACTTTACTTACTATGTGCATTGGATTTGATACTCAACGTGGAGTCAACCCCGAAAACGTTTCCGCCTTCGGTTTTCGGGGTGTGACACAATCAACCATCGGCTTGGAATACCCCCGACCCTTAACCATCGGGTTGGAATGCCAACATACTACGGGTCCAATCAATCATCAGGCTGGAATACCCCAATCCCTCAAGCATTGGGTTGGAATGCCAACATACTATAGGTCCAATCAACCATTAGGTTGGAATACCCTAGGCCCTCAACCATTAGGTTGGAATGCCAACAAACTATGAGTCCAATCATCGCCCGGATGGAATACTCACGCTACTAATCAAACATGTGCACCTATAGCAGAAAATCATATAACAGTCTATAGAGACAACATACCAGGGTCCAGTCATCCACATGATGGAATACCCTTAACTACCAATCAAACATGTGCACATATAATAGGTAATCACATAACAATCTACAGTTCTCTAATCATAGCAACATCTTATCTATGTAACACTCTAAAAATTCAAGCCAATTTAAACTTTTCAAAAACATCCCAAATTCATTAAGTTATTACAAACGGTTTTCAATACATTTATTATTAGAGTATTCCCAGAACCATAACATAAAACATAAACATGAAAAGCGGTACGATCACGCCTTCGCCTTGCCACGGCCTCCTGAAGTACCTAAAAAACATTAAACCACAACTGTAAGACCAAAAGCTTAGTGAGATACCCCCGGAATACCAACCACATATACCACGCATAACATATCATAACCGAACAGAATAGCCATGTACTTCGGGTCTACTTTGTGACTGGTCCGCCGCACCGGGCCTTCATTCCACCTGATCCAACCTCCGAATCTAGCCATATCCCTCGAGTCTGCGGTGTAGTTGGTTCACCCGCACCGGGCCTGCAACCCACCTGGTCCACTCTCTGAGTCTACAATATGTCTGGTCCACCCCCATTGAGCCTTCAATCGGCCTGGTCCACTCTCCGAGCCTCGACACATCTGGTCACCCCCCCCTCGTGGGGCCTACAGTCTCTATAAGAATTGCATAACGCTCATCAAAATACTCAACCATAGCGGTCTTGATCATCCCAAATAGTTCCGGCAAGTCAACCCGGAACATCGCGACAACCTCATCATGCAGGATCTCATGAATCCTAGCGTCTAACCCGTCTGTGCTCGTTTTGATGATAACCTCGGGTGGTGCTAACCCACTCTGATCGCTCTCTCCTGCTCCCAATCCTGACCCGGATCCACTCCCAGCATGCCTCGAAACCACCATACTGAAAAACACCGCAAACATCAGATACCTCCCACTAACCTGGGAACTGACTCACAACACCGCCTAGGGTTGTGACTTCCTTGGTACGCGTATGGGTCCTGTGCTTTCAGTAGTATGGGACCATACTACCTTCCACACCTACCCATATTTATACCAAGTATCACCACAACACCAAACATAAGAACAAGCATACCAAGCACTCAACCCTCACTCCTAGAGGAATCACTGGAAATCTCATACAGAAAGAAACCCTAGGCTAGCAGGCATCACGAATCAGGCAATACTATCATGTAATTCCTGAAGATCCCTAGTCTAGTACTAGAATGTTGTTCTATCATAACACATAAACAAAGAACTTGAATGGTATTTTGGGGCTACTTACTGGCTCCGACTGATCGTACCTCCGCGTCCTTTTTTACTCATTTTGAAAACCATTTTAAATTCTCTTTTGAAAACTCTCCTTGATTTAAGACTGGATTCACACGAATGTTCCTCCAATTCAGTCAAACCAAGGCTCTGATACCAACTTGTAACACTCTAAAAATTCAAGCCAATTTAAACTTTTCAAAAACATCCCAAATTCATTAAGTTATTACAAACAGTTTTCAATACATTTATTATCAGAGTATTCCCAGAACCATAACATAAAACATAAACATGACGAGCAGTACGATCACGCCTTCGCCTTGCCACTGTCTTCTGAAGTACCTGAAAAACATTAAACCACAACTGTAAGCCCGAAAGCTTAGTGAGGTACCCCCAAAATACCAACCACATATACGATGCATAACATATCATAACCGAAAAAAACAACCATGCACTTCGGGTCTACTTTGTGACTGGTCCGCCACACCGGGCCTTCAGTCCACCTGATCCACCCTCCGAATCTATCCGGACCGCTCGTTGGGCCTTCGAGGTAACCGGTCCGCCCTGGGTATGTTGGCCTACAGCACAAAGCAGGACCCGCCTCAACCCAACCCTAGTCAAACAACCATGTGCACATAAACATACAATCATATAACAATTCACATCCAATCAAACCGATCTAGCAGATCACATAACATAACATACTCTAAACAGAATACCGACCTAACCGGTCACTAGCATAGCATCATCCTATATACCATGATACCGACCTTAACCAGGTCTTTAACATATACCATCTTAACTACCAGGATGCAAACATAACAAAGCAAAAATATAACAGCAATACCCGGATTACAATCCGATAAAGGGCCGGCCTTGGTGACTTAGACCCTGTTGATATAGTGACGATAACTCACCTTGCAACTGCTGACTGAAAAGATAAGATCACGCTGCTCCAACCTCCGACACAAACACCACCCCTGATAATACCAAAAGACTGAACCCAATAAATACCAAAAATTACCAAAATGCAATTGGAAGTCAACTAGTCAACTCTTGGTCAAAGTCAAAGTCCTCAGTTAAGGTCAAGCTTCCTAACTGACTCTACTCGCCGAGTCAGCCCGCTGACTCGCCGAGTCCCCCAACTTTGAAAAATCCCATCTCAACTCACTAAGTCATCCCTTGACTCACCGATTCTCAACTTAACCAGAAAAGGCTAGAACCTTAAGACCAGACTCGCCGAGTCCAAGGCTACCTTCAACCAACTCGCCGAGTTGTTCATCCAACTCATCGAGTTCCTGCCCACCTTCATGCAACTCGCCGAGTACACCCTTATGACTCGCCAAGTACCGCTAGATCTTAATCCATACAAAAGCTTTCCAGGCCATGCAGATGATCCAAACCATAGATCTACCCTTCTACAACCCATCCATCACGTAAAGTGGCAAACTTTACGTGAATCCAAAGAGATCTAAGCATATAACACTCTGGAGTTAGGGTTTGGGACAAGATGGCTCCACCAATCACTCAAAAACAGGGACTTTAATGCACTTTAGACCTTCTCCATTCCAGATCTGAGGTAGCAACCCTAGATCTAACCTCCAAACTCGAAATATCACAAGCTATTCTTTCCAAATACTGCAAAATGATGAATCTAGATGAATAACAAGCCAAGCAACGAAATAATACCTCAAAAGGAAGCTCCAACAGAAGAGAAATCCGAATCCTAGCAAAGCCCCTTACTCCAAGCCTCTTAACTCTCCAAGATCTCTTCCAAAATCTCTTCTCCAAGGTTCAAATGCCCTCAAATCACTCACAAACACGCATTAGGGTTTTCTTGACTTCAAGAGAGGGTAAAGAGGTTGGGGAGAGGGTATAACGTCCTTTATATAGGGCTCATCCTCCGACATTAGGGTTTTCTCCACACAGCACCAACTCGCCGAGTCCAGCCGCCGACTCGCTGAGTTGGTCACTTAACACGCGACCATAATCGCGACCCTACTCGCCGAGTCCACCCATGGACTCGCTGAGTTGCTCTTTCACATTTACACTTTGAACCCTGAACTTGCACTCCTGAACTCGGGATGTTACAATCTACCAGGATACAATCTAACTGATCTCACTAATAACAAAGCAGAATAACAATCCAAAGGGCCGACCTTGGTGCCTTTGACCATTGAGTATAATGAGGAAAACTCACCTTATAAGTAGCTCGGGATGATAATGTCCATTCTCCAAATACAGCTCCAAACTCTATCACCTACATCCACCATTGATCCATTTCCATAATTTCCAATTTACTTAAATACCCCCAAGAGTCAAACTGGTCAACCCTTGGTCAAAGTAAAAGTTAATGATTAGGGTCAACAGTCCATGTTGACCCAACTCGTCGAGTGTAACCTACAGACTCGTCGAGTTCCTTCAGAACTCAAAGAGTCGCGAGAATCAGAGTCGACTCGCCGAGTTGGCTATCTAACTCGTCGAATCCATCCAACGTCCAAAATGTCGAGAAAAACCCTATCTACTCGTCGAGTCTTCTTACTAACTCGTCGTGTTCATGCCGAAACTAGAAAACGGGGAAACCCGTCTCGACTTGTCTAGTTTTCTTATCCAACACGTCGAGTCATGCAGTCTACTTTTTATGCAGACAACTTAAAGCTACTCCAAAGCTCCAAATTGTAGATCTATCCTCCTAGGTCATAGTTACCACATAAAGTTGCAAACTTTATGTGCATGCAAGGTCTTAAAGGCCAAAACCAAGCCAAAAAAGAAGTTCTAGATAAGGAGAAGGCCATAACTTGCTAAAGACTAGAATTTTATGACTATAAGGGGCTAGTGTTGGATTAATGTCTAAGTCCATAACTATAATTGGTAAGACTTGACCCGACCCGGCATGGTCCATTTGGGTTGCATACCATCATGCACTTGGATAGACTATAATGAGAGAAATAAAACACTTATGGTTATTAATATATTATAAGTTCTAGTATATTAATAATAAGAATAATAAGATTATTTAATTAGTATTGATCAAGAATTAATCTAGGATTAATTAAGTGATCAAAAGAAGACTAATTAAATATATGGGTTGATTGTGTAAATCATCCATACTTATATAGTAGGCTAATGCTCCACGGATTATCTAGTTGGGCTAAAACCCATATGATGCTCCATGGATGCTCCATGATGTATTTGAACCCATGGATCCAAGGAAATGGAAAGTCATGACAATTAGGGTTTACCCTAATTGTATAACTATATAAGCATCTTATTCTTGAGGAAAAATCGGCCACTAGTGAGAGTAAGAAAGGGCTAGCCGATTTCATGAAGTGTAGAATTCTCTCTAAGTTATTCTAAGTGTTTTGATGATTGTGAACCATTTGAGGTGTCACACTTGGGTCACTAGGCACTCAAGCTTCATGAAGACAAGCTCCATCAAAGAGGTATGTATTCTATCTTGTTATATTGATAGTTGTGTATGCTAGTTTAGGATAATGCCTTGGATATTCATATTTGCATGTATAATAGAGAAAACATAGATCCAAGGTATTTAGGGTTGCATGTACACTTAGGAGTGTTAGAATGCTCATAACCCAACAGTGGTATCAGAGCCTAGGCTTGTTTTCTTGTTATACTTGCAAATGGAGCTGAAAAATCGAGTTTTGATGCTGTCAGCCCAGCAGACTCGCCGAGTCCATGAAGGGACTCGACGAGTCCAAGGCAAAATGCATCCAACTCGTCGAGTTATGTTCATGCACTCGACGAGTTGGACCCCATACAGCATATCTTCGAGGTTTTTGGCTAGAAATGGACTAGAAACATTACCCTAAGTTGTTTTTGAACTTATAAACTTGTTTTTTTAATGTGGTAATGTTCATGCTAATCCATTTTCAAAGATAATTGTCAATAGATTCATGTTTTGTATTAGTTTAAAGGTTAGACTAATTACATGAAAAGTTTGATTTGAATTATCTTGTTCTTATGAGTTGCTTAGATTAATAGAAAAGTTGAGTGAAAAAGTTGTTTTCAATCCAAATTAATCTAATAGTTGATTCTAAAATGTGTTTTTGTAACTTGTCCTCAAGTTATATGAAAAGTCACATTTAAGTTTCATAAAACTCATAAAAGTTGGCAAAGGTTACAAAAATGAAGAGTCTAGTTCTAATTAATTGGAGTTATGATTCCATAATTTGTCCTCAAGTTATGGAGGACCAAGAGTCTCTTCATTAAATAAATAAATAAATAAAAAAATAAAAAAAATGTAACCTTAATTAATTCCATAAGTTATAAAAATAAAGAAAAGTTAATTCTTTTATTAGTTTAAAGTCTTCCATAAGTTATGGAACTTGAAGAGTTTTTGGATTAAAACTACTTTAAACACATAAGTTATGGAATTAATTAGTTTTGAATAGTTTCAAAACTTGCCCTCAAGTTTTGGAATTTATAAAGTTTTCTCTTATGAATACTTTAATTCCAAGTTAGCCCTTAGAATTTTAAAAGTTAAAATTCAACCCTTATACTTTATAATATTATAAGTTAATAATATATATATATATATATATATATATATATATATATATATATATATATATATATATATATATATATATATGTATGTATGTATAAGAGTAAAGTCGGTCTTACCGCTAGTACGCCTCATTCACGAAGCCGGTCTATAAGGTGGGTATAAGGTTGTTGCCTATAAAATGGCAACTTAATGGGTGTCCACTCTCACCCACCGCTTACTTGACCGGTGGAGGGTCGTTAGCCGAACGGGTTTGATAGGACTATAATTCTCCCTTCATTAAAAATATTGATGATAAATACTAAGTAACTAAACTCTTAATAATTCCCAATCTTAGTTACTTAGGAAAAATGTGAATAAGGTGCTAATCCATGAAATTACACTTTACACTTTGTCTAAGTCGTTAGTGGAGCGTGTGTGGTTAACCGGCACACTAACTTGGACTTAACAAGGTAGGTAAAGGGTGACTTAATATTTATCATAGTATCGATGGAGCGTGTGTGGTTAACCGGCACATCGATTAAGGGGTAAACACTTAAGGGTACCAAGTAATTTGCATGGTTACTTCACACCTTGTTTTGTGATCCTCGGCATCCCAGTCACAAAACCTGAAGGGCACACTCGAGATTGAAACATGCCATTGAACAGTTCAATGAATCTCAAAAAGATCTAGGAGTTTCAAATCCAATTAAAACCTAATAATACATTTCGTTTATCTTGGTGGAAATTGGTGAATCGTCATTCACCTACCTTCAAATATTTTATAGCTTGGATTACGGCATACCTCTTCTAAGTTATAAAAATAGTTTGTTGGGTCCTAGCCTTAATATTTCATATTGGGTGTCATATTAAGGACTTTAAGATCAACTATCTTGAATATCTCCCAAAACATGTCTCGTTTAGACATTTATGATCTTCCCAAATCTCTTGAAACAAGCTTTCCTAAATGAAGATGATATTCCAATGGAAATCATACTTCTTTCTCCTCCTCCAATTATTCTCCCTAACCCACAAGTTCTTGAAAATTTTAAGGTCACTCAAGCCCTATTGGCAAGGCAAGGTCTAGGTGTGATCACATCTTGGAGATGTAGTCACATATTGACAAGCCGGGAGAGAAGGGTGTCAAAGTCTTGAGAAAGTTGTAGGTTTAACTACTTCCTAAGTCACATAGTGAGTTCTTTTGGAACACCTATGAAATAGACTATGACAAGACCCTTAATGATCTTATCTATTTGCTAAGATCAACTTCCTGAAACTTTATGGACATTGACAATGGTGACACTGGAAATACGGAAAAAAAAAAAGCATTCTCTTCCCAATGGAAAGGGATCGGCCATAGTCAACTCGGTTGACCAAATGGTAAAGAGAAAAGCTAAGTCTGTGATAGTCTCGTGTACCATTATCAAAGGGTCCATATATTTATATTGCCAAAGGAAGGGTCATTAGTTGCGAAGCTGCCAAATTTACCTAAGGATGTTAAAGTCAATAAGTTTGACTCTACTTCAGGTAAAGTCCACTAATCTAGCTCTGTTAAGTTTCTATTATGAGATTCTTGATACATGATGTGACTGGGTCACATAGTGATGTTTTAAGAATCAAAGAAAAGTAAAGGAACTTAAAGAAAGAATATGCTGAATCTGATCGCATAGATGGATTTCTATCGCGTAGTTTGAAAAATCGGATTCTAGAGCTACTTCTTAGGAGTTATGAGATATTGCTTAGGAATAGATAACAACAAGTTTTCATATGGATTGTAAGGATAAGTTTTTCCGCATAGTTTTAAAAGAAAAGGAAAATTTTTGATTTTAGTTATTTTAAAATATCCTTACAATGGCATTTGAGGAAAAATTGTTGCTTATATGATTCCATTAATAGAAAGAGTGGAAATATGAAATTGATTCCTTCATTTGTGGTAATGTCTAAATTTACCAAATAAGGAAAGATTCTCATCATCCAAAGTCTCAATTGGACCGGGACTTGGAATCATGCAAGTTGTATAGCATGATGAATGAGAACTTTCAAGTATTGGAAAATTAAGACTAATTACTTGTTCACATGGATGTGTGAGCCAAGTGAAGGACTAAGGGATCGAGTACACATTCTTGTGCACTGGTCAAGTCCACCACAAAAGATCGATAAGACTATTCGTCATAGTTTACTAAAGCTCAGTAAATATGATTATACTTACATGCTTAAGTGTAACTCTGAGACATCGGAAAAAGGTTCCAATGTATGACAGAGTGAATAAGAAGAATCAAATTAGGCAGAAGGATAAAAGTTTCTCAAATCTGAAAAGATGGGAGACTACTTTAGTATCAGTTTTGTGATCATCTTAATGATTAAGAAACCATATCAAAATTTGTTCTCTAAGGAAGTCTTAGTGCATTCTTATGACTAAGAAGAAGGGATCTTTAATTGTTGAAATGGTCAAATCAAGAAGATGTGTCATACTTCGTTCCAATACAAGTCTTAGAGTCATACTCCAAGATTTTAATTTGAGTGACATGTCTTTAAGAAGGTTTAAAAACACTTGACAAATGTAAGAGTAAAAGTTTTCTACTCTTGTACATTTGAAATTGGTAAGTTGTGATGTTTTGGATAAAACAAAGACCAACTTCGGCCAATTGTGTGAAGTGTTTGTCTTGATTAGAATCTACACTATCTCTTGGATGTTTGATAAGGGAGTCTTATAGGTCAAGAGGACAGTGGGAGTCTTAAAGGTCTTGAAAGTCTCAAGAACTAATCAAGAATAAAACCTAAAGTTCTTCACTAGCACACGACTTGAGGTTTATAACCTATCGTGCTGACATAGTCTGTGCCCATTCCAGTTAAAGTTGAGTTCTTAGAGTTCTCAATTGGTTGCACAACAACTTGGAAGCAATGGCAGGCCCTTGAGCTGCCAGGTGGCAAGAAATTAAGATTGAGTTCAATCCATATGGTTTTGGATTTGTCATTATCTTTGTCTTGTGACTATGGTTTTGACAATTCACATGGATAAGAACACATACACCATTAAATCTAAGTGTCATAAGGTTTCTCTCCGATTCATGAAAATGATGGTGAGGAAACACTTTCACTAAGTAGATTTTAGTTAGATAGCAATTGTGATATTTTCATTCTCAAAGTCGTTAGTGGAGCGTGTGTGGTTTACGGGCACACTAACCTCGACTTGTTAGAAGTGGCAAAAAGGTCTAACCATTATGATTACGACATCCCTCTTCATAATTGTTTAGACATACAAGTGTGCTATCTAAGGGAAGATGTATGTTTTTGATAAAGTCTTATCAAAACAATCTAGTATCAGAAATCTGAACTTTGGTAAGAAAGTCAATAAAGTATTGATTTCTAGAAGTCGAGCTTTCTGAGTACATGTCAAAGCTAGTGGGAGCATAAGTGTTATGCTAATAATCATCATGTTAGTGGGAGCATGATAATTATGATAAGTATTGCAAGTTAGCAATGTTAATTATAGAAAAAAAAAGGGTTTCAATTGGGAAAAAGTTGTTTTGCTATAATTAAGGGAGAGGAAATTATACTTCATCTCAAATCTATAAGCTTAGATCGTGAGGTTTTAATCATTTAGTCAAGGATATATATGAATTTCATGTTGGAATGGCTCAACATAAGGAAATTATGTATATGGGTCCATTATTTGCGTTCTAAAATTCGATTATGATTACGGTATCCCTTTTCATAATCTGAATTATGAGAACTTGGCAAATAGAAATGGAAATGTTATAGCAAAAGACTGGTTTAGTCTTTATGTGAGACATCATGAATCGTGTCCCATACGCTTCGGATATAGGATTGATTACATGTGCTATATTCATCCTTTCTAAAATTTTTTCAAATGCCTGGGGCATTAAGAAGGGAAAAGGTTTAGAACTGGATATGACTAAAAGGATTAAACAATTGTCGTGGAAAATCTAAGGTTTACCAAAGATTGGTTGCTCAAGGATAATTGGAAGTATAGTGATAATTTTGGAAGGACCATATTGACATAATCTGTAAGGAGGCAACTCTTGCTTAGAAGTGATAGTCAAAATGAATCTCGAAATGTTTCAAAGTCAGAGATTTCAATCTGTGTAAGATTAAGGAAACTTAATGCAAGAAGGATGTTTCCAAGGAATTAATCTCCTTTGGAATACTCTGTAATGATTGTTGCCAAGTCTTTCTGACTTTGTGCATAATCATTACAAAAGGATCAATGCATATAAGTTTAGAATCTAACAGATTTCAGTAAATGGCATGAATTTGGAATTCTTGCATTTGCAGTAAGGATTTGGGAGTGTGAAAAGAGAATCATTGAAGTTATGTTCAATTGATCTAGTTCACAAAGTAAAGATCATAGACAAACATAGTATGCATACTTGGTGTATGGCATGACTAGTGTTTAGAAAACATAGTGTGCATGCTTGGAGCATGGGACAACTATTGTTTTAAATTCAAGAATAATGTTGATAGCTGAAACAGTATACAGTGAATAATGTGTAATCATATGGTGATAAATAAAAAGGTGTTTTATTTATGTTCATAGGTTTTGATACCATATTGGATTCAATTATTATTGTGTTTTACTTTGCATGTTTTGACTTCCCGAATAAACTAGGTTATTCTTCCGGAACGACTAAGTTATTCAAACCATCCACAGTCGGTCATATGTTGGAAGTAGATATGAATTAAGACTATCATGGGTTGGCTTGTAGAGGTCTAAGGTATTGGACAAAGGGCTACAACACTCATGAGTGCTCATAAGTTCTGAGTATTGAATTATACCCGCGCTCATTGGAATCACTTCATGGATTTTATCACGAGTGATCATGAGACGATAATATCTTATATTCTTCAAACCTAGAGATATTAGTTGTTACTATGAGTTGATAGTACATTGATTTCACGAAAACGCATTGGTAACTCGATGTTCTAAAACATGTCTTTGTGTATGATTCAACAAGTAGTAGAACAAGCCATATGAGTCAAAGTTTATCCATTCCTTTTACCTTTGGGATAAAAGCGATATCTGTGGGCCCCTCGATGATTTGATGATGACAAATGGAAGTGCTCGGCCGGGCCAGGACTGATTTGATTTGTTCAATTAGTCAGTCATCATAAATCGGAAATCGGTAAACAACTAATGGACAGAGAGAATGATTATAATCCATGTCTCAGTCCATATGATATCTAGAATGGAGGAATATATGATCCCTTATCTAATGGACAAGTCATTGACAAGATCAGAGTTCATCTACAAGGTCAGAGTTCGACAGAAGCTTTTGAGAGCTACGATTGCCAGTTGGTTCCTGAAGTCATACACAATAATAGTTTTAGACTTATCCAAGTGGGAGACTGTTGGATTAATGTCTAAGTCCATAACTATAATTCGTAAGACTTGACCCAACCCGGCATGGTCCATTTGGGTTGCATTCCATCATGCACTTGGATAGACTATAATGAGAGAAATAAAACACTTATGGTTATTAATATATTATAAGTTCTAGTATATTAATAATAAGAATAATAAGATTATTTAATTAGTATTGATCAAGAATTAATCTAGGATTAATTAAGTGATCAAAAGAAGACTAATTAAATATATGGGTTGATTGTGTAAATCATCCATACTTATATAGTAGGCTAATGCTCCATGGATTATCTAGTTGGGCTAAAACCCATATGATGCTCCATGGATGCTCCATGGTGTATTTGAACCCATGGATCCAAGGAAATGGAAAGTCATGACAATTAGGGTTTACCCTAATTGTATAACTATATAAGCATCTTATTCTTGAGGAAAAATCGGCCACTAGTGAGAGTAAGAAAGGGCTAGCCGATTTCATGAAGTGTAGAATTCTCTCTAAGTTATTCTAAGTGTTTTGATGATTGTGAACCATTTGAGGTGTCACACTTGGGGCACTAGGCACTCAAGCTTCATGAAGACAAGCTCCATCAAAGAGGTATGTATTCTATCTTGTTATATTGATAGGTGTGTATGCTAGTTTAGGATAATACCTTGGATATTCATATTTGCATGTATAATAGAGAAAACATAGATCCAAGGTATTTAGGGTTGCATGTACACTTAGGAGTGTTAGAATGCTCATAACCCAACAGCTAGAGGATTGCAGATCTAAAGTTACAACTTCAGATCATGCCCAAAACCAGAAATGACTCATCAACAACCTCGAAATGGCCCTAAACCTTTGCATGAAGAGATCTAGCTAGAGAAAAGTCAAGGTAACGACTTGTTACCTTCAAGATGATGCTAAGATGAAGTAGAAATCAAATCCATAAGCCTCTCCTTACTCCAAGCTCCTTAGACTTCAAGCTTCTTCAACTAATGCACCAAAGACACTTTTTTAGCCTCACAAACAGAATGGAGCAGAAAGAACAACTAGGGCTTCCTTTTTTGAGTAATGGGGTGATAAAGGAGACCAAAGGATGCAGGTTAAGTCCTTGAAATATGGTGCAAACCCTAAAAATTAGGGTTTCCTCATTCAGCTCCTACTCGTTGAGTTGGGGTCCTCCAACTCGTTGAGTAGACCTCATAAATCACGCAGGTTGGATACTCTTTACACGGCGAGTTGGGGCCTCCAATTCATTGAGTAGGCTTCCTTATTTGCAATAAACCCCCTAAAATCATACTCCTGGAATCAAGATGTTACAACATGGTTGGAATAAAGGTTCGAAGGTGGCAACTTTATGACTCTAGGACTTAAGGAACACCTAGGGTAGCAACTCTAAGCTTCAGAAACGAAAATAATCCACAAGAGTTCATCAATGGGACCAAAAAGGTTCCAAAAGTTAAAACATGGAGCTCTAAGCTTCTAAAGATCAAGATCAAGACTTTATACCTTGCACAAGCTAGAAATGTAGCAGATAATCCGGATCTACAAGCTTCTCCTTGAATCACCACCTTCATCTAACCTTCTTTTCCTTGAAAATGGAACAAAGCACACCAAAATACACTCGAAATCCCTTTCAAGCTCAATAACACTCAACAATGGGGTTACATTTTTGTCGAGATTGTTTAGGGACAAGAGGGAGGTTGATAGAGAAGATCCTTAAGGCATAATGTTCTTTAAATAGTGCTCAAAGCCTAAATATTAGGGTTTTAGGTCTAGATACATACACTGTGTGTAATCCTTTGTACGCAGTGCTTACGGGCGCACCCGCATCCAATCTACAACAGTATACCTAACATACATAGGGTGGTATGCCCTGCATACTGCACACCCTAAGCCTAATAAGAAAAGATCCAATGATTTCAAGGCGCAACTCATAACAATTAAATAACCATAATTTAAATAAATACCTTAGAAATACTGAGCGTTACATAAGCATTCTATTAGAAGAGTTTCATAACAAACAAAAGTAGATTGCCCTTTTTGGCAATCTTAAATACAATGTTTATGGTATATACACATTAAAACACAAATAATAATAATAATAATAATAATAATAATAATAATAATAATAATAATGAAGTTAAAATATACATCTATCATACGGTTTATAACATTAACATATATTTCAAATTCACATAGATTCTCGGCAGAAAGAAACAACATTTCGAATTCACATAGAAAAAAACTAAAAAAGTTGAACTCTTTGATTTTAATAGATGTAGTAATGGTTTACTTTGAGAAAGACAACATATAGACACATATATACATAGCATACATAGCATAGCATAATAGAAATGCAATTAAACTCAGATCCAAATAAGGAAAGATAGAATTATAATCGGTAAGAAAGAATAAATGGTTTACTTTGAGAAAGATTAATGGTATTACTTCTGTTTCTTTTTTTTTTTTTAATATGATGCAATTTAAAGACACAAAGTTTAAAGCACAATGTTTGCTGATCGGATTGTACAGAAAGATAGGTATAGGGTATAGAAATACAAAAAGTGAGAAAAACTGTTATGTAGATTTTATATTAGAGGAATGAAGGAGATATAGGAAAGAAGCCAGTGAAGATTTATTCAAAATTTAAAGAATATGATAATGATCTGTTATCATATATTTAAGGGATTCTTAATAACTGGATTGAAAAATGTTAGACTTTTATTTTAAAATTCCTAAATGTATGGTAACAAATCGGTCGTATCCCTTCTTTGATAAACTTAGTTTAAATTTAAACATTAAAATAACTTAATGCACGGTGAGCAAAAACCGAACCGCAATCCGAAAAAACCATAGAAATTGAAGCCGAAATAAAAAACGACGGTGCGGTTTTTAGTTTTGCAAAAACCGAATATGTTCAATACGGTGTGGTTTCTAGTCTAAAGCCGAACTGCACCGTATATATATATACAATGGCGGATTTTAGTGGTGCCCGGGGGGTCCCGGGCCACTGCTCCGATTCCGGCATGTAGTGTAATTTTTTTTTTAATGTTTTTTTATATTTTTTCTATTAGATGCACCAACTTAAAATACGAATGTCACTACTAATTTAGACTTTTTCGGAATTTTTTTTTTAATGTCACCACTACAAAAACTTTCTGCGTCCGCCAATATATATATATATATATATATATATATATATATATATATATATATATATATATATATATATATATATATATTAAACCACACCGAATCGCACCATACTCAACCTATGGTAACATATAGTATTTTCTTATCTTTTTTCATTTACGACAAGTTATAAGTTATGTAGCTTATTAGAAGCATAAGGGCAATTTAGGTAAAGTTAGGTCCTTAACTTTTTTTTTTGCACTCGGATGGTCCTTATGGTTTGATTTTGTTGTATTTTTCGTCCCTTACATACATAAATTTAGAAACCAAACATGCAATTTTTACCAAACTACAAGGACGAAAAACACAACAAAATCAAACCACATAGACAATCCGAGTCCAAACAAAAGTTAGGAACCAAACGTACAATTTTGATAAAATAATATGAACAATTTCAGTAATTTACTCTACATATTGACATAGCGGGAATGAGAATAGACGAATCAAAGAAAAAGTCATGTGGACATATATGTACGATTAAAGTATGGATACGTAGAATTTTATATATACTTTTCTATATTAATATAAAGATTTTTGTAGGTAAGGTAGGTTTTAAATTTTTTTAAGGTAAGCTTCAAAAAAATTGTATAAGAATTTTAAATAAATTTAAAAATTTAGGTGGGTCTAAGGACCTACTTCCTAATGCGTAGCCTTGCCACTGGGTTTTAGGCAGGTTCTGGTGTTGCATCGACAACACTTGTTTTTTCTATCCGCTGTTGAAACCTTTTTGATTTTTTTACCTATTTTTCATGGATCAGCAACATTTATTTCATTTCGGCAACACCTACTATGTATTTCCGTATTTGTCCCTGATTAATTTATGTATCGATAATTCTAGATTTTTCTGGTTATCTTGGTATTTTCTAGTAATTAGTGGCTATTTGTGTAATTACTTCATATTTGTTAGGGAGATGATTTGTACCAATGTTTTAAAAACTGGCTTTTTAGTTGAACCGGTATAGTGATCGGTTTCCGGTTCGACCGCCAAGTGAACCGGTTTCTAAATTTTTAATTTTTTTTTGTTTTTTTTTTCTACACATACATACATATATAAATTATGAAGTTGAAGTTTACAAGTTAAAACATTAAAAATACACATAAAAAGAAGTTGTAAATGAAATCCAAATACATTAAAATAACATAACCATAAGTTTTAATGTTTTACATCAATCCATATCTGCCAAAAAGAAAATAAAATATAATATCGAAACCAAGTATAATTTTAGATGAATACAACCACATCAAAAAAAAAACTTTATAAAATTACTATATGTTTTTATTTAGAAAAAAACTAAATAGATTTAGAAAAAAATCATCAAACTTTATTATGTAAACAGTTCTTTTTTATGTGTTTTTATTCGGTTTAACCGGTTCAACCAGTTTATTTTGACCGGTTCAACCGAATTTTTCTAAAAAGCGGCCGGTTCAACCGGTTCTCGGTCTAACCGGTTCAGAAATCAATGTAAAATCGGTGATAGTTGAGCCGCTCCCTCCACCGGTTCCCGGTCCAATCGGTTCGACCGACCGGTTCAAACCGGTTTTTAAAACATTGATCTGTACACAATAATTTTTCTCCATACATAACAATTGGTGCTTTAAAATGTTGTACTGTACAACTCTATAATGTATAAATTATTGTGTATGATAACAAATTGTTATGTACGAATCCCTTCGGTATTTGTTATGTATATGTAATTATGTTTATAATTGTGATTTTGGATATAAGCTTCCTTTTATGTGTAAATACAGTTATACAGAATTACGGTGTCATTGCCGATCCATTGACGTCTCAATTCTTGATTAACTAGCTGGATTCGTGATATGAATCCTAACAATGAACAATATCTTTATGGGATAAATAACCTTTTCTAATGTAGATAAATATCATATTAATAAAACCCTTAAATATGAAATTTGAGTCAAATACTAACATCTATGCGAATGGAAACTAATACGTGTTGTCTATGAGTTTCTGGTGATGATAAGCGCCATGCGCTCAGAACTTATTTTCACTCATGTAGACAAGTAGAGCGTAGTTATTGGTTCATGAATAATAGAAGGGTAGAGTTCGTTAAAATCTTCACATCGATTTATTCAGATTAAACACACGAATCACGATATATAAAGGAAATATTTTCCCAATCACTTTTGAGATGACAAGGCTACTAAAAGAACTTACTTCACATTTATTTTGCTGCGATGGTGGGGTACTTCGAATTTACATATTTTATTTAGTGGTGGGCCCTATAAATACTTTCATCAGTTGTTGGGTTTCCAAAATATTAAAGGTGGTATATCTGAAGAAAGATAACGATACCATTTACCAAACATGGAATGCACTCAAGTGACCATATAGGCACTTATTTTCGGGGATAGACAGAAAATAAGAGAGTGACACTTGTCGGTATGAGGCGGTGGTAAATTTCAGACTCGTGGATTAAATTATTGACTGATAAATGGTGAACAGTAATATCTATTTATATTGATTTTAACAACTTTTAACTGTTCATATGTTGAGGTTAACCATGCTCTTACTGTTTCGACTCGAAAATCGAAATACTTGTTCTTCCTTCCTTTTCGTCTCTAGTGCCTAATTTGTTTTAATAAGGAGTTGTAGGTTGAAGATGATCACATCATGTATAAAACCATGGATGTGTAGGTGATTTTAGTATCATTATGCCATTTAATGTAATTAAAACTAACATGTGAGCTAATAAGTTTCATAATTTATACTCTAGTATATGTACAGATTTGTGTCGAGTGCATGCATGTATAAGATCAAATTATAAGTTGGTAAGGTGTAAACGCATGGTTTGGGGACAACGCCCAAAAAGGGTATTCGGAAATTTGAATTAATTATATTATTGAAAAACCAAATTCTAACGGGTTTTTATGGTTAAATTGATAAATCTTATCAATTTTGGTAACCATTGATTATGTTATTGTCACACCCCTAAACCAAAGATGATGGAAACGTCCGGGGGCGGAAGACTTCATGTATAGTATCACAACAACGAGTATATAATAGTGTTAAAAGTAAATACAACCATCATAAATATACTTGAAAAAGTTATACCAAAGTATATGTTTACATGATTCAAATCAATTACATTATGATGACAAAATGAACTGTTTGACAATTTATCGTCCCATCCTCAAAACGCTGTTGATTTCCTGTTTCACTGAATTCCTGAGAATACAAGTAGTTTTGAAAAAGTGTCAACAATTAAGTTGGTGAGTTCATAAGTTTTGAAATAAAGAGTTTGGAAACCGTTCTTTGTAATGTGTTGTGTGTCACCAAGAAAAATCTAATGTTTTCCTTATAAAAGTTATGTGGTCCTAAATGCCGGGACCGAAAACGAACAAGTATTTGTCATACTTAAAGTTATAAAAGTGGTTTTAAATTGGCGTAAAACCCTTTCTGATTTGAGAAAAATCCCGTAATGAATGGAGTGTAGTCTTAATTACTAGGGCTGAAAGTATACAATAATATCTGTAATTATTGATATAAAAAGTGATTTTAAATCGACATAAAACCCCCTTTTGATTTATGAAAATCCCCGTAAACTTTATGTGTTGTTAACTCCTTATGTTAGCCGCTATAACCATACTATGACTGAATGAACCTGCCATTACGTTTCTCAGGCGTCGTGAAACTGAAATGACATTTGTCATCCGTAGACCTGTAGGTCCTACTGTAGCTAGCAGTAAGGTGTGGGGTGTCAAACCCAATATAGATCTATACACAACTATCACGTTCTCCCTACAAAAGACTCTAGTTACTACCAGGAATTTTAACCCGTACTCTAGGAGTACTGAGATGAATATCTCACAGTGTAAGTTAACAAGTTTACGTGTAGTGTGCGTAAGTGTAAACCATTTTTCTGTATGAATAAAACCTTCTGAAATGTGTTAGTTGTGTTAATGGAAACATAAAACATACCTATTATAGTTTATCAAAACGCTTAAATGAAATAGTTATAGCTTTGTTTATCAAAACACTTAAATGAAATAGTTATACTTTTGCTAAAGTGACGCAACATGCAATATAACAACTAATTAATTACCATACTTTTGAAGGTAAAAAGAAATTTGTTTTCTAATCTATGACTATATTCTAAGATAAAATTTCATCTATTTGCAAAAACATATATTCACATAAAGATATACACCTTGCTCAACGTGGTACAAGGTGAAATGAAATTTATAGCATTTTTCTATTGTTAACATTTTCTTTGAGTGTTCTTAGAAAATTTATAGAAAAATCATCAAAGGTCCAAATCAGAATCCGTAAATTCTGAGAGTTTGGGAAATGAGTCTAGTTTGTTCCTTATTTTTATTATGAATTTTAATGATCTCAAACTTGTGTGAAAACGTCCATAATCACAGACTGGTCTGGATTGATGTTTGAAATGATAAGCAGTTTTGTAAAAATTACCATAAATTGTAGAAAAATCATATGGAGATGTGAAAGTAGTCATTTTAAAGCTAAGAACTTGAACTATTTGCACCTAATATAGTTTTGAAAACTAAAATGTTTAAGTTGTCCAAAACAGTCCGTGAATGGAGTCCAACTTTTCTGATGAAAGCTGTTAGCAAAGTTTAGTTATGTTCTTGGTGTTTTAACTTGTATCCCCCCCTTAAAACATAAGAAAACATGAAAATACAGGGGTATGAACTCACCTTATATGATTTCAGTAGATGAGTGTTGGAGAAGGGAAGTGTTCAACTCAAGAACACTTGAAGATGCCTTGAAGATCTTCGAGAATCTAACATCAAAGTGATGGAGTTTGTGTAAGATATCGATGATTTGAGTAGAAGGAAGTGAAATAATCATATGGAGGATGTTAATACTTACCAAAAGTAGAAGAAAAGCTTGGAGTATAGCCTTGAATCTCGAATTTTAGAGAGAGAAAATGAGAGAAAATGAAGTTTGTTCTTGATGGAAGAATGAGAGGAAATGAAAGAAATGTGAGGAGAGAGGAGGGTTTCTAACCCTTGATCAAGTGGGTGGCTGAAAAATGTAGGGACAAATAACATTAAATGACTAGGTATGGGCTGATGTTGAATAGTGACATGGAGTGGGTATGGGAGTGGTTGCTTGTGTCATAGAATAAAGAAAAGTCAACACTCAACCTTTGTACTTCACTCACTCTTCATGTCACACCCCCGAACCAGACGGCGGAACGTCCGGGGGCTGTCGTGACTCAATTGAATACCATAACATTGCATATATATGAAACGTTACAACATTCGTCACCATGCATTAATATAGTACAACCAGTAAAGTTTACATGAAGTATATTGTTTAAACATTACATTCCCAAAAATAAATTGATCGTTTCGTACATAAATAAACTGCAAGCCATCACTGAATATGATTTCCTTTGATTCACTGGTTCCCTGAGAATACAAGTATTTTGAAAAACGTCAACATATGAAATGTTGGTGAGTTCATAAGTAGTGTTTGAAATCCAATGTTTTGTATTGTTTGAAAACCACCAGAAAATCCGATATTTTCTAAAAATAGAATAGCGTAAAAATATGTGAAGATCCGTGAGTAGGCTTGTTTGAATTCTATAGATGTAAGCGTAAGAGTTGTGAAATTCGACATGTAGTTCATAAGTGTACTTGTTGAAAACCCTAGGAAAACCTGACGTTTTCCTATCACTTTGCTTTAGTTATTTTGTGTACTGTTATTTCGTTACGTTAGAGGTATTCGTTGAGCTCCGGAGGCATTGAGTATACAGAGGGTGGTGAATTGTTGTAACGTACGTTAATGAAAACGTCCAATTGACAACCGTACTAGTGATCCCTTAGGCGTCACTCGCACATATTCACACAACTCAATCCTCCCGGACTTGTGTAGTCCCACGACCGAAGAGAAAAAGTGAAGGTGCGAAACCCTCGGTATTTCCCTGCGTCGTTCAAGACCATTGCAATTGCGAAGGGCCCGAAGCCCAACCCGCAATCGTGAGTTACCGACTTTACTAGCAGCACTGAAGGACCCTTGGGGACCAGCAACATGTTTGCCATTGAAAGTCCTTTTACACGCGGTCGAGTCGCATTAGACCCAACTACATGTAAGCAAGTGTCCTTTGGGCCTAAAGATCATGTCATCGGGCTAGCTAGGCTCGACAAGCATGATTTGCAACTTTTGGGCCTAAGGAGTGTACGTCGACGTATTGAGTAATTCCACGAGAGTAACGAGTTCCAAGAGTTTCATATGTGTATTGAGCGTTATAGTGTTAGTAGTTTTGGATTTGTTATTGATTCGAGACCGAATCAATTCGTTTGATAACGATTGTTGGTGATATTGTGTATTGTAATTTATCGAGAGTCGTAGTGTCAATCTTTTTTCACAACGAGTGTATTGAATTACCCTTGAAAATTTTCTGTTTACAACCCCTCTTAATTTTGTAAATTTACTTTTTCACCCCTTTAGGTAAAATAATTTCCGGTTTAGTCCTTAAACCATTTTTCTTGACATTTTAACACCAAAAATTATTGAAATTAATATTTTTCAGTATATTTTTCATTTAAAACAGTTTAAGTCCCTGAAATTGCAGTTTTCTCGGTTATAACCCCTCTTTTTCGCAATTTTTACATTTTTGGCCCAATTTGGAAAATTTTTGCAACTTTGGTCCTTTTTAAATTTGAAAAGCGTTTTAAACCTTTGAAAAGTACATGTAACACTAATAGTCCACTGTTTTACAGGAAAACACAGTTTTGGCCCTCCAAAACAGGAAATTTCGCATAATGGGCCCTATTGGGCCGAAATTGTCATTTTTAGCCCATTAAGCTTGAAATTTATGTTTTTGATCTTCCAAAAGAGTATATTTTCAGAAAATACATTATGGAATCTGTTTTGACTCATCTCACCCATCAGATTTCGAAATATTTCATTTTGGGTCCTTTAACTTTGTATTTTTAACATTTATGTAAAAAAAATGAGTTTTTAGCCCAAAGTATGTATTGTTAAGCCACTTAGCTATTTTTCTTGGTATACTTTGTATGTAGTAGTATATTTCATGCTAGTATAAGATATATCTTGGTGTTTAGCAATTCATAACTAGATCTAGCATCAAAATCATACAAAACATACATATAAGCATAGAAATCAACCAAAACATACACATAATGATGGATCTACACCTTTACTTGTATTCTCCCCCACAAAAACTTATAAAAACCGAAAATAAGGGGGTATGAAGCTCACCTTGGGGTTTGGAAGTCGGTTTTGATGAAGAAGTGAAGAGATCTCGACCCTAGATGTGTTATGGAGATGGTTTTTGAGCTCTATGGTGCTATAAGAGTATGATTCACGAAAGTATGGTGTAAGAGGAGATTTTTGAGTATATCAAGGAGTGAAATCATAGATCTAATGAAAACTTACCAAAGATGATGACCTAGGTGGGAAAACCTTCTTGAAATTCTTAAATCTCGAAAAATTGAGAGGAAAGAAGGGTGGTTTTTCTTGAGAGTGTTTGAGAGGAATGATGAGAGAAAATGTTGGGTTTTAGAATGAAATGTGGAGGTAGAAAGGCCATATGGCCGTGATTTTGAAGAAGGGAGAGAAAGGAAGGATTTCCTTGCCTAGATACATGAATCTACCTTGTTGTATGGTGGTTATTATGCATGGATGACCACCATGCAATATTGAGGTGGCAAGGTTAGGATAATTCATCTCTTCTCTTCTTTTTTTTTTTTTTTATTTTTTTTTTTATTTTTTGTAATGATCTTGGGCCGAGATTGGGCTAAGGTAAATGAGGATGAGGTGTTTTTGCCCATTGTTGGTCTTGGCCGAATTTATGAGGCCCAAAAATAAATTCTTGGCCCATTGGGCTCTTAAGGAGACTCACGGCCCAAAATGGTAAAAGAAATGGGTTTAGGGTCCATTAGGGGTAATTAAATCCCTTTATTGCCCATCAGGGCCTAAAGTGGTCAAATTGAAGGCTTATTGGTCCATTATGCCCAATAGGAGAATTTTAGTTCATAAGGAACTTGAACCAGAATTCCTACGGTTTCCAACCCCTAGTTGAACCTATAAGAGGTATTTGAACGAGGACAGGGTATAGCATTCACTTAGACTACAAGCCTTACTATAGTTGATGGTTTCATGAGAATAGAAACTCCTAGCAAAAGTGCCAGTTGTGACATTATCCCCCCGTTAAAGGGAATTTCATCCCAAAATTCTTTCGAATGGTATGATCATGAATGAGAGGATAGGTACTTCATTTGATCTTCGCGCTCCTCATGTGAATTTCGGTCCACGCTTAGCGTTCCACCGAACCTTCACAATGAAAATGTGGCTTTGCTTTGTATGCTCTACTTCCCTCTCTCAAACACCTCGACTAGTTCTTTGACGAACATGAGATTCTCGTTCATTTCGATCCCTTATAAAGGGAATGATAAGAGTTTTTCCTGATAGGCACTTTTCAGATTCAGGACACAGAACACAGGGTTCACGTTGCTGAGCTCTACAGGCAGTTACAGTCTATATGTCTTTGGACGAATTCGAGCAAGAATCTCGAACAGTACAGCGCATCGTGGGTCTGGTTTTCTCGTTTCCTAAAGTGAATAATTCCTTTCCAAGGAGATTCCTTTAATAGCACGCGATTCCCGACTTGACATCCTAATGGCTTACGCCGCTTGTCGGAATAGCTCTTCTGTCGGTCTCGCAATGCTTGAAGTCAAGCTTTGATTTGGATCATCTTCTCTGTTGTTTCGCAAATGGTTTCTGCTCTCATGAGAGTACCACCGAGTGATTTGCATTTATGACTATAAAGAGTTTTCGAAAGGAGCATTCTTGATGCTCGTGCGGTAGTTGTTATTGTATGAGAATTTTGTCAAGGGAAACTGGGGATCCCCTGACTTGTTGAACTCACACACCTAGACTTATAGCATGAATTTGAGTGGTCAAATGGTTCGTTCACTTTGGCTGTTGGTTTGAAGGTGGTAAGCAACGCTTATGTCTAGTTATGTTCCCATAGCCCTTTGAAGTGACTACCATAGTCTTGAAGAAAATCTGTTATCTCAATCTAAGATAGTAGATACCGATATTTCATAGAGTCTCACGACCTCCTGGATATAGATCCAAGCTAATCCTTCCATCTTGTTTGATTTCCGTATTGGCAGGAAATGAGCGGATTGGGTTAACCTAATGACGATCACCCAGATAACGCTCAACTCAACTCTTATAACAAAAAGCTTTGTCTTTCGATTTCGAGAGTTTTATCCACCCATGTAGTGCTTTCATCGCGACATTCCCAGCCTTAATGCTTTCTAGGCTGGTCGTAGATGATGATAGTGTTTCGTTCTCGCTTTGTGAGCAGATGAGTATGTTATTGATGAAAATAGTGAAAGGGCTAACTAAGAATGGTTGGGAAACTTGGTTCGTAAGGTTCATGAAAACCATGGGAGCATTCATTAGACCAAAGGGTTTCACAATGAATTTGAAATGGTCGTGACAAGTTTGGAAGGCAGTTTTTTTTTTTTTTTTATAGGGAGCTTATTCAATTTCCTAAAATCGATGTGCCTTTTGAAGGATCCGTCTTCTTGAAGAACGAGACCAGAGTTCTCCAGGGTGAAAAGCTTGGTCCGATGAATCCTTTGCGCAACAATTCTACTCAGTTGACTGGATAACTTGTGAATTTTCGGCGGGAGTCAACCTATAGGGTGAATTGGCAATTGATGTGGTTCCCGATATGAGGTTGATTCGAAATTCAACCCGTCTCTCTGGGGTATTCCCGAAAGTTCCTTAGGAAACACATTTGGGAAAATCGCAAGCTACTGGAATACCCTGTATGCCTACCTCTTCTTTGGTCTTGTCCACAACATGAGTGAGGAAAACGTAGTTCTTCTGGTGCAGGCACTTCTGTGCCTTGATGCACGAGATAGGAAGAGGATTAGCGCTAGGTTTATCACCATGGATTATTAGAGTTTTCGTGATTAGGAAGGTGAAGGCAAACGGCCTTCTCGCGGCACATAGTATCAGCACGGTGGGGGCTTACCCAACCATGACGATTATCACATTAAAACTCCTAATATTTACTGGCATGAATTCTATTTGTAATGAATGGTCGTTTAGTGTTAAGGTGTACTCCACATGAGTACCCTAGATTAAATCATTTTTTTTTTCTTTGACCATGTCCATTGAAAAGGCTTAGCTTAGCTTTGGGGATGTTGTTTTAGCAAGCATTTGAAGTTGTTTCTAACCAAAACTTCACTCGGATTTACCATTGAATAAGAGGTAAGCGAAAGAGTTGTCAAGTGGGAACGTACCAGTAACAATCGTTGGGTTTTGGATTGCTTCGCCTTGACCCAAGGTCAGGACCATTTCTGATCCTTCTGCTCCTCGATTTTTATCCCTAGGGCAATTGCGCCTGATGTGACCAGTTCCTCCACACCTATAGCAGGTGCGACTCGTCTCATCATTGGTGTTGTTGTTAGGGTTGTTGCGATTGTTGTCGCTTTCATTTGGCTGACGATTCTGGCATGGATAAGCTCTACAGAACTTGGCGACGTGATTCTTTCGGTTGCATTTGTTACAATGCGTCTCCCTGCAGGCTCCATTATGATGGAATTTGCACTGGTTGCATTTTGGAAGGTTTCCAGCATATGGTCTCCTGGTTGCTGGTGTAATAGGGGTCGTGGTCGCATGAACAGCAACAACACGTTGCTCCCTTGAGAACCTTTGAGTGTGTGGCCCCTTTCTCTTACCTCCAGTCCTCAGCTTCCTGCTCTTAAGCTTGGGGTTTGGAGTTCCTTGACAGGTTGTCACTTGTTGGTTTCCATGTTTGTTCCTTTGACTGGAGTTGTCAATGCTATCCCTGCCTCCTTTAGGGTTGTTTGCATTGATCTGTGCCATAGCAGCGGCTACTGTTGCCATTACAGCAGCTTGAAATGTAGCAGAGTCCATCTGCAAGAGTGGTGTCTTGCGGGTGTGCTTGTTATTCTTGCGGGATGGCATTTTCCTGATGCACATTGATAACCCAGATCGTAAGTAATGATCGTCATTCCTGGTTGTACTCTATAAATTTTTTTGCATCTTGTCGTATAATTCTTACTGCCTCCATCTACATCCCTATGATGTATTTGCGGTAATAGGTAATCACAGATTTGGCACGATTGTTACGTCTATCCTTAGATTATATGGGTTGTTTTAGTTTCGAGATCCTTAAGTATCTAGTGGTTCCGAGGGTTCGCTTGTGCATATAATTGAGTCTTTGCAGCAATATGAAATAAATACAACACATAATCGTTTCAGGGGTATGTACCATCTTAGTACACGAAAGAGAGTCATGTCGGATAGTAGGGGAAATTAGAAAAGGCTGATCCTAGTCGTGGCGAGAAGTGTCTGGTGGTGATGCTGATGAAGTGGATGCACCTCGGAGACGAGCTACTTGTTGCTCGGTATCTCGTAGGCGTGCCTCCCAAACTAACTGTCCCGCTCGAGAGTCTCCATTCACTTCCCGTGTTTTCCTTTCATCCCTCTTAATAACAAACCACATTTGTTTCGTTCGATTTGGGGTGTCCTGAGCTTGGTTATCGATACCTCGAGTGCGTCGCACCACGACTGGGAGGGCCTGGTCAGCTGGTCCTCTGTGGATAAAATTAAAGAGACCTCAGCTCTTACCGTGGTGTGGTCGTATTCCCTACTGGTGGCTTTATCCCCAAATATCGGGTGCCCGAGGGGGCATGGGGTCACCGGGGCCCACACTATAAGTCGGTGCCCTGGATTTACATGGAGGATTGATGTCATTGGATTCTACATCCGTGTCGTCATCGTCATTGCCCTCCGGCTCTTCCTCTTCGAGGTCCACTATTGACTCAACGAGTTCACCCGCGAATTCTACTTCGTGTCCCTCCTGGGGTCCTTCCTCTGGGTCGAGCCACTCGACTATTCCTTGGCTAGGGAGATAGGGTTTCCTGGCTAATGATACTCGTCTATAGCGTATTGCACGATGGGCTATGAATACTAGGAACAAATAGCATACCAATTACTCCTAGAGCTCTACGACTATTGCATAGATTTAGTTGAGGTTCCCTTCTTGGAGATTAAGGGGTATGATTTTAGGTTCCTAGCTATCACGATTTCTTCACGACATGTGATGGTTGTACCTTGGGGGGAATGTAGTTGATCAGGCTACATCCGCTCCTTGATACAACTAAGAACAGTCCTGAATTAACCGAGATACTAGCATTATCTTGTTTGGTTCGGTGTTAGGTTCTCGTTCCTAATGCAAGCAAGGGTGTTTTATTCACTTGTTTTGTTCAGAGTTATGTTAGTCCTTCTTTTGGTTTATAGTTGCATATCAATGTGTGTCCAGACATGCTAGTTCACTATAAACAAAGCTCTGATACCAACCTGTCACACCCCCGAACCAGACGGGGGAACGTCCGGGGGCTGTCGTGACTCAATTGAATACCATAACATTGCATATATATGAAACGTAACAACATTCGTCACCATGCATTAATATAGTACAACCAGTAAAGTTTACATGAAGTATATTGTTTAAACATTACATTCCCAAAAATAAATTGATCGTTTCGTACATAAATAAACTGCAAGCCATCACTGAATATGATTTCCTTTGATTCACTGGTTCCCTGAGAATACAAGTATTTTGAAAAACGTCAACATATGAAATGTTGATGAGTTCATAAGTAGTGTTTGAAATCCAATGTTTTGTATTGTTTGAAAACCACCAGAAAATCCGATATTTTCTAAAAATAGAATAGCGTAAAAATATGTGAAGATCCGTGAGTAGGCTTGTTTGAATTCTATAGATGTAAGCGTAAGAGTTGTGAAATTCGACATGTAGTTCATAAGTGTACTTGTTGAAAACCCTAGGAAAACCCGACGTTTTCCTATCACTTTGCTTTAGTTATTTTGTGTACTGTTATTTCGTTACGTTAGAGGTATTCGTTGAGCTCCGGAGGCATTGAGTATACAGAGGGTGGTGAATTGTTGTAACGTACATTAATGAAAACATCCAATTGACAACCGTACTAGTGATCCCTTAGGCGTCACTCGCACATATTCACACAACTCAATCCTCCCGGACTTGTGTAGTCCCACGACCGAAGAGAAAAAGTGAAGGTGCGAAACCCTCGGTATTTCCCTACGTCGTTCAAGACCATTGCAATTGCGAAGGGCCCGAAGCCCAACCCGCAATCGTGAGTTACCGACTTTACTAGCAGCACTGAAGGACCCTTGGGGACCAGCAGCATGTTTGCCATTGAAAGTCCTTTTACACGCGGTCGAGTCGCATTAGACCCAACTACATGTAAGCAAGTGTCCTTTGGGCCTAAAGATCATGTCATCGGGATAGCTAGGCTCGACAAGCATGATTTGCAACTTTTGGGCCTAAGGAGTGTACATCGACGTATTGAGTAATTCCACGAGAGTAAAGAGTTCCAAGAGTTTCATATGTGTATTGAGCGTTATAGTGTTAGTAGTTTTGGATTTGATATTGATTCGAGACCGAATCAATTCGTTTGATAACGATTGTTGGTGATATTGTGTATTGTAATTTATCGAGAGTCGTAGTGTCAATCTTTGTTCACAATGAGTGTATTGAATTACCCTTAAAAATTTTCTGTTTACAACCCCTCTTAATTTTGTAAATTTACTTTTTCACCCCTTTAGGTAAAATAATTTCCGGTTTAGTCCTTAAACCATTTTTCTTGACATTTTAACACCAAAAATTATTGAAATTAATATTTTTCAGCATATTTTTCATTTAAAACAGTTTAAGTCCCTGAAATTGCAGTTTTCTCGGTTATAACCCCTCTTTTTCGCAATTTTTACATTTTTGGCCCAATTTGGAAAATTTTTGCAACTTTGGTCCTTTTTAAATTTGAAAAGCGTTTTAAACCTTTGAAAAGTACATGTAACACTAATAGTCCACTGTTTTACAGGAAAACACAGTTTTGGCCCTCCAAAACAGAAAATTTCGCATAATGGGCCCTATTGGGCCGAAATTGTCATTTTTAGCCCATTAAGCTTGAAATTTATGTTTTTGATCTTCCAAAAGAGTATATTTTCAGAAAATACATTATGGAATCTGTTTTGACTCATCTCACCCATCATATTTCGAAATATTTCATTTTGGGTCCTTTAACTTTGTATTTTTAACATTTATGTCAAAAAAATGAGTTTTTAGCCCAAAGTATGTATTGTTAAGCCACTTAGCTATTCTTCTTGGTATACTTTGTATGTAGTAGTATATTTCATGCTAGTATAAGATATATCTCGGTTTTTAGCAATTCATAACTAGATCTAGCATCAAAATCATACAAAACATACATATAAGCATTGAAATCAACCAAAACATACACATAATGATGGATCTACACCTTTACTTGTATTCTCCCCCACAAAAACATATAAAAACCGAAAATAAGGGGGTATGAAGCTCACCTTGGGGTTTGGAAGTCGGTTTTGATGAAGAAGTGAAGAGATCTCGACCCTAGATGTGTTATGGAGATGGTTTTTGAGCTCTATGGTGCTATAAGAGTATGATTCACGAAAGTATGGTGTAAGAGGAGATTTTTGAGTATATCAAGGAGTGAAATCATAGATCTAATGAAAACTTACCAAAGATGATGACCTAGGTGGGAAAACCTTCTTGAAATTCTTAAAATCTCGAAAAATTGAGAGGAAAGAAGGGTGGTTTTTCTTGAGAGTGTTTGAGAGGAATGATGAGAGAAAATGTTGGGTTTTAGAATGAAATGTGGAGGTAGAAAGGCCATATGGCCGTGAGTTTGAAGAAGGGAGAGAAAGGAAGGATTTCCTTGCCTAGATACATGAATCTACCTTGTTGTATGGTGGTTATTATGCATGGATGACCACCATGCAATATTGAGGTGGCAAGGTTTGGATAATTCATCTCTTCTCGTTTATTTTATTTTTTTATTTTTATTTTTTGTAATGATCTTGGGCCGAGATTGGGCTAAGTTAAATGAGGATGAGGTGTTTTTGCCCATTGTTGGTCTTGGTCGAATTTATGACGCCCAAAAATAAATTCTCGGCCCATTGGGCTCTTAAGGAGACTCACGGCCCAAAATGGTAAAAGAAATGGGTTTAGGGTCCATTAGGGGTAATTAAATCCCTTTATGGCCCATCAGGGCCCAAAGTGGTCAAATTGAAGGCTTATTGGTCCATTATGCCCAATAGGAGAATTTTAGTTCATAAGGAACTTGAACCGGAATTCCTACGGTTTCCAACCCCTAGTTGAACCTATAAGAGGTATTTGAACGAGGACAGGGTATAGCATTCACTTAGACTACAAGCCTTACTATAGTTGATGGTTTCATGAGAATAGAAACTCCTAGCAAAAGTGCCAGTTGTGACACTTCATGGATAAGGTTTTATCTCAAAAAACGTGGGTAATTAGTAAATATGGGGCATTATATGTTAAAATCAAGTTTTGGGTGAAAATTCCGCGTTAAAACAATTAAAAACGGGCCTAAAACGCAAAACTAGTCGAAAACCGGGTGAAAATGAGCTCCTTGCGAGGCCTCTCAGTCCTAGGCCGAGGTTTGGTCCCTTCTATTGCTGGGCCGAAGGCGAAATGGAGCGAAAGGGTAGGAGGCGAAATGGAGTGAAAGGGCAGGAAGCGAAATGGACCGAAGGGACCTTCGGTTCCTTGTGCGAGGCTCAGCCCGAAAGGGAAGGTTCGGGTTCAGTTTGTTGAGCTTCGGTCCGAAGGGGGGTTCGCTTCTGACAAGTTCGTTTCTGACAAGTTCGCTTCTGACAAGTTTGCATCCTAAGAGGGGTTCGGCTCCTTAAGAGGGGTTTCGGGTCCTTAAGCCTATTTTACTCGTTTTTACCCCGTTTTAAGCCGTTTTTGACCTGGTTAAGGGTCGGGATGGCCCGAAAGACTATAAAGAGTTTAAGGAACTTTTGAGAGAGATTTGGGAGAGATTTCACATTCTTGGAGAGATTTCTCATACAAAGAGAGATTTGGGAGAGATTTCACATTCTTGGTGAGATTTCTCATACAAAGAGAGATTTGGGAGAGATTTCACATACTTAGAGAGATTTGGGAGAGATTTCACATTCTTAGAGTGATTTAGGAGAGATTTCACATTCTTGGAGAGATTTCTCATACAAAGAGAGATTTGGGAGAGATTTCACATACTAAGAGAGATTTAGGAGAGATTTCACATACTTAGAGAGATTTGGGAGAGATTTCACGTACTTAGAGAAATTTGGGAGAGATTTCAAAATAGAGAGAGATAAAGTGAAAACGATTGAGAGAGGTTTCGTGTGTGACAATTGTGAGTGTCCGACTTTGGAATGCAAGGTCCGTAAACCCCGTTAAGCCATGTTTAAGGATCTTACACACTCCCGATGAGTATACAACCTTGTTTTATCGATTTGGTTCATTACTTACCATAGTTTTAGGTTAAGGAAATCTGGATGTACATATTTTTCAATTTATAACTTCTTATTAGAATAGCGAGTTGTATAGTATTTACCTAACATAAGCCCTAGTACACAAGGGTTAGTTGAGTTGACTGGTTTGACTTGTCGACTTTATTTGACTTTGACTTGACCAGAAATTGACAGTTGTCACATCATCCCCCCGTTAGAGGGAATTTCATCCCGAAATTAGCACTTTGACCGGGACTTCGAGAATTTGGAAAGAAGATGGGGGAAACTTTTCGTAGTACAAGAAATTGGTATGGCGGGGACCAATCAGCCTGATGATAAATGACGACCTTGGAATCTCTCGTTGCAACTTGAGCTAAGTTGATTTAAAGGAGTTATTGTTTTGAAATGATAGTGTATTTTGTGTGTGGCTTTAGGCTCTCCGCTACAAAGTGGAGACTCTCGTTCATTCGATTTCACCAAGTGGTAAGTGGGCATTCCCACGCTTTACCGAAGTTAATCACCCAAGCTATTTACTTGTCGCCTAAGGTTTGAACTGCCCCTTTTGTTATGCCCGTTGGTTTGCTGCTGGTAGGCCATAATCAAGTCCAACCTAATTCCATATAAGGGTTGCCAGGGTGACGAAACGAATCTACTATCTCTGTTAGAGATAACAGATATTAATAGACTCTGTGGTCGCATAATCTATTTGATGTACATTCTAGTCGATTCCTCCATCCTGTTGATTTCTTTGATTAGTAGGAAGCGTGCGGATTCGGCCAATCTGTCGACGGTTACCCAAATGGTATTAAGACCATCCATTGCCTTGGGTAGCTTGGGTATGAAGCCCATGGTTAGCCGCTCCCACTATCTTTCTGGTATCACTGGTTATCATAGGAGACGCGAAGGCTTCCTTTATTCTCTCTTGTCATTGGCACAAGTCTGATACTTGCCCACATGTGTAACGATGTCTGCTTTCCTATTCGCCCACTGACGACACTTTTTGAGGTCCGAACACATCTTGTTCGAGCCAAGATGAAGGGATGTAGTGAGTTTTCGTGTGCTTCATTCGTGACATTATTTCTAAATCCATCAACCTTGGTGTCCAGATCTGGTTCATAGGATAACATGCCCCGCCATTCGTGTCTTCTAGGTTCTTATGATCGGTGAAGATTGTATGCTTCGTGTCGTAGGGATGTTGCCTCTAGACTTCTAGGGCAAACTCTACGGCTCCTAGTTTAAGGTCATGCGTTATCTAGCCTACCTCGTACGTATTTAGCTGTCTTAAGTGATAAGTAATAACTTCTCCTCAGAGCATTGCATAGGGCCTACTGTAGTGTTCCTCGATTGCTTAGCTCGATAGGAAGCTTGTGGGTTTGGTTTATGCGACTAGACTTATTTGGATGGTAAGATGTTCACTCGTCCTTCTAGGCAACCTTGGCCCGAAGTTCATGGCAGGACTCGTACCTGGTCCATCTATCATTAACTTGCGCATATAGGTCGTATGTGCTTAAGGTTGGCAAGACAATTGGATGGGTGACTCTGCCCCAAGTCCACAACCAGACATGGAACAGGAAATAGGGCAGAAGCACACATCCAATGTCCGTAGAATCTTAATTATACATTATCCTAGCGTATACACGTAGTACTGGTAGACTAACCGTATCCATCCCAAGCTTTTGTGCATGAACCTTGCCTGATGTATGTGTGACATTCCTGAAGGGTCTCCTGGAAATACTTGTGATAAGGTTTCGGGAAGTATAACACTTATCTGGTGCGTGTTTTGGGGGTTTCACAGCGAGAAATGACTCGGAGGTCCGTGCAAGATGTGTTTATGGGAGACAAAGGTTTCGATATTCGGTGGGTTAGGTGAAAGGTCCTTTCGTAGTCGTTAAATTGGGAAGATGAGGACTATACCAATCGAAATTGAATGGTGACAACAGTATCTCTCAGGTAAAACATGTGTTAAGTTGTATTCGTAAGAAGTGCTCATTAGGGTGATAGAGTATCTTGTGTTTCTCTTTAGTGTGTTCCATTTTGTTCGATATAATTATTATTGTAGATGATTCATACCATAGTGTCTAGCATTAGTAGTGGGTGTGTTTCGATAGCTAGTAATGATACTTGATATCATGATCCCTGACAGGTCTCCCTATGATCGAGCGATATATGAACGTTGTATGTAATTTGATGTTGGTAAAATCATCGAGTGGGTGGCCTTACTCAATTGCTACTACTAGACATGGAATAGGAGTCAGGATGGAATTATTTGTTTCAAGACTTTAGTATTTTGATTTTAATTAACCCCGATGTATGTACAAAGTCATCACAGTTTACAAGTAATGATCCTAAGGTCATATATGAGTGTCTTTGGTTTGATTTGAACGAGAGAGTATTTTAACTACTTTTAGAAAGACCGTGATTTTAGCAAGCATACCAAATTCCTTACAAACATATGGTACTTAAACGTTTTTTTCGTTGGAAACATTACAAAAGTCCTAATATGGTTCCCTTGCTACTCCTGCCGGTGTGTTCATCACACTCCTCCTGCTCCCGTGTCATTCCTCTCAGTTAGACAATCTCTTTTGAAGTGTCATGTTTCGCCACACAAGAAGCACACTAGACTTACATTGGTATTGGGGGTTGAAGCGATGTACTAAGTCGGGGCCTTACAGAAACGGACGATATGCCCGTTCTTGTAGCAGTTTTTACAGTGCATCTCCCGGAAAACCCCATTGTGATGGAAGCCACACTTGATACACTTTGGGAGAGATCCCTTATATGGTCTGGCTGGCACTTGGGTGACAAACCTTGTGGCTAGTGTCGAGGCATGTGTCGTGACTGTTGTCGTAATTATAGGGGTGGACATGGTTTGTTGTCTTTTAGCGGATTTCTGAGATTGGTTGCGCTCCTTTTTGTTGAAAAATTTTCGCTTCTTGTTTGTAGGTTTGTCGTCTGAGGCATTTCGTTGGTAGACTCCCACTGGTGTTATTGATTGTTATTGTAGTTAGTATTTCTGACATCATCTCCGCGCCTGCTAGCGAGGGTAGCATTTAGCTGCAACATGACGGCTACCACGGCTTCCGTGATTGCAGCTTGAAAAGTAGCAGAGTCTATCTGCAGGGTTGGCGCCTTGTTAGAAGGTTAGTTGCCTCTTGGTGAAGACATAGCTCTGTTTCATAATGTAAAATGACTTCGTGAGTGGAAATAATTATCTCAAGTGCATCCTTACGATTTATATCCACATATATAAATTCTTGCACATTACTGTACTATTCCTAGTGTTTCTGTTAACGTTCCTGTGAAAGATCTATGGTCGTGGGTATAAGTAGGTTTCGTACGGGCGTTAAGCTTTACTCATCTTAGTATCATGTTTGTCCACACACTTAGCTGAGGAGTTTTGATGGGATCTGGTGCATTGGCGCTGGTATGATCGCACCCTATAGGTCTACGAAGAAAGCACCTCTCAACCAAGGTGTTTAAAGTTGAGACGGAAATGATTTTTTTTAGGATGACTATACGTGGCGAGTTTTCTAACTAAGTTTATCTTAGTTCATTTTGTAACGTATTTCAGTTGTTTTATGGTTTTCTGAAAACATTTCATAACGAGAGCCTATATATGATAAACTCATGTATTTTAGTAGTTCTGTATCCAAGTGAAACCTTGAAATTTGATCCAAGTTAGGCCTTTCTTACGACCATTTGATGTATGCTTAGTGGTACGATTAAGACTTAATAGACCTTTGAGTCTGATGAATCTGCCGTAAACCCATTTTGTTAAATATGATTCTAGAAATCTTGGTTTCAGAGAAAGTTTTGACCTAGATGTAGGCCTACACCAGATTATTGTAAGGAAAAGTTTTGATAGCAACTAAATCTCTTTATTAGTATAACCACTTAAATCACAGTTTCATGCTTTCAACTATAATATAGTAGTACCAATGCATAGTCATGAACTTAATTTACAAGGTCTTGTGAGCGGTATGAACTTACTCACGACGATCTGTCCCTTGTGATGCTTGAGGCAAAGTTGATGCATCATGCAACTTTGCCAATCGACGCTTGGCTACAATCATCCTTTCTTTGAATGTCGTGTGTCTACCTTGTTACTCTCTTGCCTCTGTCCGAGTGGAGATAATGTCCTAAAAGAGAGTTGGTCTCGAAAATAGTAGTCTCTTTCCGAGTCTCGGGTACGTGAGACGGTGGGGTCTGTAGTAGTGTGTAGTTTTCGAACTCGGTTTGTAGTCTCCCTGTGTTAATCCCTGATGTTCGCGATCCACCGGGTCTTCACCGGGAGGGCTTTATCAGTCGGTCCCCCGTGGTTGAGGTCATAACACCCTCGTTGGTCTCTACATGGTGGTTGTTGTCATTGCTGTCGACTTCAACCCTCGATCACAGTTGCTGATGAGATGAAAATCTCGTTGATCGTTTAGATCTTACACAGGTTAATCAAAATAATGCAAACAAAATAACAAACAAGAGAATGAATCAACAATGAGCTGAATGATTCAATAGATTTACACCTCAGCAGAGCTCGATGAAGAACTTCCACTGTAGAGGCTTTCAGGGTTACAATCGATAAAAACAATAATCGTTTTGAAATCGACTAAACAGCTACGTACCAAGATGCATGCAAGCATCTATAAATACTAAACCCTAATAATTAAATCACGGATGGACAGGCCCAATCTGGATACAAATCCGGGCTAAGGAACGAGCCCAAGACGCAGCACATAATGGACCCAACAATCTCCCCCTTTGCGTCAAATGGGGCGAGACCCTACTTTGGCTTACTGGATCCTGCTGCACCAACCTTCTTCGTGGTTTTAAACATGCAAGGAATGATGGCAAGAAGAGTTTGTCGGAAATGAATATACCAGTGTACCATGTCATTGAAGTATTTCTTATTATTTTCAGAATTTTGCTTACACCGATTGATGATCCCCAGAACATGCTCCCGACAAGACGTGGTGTAAAGATGTTTGTCAGCCAAAGCGAATAGACATTTCTGGCCTTCTGTCCTGGTGAACATAACTGAGTTTCGCTTCGGATCAATCCTCCCCATCTACATTTTATTCAGATCACTTGCAGAACCGACTGGGGTGATGGTGGGCTTCTTTCTAAGTACACTAGCAATTTCCTGATCCAACTTGGGAACCTCCAAGATATAACAAACCAACATCCTCTTGAAGTGATCTATGATTGGCCCATATTCAGTTTCATTGGTGAGGAGGATGTTATGCAGGATGATCCAATCATGAGGATTTAGGTTAGGAAGGTCAGCGAGAGAAATGGCATGTTCGGCTTTATCTGACCCCCTCAAGACTTTGAATCTGACGTTCATGAAGTTACCCTCCCGAAAGGGTTTGAGGACCCGAACATTAAGAATCTTCTCAGCACTCCACTTTTGATACTGAGGCTGAGCAGACCTCAGATAGAAATCAATAAGTTCCCTATCAACCTTCGGGTGAGGATGAGAGACTTCAGCTATGTAGGAAAATGCATGAAAGATAAATGCCTTTCGGGTCAAGGGCATGTCAAATTGAGAATCAACAGAATTAACCTTGTCCAAAGAGATCACAGGTTCAAGCCAGAGGATGTTAGGGGACTTGATAGTTTCTTTGACAAGCTTCTCAAGAGTCCATGGAGGGAATAGGTTTTTTCGACTTTCAAGGAGATCATGAGCCTCCTTCATCCTCCTTTCATTTGCTTCGGCCTCCCTAGCATTCCGAGCATTCATATCCACTTCCTTCTCCATGGCCTGTTTCTTCAAAATATCAGCAATGGTTTCTTTGTTTTCGCTTCCGTCACTGTCATCGAGAACCTTTTTGCCTTTGTCTTAAGCACCCGAACCTAATGCATGACCAGTTGTTGGTGGTTCAGTTGCTTTAGTTAGAACTGATGAAGAAATTGGAAGCGGTTGAGATTGAGCTGTGGAAATAGGAGGAAGTTGAGATTGATTACTACCCTTTAAATCCCATTCTCCCCCTTGATTTGGATGGACCACTTGCTCAGGAAGCCCCTTAATTCGGCTAAGCATGGAAATGGCAGGAGCAAGCTTCTCAGCAAGAGTTTTCCTCACTGAGTAGTTGAAAATCGGGTCATGCGCTTCAATTATGTTCGCGAGGGCTCCGTGGACATCTGAAACACAACTCTTAATCACAACACGCTCGGATCGAAGAGAATTAACCTCCTTCTTAGTTTGGGAAAGTTGATGACTCGTGATTTGTAGCTTAGTTGTTTTGCGGGCAAGCGCATCCTTTGAAGAAATTTCCGTTGCAAGGTCTTTTTGGAGCTTGGTAAGGCGATCCTCAACGGATGTCTGGAAGGATTTGTTGTCTGCTTCTAGGGTCCGACAAAGACTGGTGAAGTGGTGTTTTTCTATTTCAAAGGAAGTAGCCAGTTTCTCAACAACCGAATTAACCTTCGCTGCATTAGATTCGGCTGCCCCCTACAAAGACTCCTAAAAGAGGTTAGCATCTCTAAATATATTTTTGAATTTTTCGGTCGCAGCAACACAAGCCTTTGTTGATTTATTGATAGCAACAGTAGTAGAGTTGATTGAGGCTTCGTGTGCCTTGGTGAAAGTATCGACCATTCCCTGAATGGAAGCTTCCGAGATATGGGACCGAGAGGAGGAGGAAGAAGCGATGAGATTATCAATCTTCTCGTGAAGTTCCTTGATGTGATTTTTGGTGACAGGAGCATCATCATCATCATCGCTCCTAGAAATGTCTCGGTTTCGGCTGAGTGAGTGGGAGATAAAGGCGATGTTGAAGGTTCGGTTGTGGGAGTAGGTTCGGGTATGGAAGTTGGTTCGGTTGTAGGTGTGTGTTCGGGTGCTAAAGTACGATCCCCCATATCAGATACGTTGGTTCGAACTCCAGTGGTTGTTGTTTTGGTGGCTTCAAAGAAAATGGGAGGTGGTATAGGAATAGAAGTGGGTGGAATATAAGTAGAGGAAGTTATGGGGGGAATGGAAATAGAGGAGGTTATGATGGGAATGGAAACAGAGATAGTGATAGGTGGAGAAGAGACAGGTTCGGTTGGAACTGGTACCTCATGTGAAGGCGATCGGGGAGGAGAGTCACCTTGAACTGACTCCTCTGAGTCCGAACCTTCATCCTCTGATTCGCTTGAGGAAGAAGAAAGAACTGGTTTTCTTTTAGACTGTGTTTTCTTCTTCTTCGTTGGAGGTGATTGGGCTGCCTTTGTTGAATTTCTCTTCTTAGGAGTAGGGCCTTTCGCCCCTTTGGCCACTTTCTTTATTTTCCCTTTCTCTGGTTTCTTGCCCCTGGTAGCAGGTTTGTTTGCATCGTTGATAGACTGAATCATCTCTGCAGTCAGCTCTCTCGGACCCGAAAGAGGAAACTCCTTGTAGGTTTTGATGATTTGGCTTTGCTTTGATACACAAGCATACATGGACTCAGGAATTGAGCCAAGAATGATGAACTTGGAGGGAATAGTGACAATGATCTTGATAGTGTGAAACACACAAATCGAGGAGAGTAGAGAAGTGGCCACAGTTGGGACATGATACTTATCCATTGCCCATTTGGTGATGAGCGTCAAGAACCTGGCATGGGAGATTTCAGTGTGTCGAGAAGTAGAGCTGAGGCTTTGAATCAACTGCTGCCAGAGAACTGAGCCATAGTCAAGGTTGATCCCATTGTACAACCCATAAAGAATTGTCATGAACAAACGGCTGGCCCCATCAGAACCTACATTCCTCTCAGATAAACCTTTGAATAAAATGGTGAAGAAGCCATTCCATTGAGGAGGAAGGCATGACTTCTTGAACTTCGTGACAGTAGTAAGGGTTTCACTGAAACCCATGTTGTAAAACATGGAGAATAATTGACCCACAGAGATCGAATCAGGGTTAACCCTCGATTCGTCAGGTTCAAACCCTAGAAGCCAGCAAAATCACTGCTTTGAGATGGAGGTTTTGTTGTCAAGGATGTCGAAGTACATGCGATCAACAGATTTGTCGTAGTGAGCTATGTAGAAAATATGGAATAGACATTCCATAGGCACAATTTCAACCTTGGACAGGGTGAGAATTAGTGGAGAGTATTTGAGACACTCCACTATGGGGTACATGAAGGTATCATAGGAGATTGGGGTGAGGTCGATGATAAGGCATTGCTGAGGTCTGACTGGGAGAATGGTAGATCGAGAAGATGTTTCATGAACAGAGGAGGAATCCGTCATTGTTGAATGCTTCGAAGAAGAAAATGAACAGTGGGAGAAAAATCTCCTTCGTTTGCTCTCAGAAATTTGAGTTGTAGTAAAGAGGTAAAACAACTAGGGTTTAACCCTTTATACCGGGTATGGAGGTGAGAGAAAAATTCTCTCCCAAATTGTAACAGCCCGAAATCCAGGTACCCTTCTATTTAGCCCTTCATCTTTGATATATTTCCATTTAGGATTTACATATTAGGCGAGTACGCTGGGCGTACAAGGAGTACGTTGCGCGTACTCGCGCGCTTCATTTGGACGCGTTCACCCTCGGGTACGTTGGGTGTACCCAAGGTTACGCTAGGCGTAACCGGTCCAGACCTAAAAACCCTAATTATTACGGATGGCTATAAAAGTGATGTGTGGCTCGACTCCTCAGCCACCATCCCTCAGAAAGAAACCCTAAAGAGAGTGTGCATTCGTTCTTAGGCCATTTGTGAGTATTCTAAGCTTGGTGGTGCCATTTCAATGTAGCAAAGGAGAAGAAGAGCTCATTGGGAAGGCTAGAAGTGGTGTTCAAGTGTGGATATGAGCTTTGCAAAGGTTGAAGCTTCATTATAAGGTAAAAAGTTCGGATCTTGACATATAGTTCATGTGATATGCTTCAAGTACCATTTTCTATGGTTTTAGTCCCAAAGGTGGAGACTTTTTGAGCAAATGGTCTCCATAAGCTTAGATCCATCATATTTCTGCTCTATTTGAGTTGTAGACTCATAAAAATGTAATCTTGGTCGTGAATGTTGCACCATGCATGAGATCTAGGTCCTTGAGTTGGAATAGAATGATGTTAAGAAGTGTTGGAGCCTTTACAGCCATGCCAAGGCTTAAAGGTCTCGACTTTATGTGTACAGATGCATAAACAAAGCCGGATCTAGAAGTTGGAGTAATGGCTTAACCGATTAAGACCAGAAATGAGGTATGCTAAAGTCTGATGGTTACGTTGGGTGTAACTCCCAGTACGCGCAGCGTACTGGGTGGAAACCTCGATCCATGGGTTGGCGATGTACGCCCCGCGTACAGCAAGCAGTACGCCCCGCGTACTCAAAAGGTTGACTTTTGTTGACTTTTATAGTTTTGGTCAACATGAAGACTTTGAGTCAAGGAAGGGTAAAATGGTCTTTTACCCTCGGAGGAATGATGATAAGGGGTAAAGTCTAGTTGTGGAAGTCTTTAATAATGAAAATGATATTTATTATGTTTAGGCGAGGTACAGACGTCGTCGAGATTTGGAGATAGCAAGTATACGAGATTCCAGACTTTCCACGAGGTGAGTTTTCTTACCCAGAAGGGTTTTTATTGTGTGACCGGAAGGTCGGATATGTTATGAGTTATATGCATTGTAAATGATAAGTTAATCGTTATTATGTGCTATGTATGATATGTTTGATATGGGCCGGAAGGCGTATATGTTATGGGCCGGAAGGTATTCTGATGTGGACCGTAAGGTTGATGCATGTAGGACCGGAAGGTTTACCGAGTCGGGACGGAAGTCCCTGAGACACATGGACCAGAAGGCCAGGGTCTGGAAAGGCGTATGTGCGTAAGTAGTATTTTGGGGAACTCACTAAGCATTTATGCTTACAGTTGTTGTGTTATGTGTTTCAGGTACTAGCGAGGACCGTGGGAAGGCGCCGATGTGATTGTACATATTGACGGAGGAACTGTTTTTATGATCATGGGATGTATTTTGTTATGATAATATTGTTCACGTTTGAATTTGGAATATTAAACGATGGTTTTTGACGTTTGCAAAAATGAAAAATTTGTTTTAAAATTTACGTTGTTACAAGTTGGTATTAGAGCCTTGGTTTGAGGGATTTGGATACACTTTCGGGCGTAACTGAACTCAAACCGCGGATTTGAGGAAAAGTTTTAATTAATTAATGCAATAAAAATTTGATAAGAGATTTCGAAACAACCAAAGGAGAAGCAGGGTGTACGGTCAGCCAGCGCCCGAACGGTAAAATCCCTAAAATACCCTTACGATATGTGTTATGAGATATGATATGATACGCATGCTAGTAGACTAGGTATTCATATTAGGACTAGAGTGGCCTGATTTGTGATGCCTTAGGTGTTGTTTGTTTTTTCTGAGGCAAAATGTCTGCAGTCTGCGGATCACATCTGTAGACCTCTACAGTAGAAGAGGTGGACCAAACATCTGCAATCTAAAAAAAGAAGACTGTTTGTTTTTTTAATATCTGCGGGCTATTAAAATAAACTGAAATCTAAATAAACTGATTTTTTAAAACTTCAAAGCGAATTTTTTATATATTTTTACGACTTTATTATAAATATATAACGAATCTAGATCAAACTTTTATGTATTATTATATAAAAAATAAAAATAAAAATGGTATTAATTCATATACATATTTGATAAAAACCAACAACTTTGATTGCAAAGTTATAACTAAACATTATAATTAGTGATCAAAGAATTTGATACATATATAAATGGAAATAAACTTCGATTTTTTCAAATAAATCTATTAAAAACGTACGATAAATATTTTCTCGAGAAATTGGTGATACTCTATTAAATAAAGTTTTACAAAATTTTGGCAAAAAAATATAAGAATATATTATGATTTTTTTTTTCATATTTATATAAACAACTTCAACGACTATTATTATAATAAATTTTTATTTATAAATTTGTTAAAAATATCATGTTTGTATCGTCAAATGTTTTTTTTTTAAGTTTTGTAATTTTTTTTTTCATATTGTTTATCATTAATAAAGTTGGAAAAAATATAAATTAAAAAAAAAACTTAAAAAAAATAAAGATATATATGTTTTTTTAAGCTAGAAGATGTCTGAAGATGTTAGAAGACTCTGGTCCACATCTGCGCCAAGAAGAGGGCGCGCAGACATTTTTAGGTCTGCAGTCTTCAAAAAAACAAACAGTCTGCGAAGACTAATGTCTGCGCGTGGTCTGCGCGGCGCAGACAGAAGACGTCTCGCAGATCTGCAGACAAAAAACAAACACTACTTTAGTCTAGGGGAACCTGCTGCTATGAGATGCTTTGAGAGCGAGTGGGTAGCCAGTGCATAGCAAGAATAGATTACTCATGATCCGGGGTTCGGGGAGGAGAACTTGGGGTGAGTGCTGATGCGGTGTAGTCGGTAGTATTGGGCCCGTACTACTGAAGACACCGGGTCAGTGGGCAACCCAAGTAATCGGAGACCGAGTAGGGTTACGTTATCGAGTGTGATTATGCTTGATGGAGTCTCTTATATTTTTATGTTGTATTTCAGAGGGATTATGGTTGGACCACGCCACAGACCTGGTACGAGCGGTGTGAGTGACGAGGAGCTTCATCAGATGATTCACGAGGAGGTGGCTGCGGCGATCCGGGCCGAGATTCCGGAGATGTTTGGGTCTATCAAGACCACACTGATGGAGACTTTTGATGAGCGGTACACAACAGTGACTGAGGCCGCAGCCGTTGTAGCTACCGCAGCTGTGGCAGCTGCCAGACCACAGCGAGGTGACTCGTTGCTATTCCGGGAATTCAGCAACACAAAGCCACCCGAGTTTGATGGGACGCATGATTTGATCGCTGCGATGAGATGGATTGCTGATATTGAGGGATGCTTCTGCACTTGTTCATGTCCGGAGCATCTAAGGGTATGCTTCGCTTTGAACCAGCTCCGCCTGGGAGCAAAGGATTGGTGGAAGTTCGTGACGACGAACTTCACTCTTGCAGAGAATTTAGCTGTGACTTGGGAGAGATTTACTTATATGTTCAGAGACGAGTATGTTCCCCCGGTGGAGAGGGAACGGTTGGTTCAGGAGTTCTTGAACCTCAAGCAGGGTAATGATTCGGTTACTGTGATTTCTCGGAAGTTTCATGAGAGGGCGATGTTTTGCCCTGAGCAGGTGTCTACTGAGCAGGCTCGGATGAGCCGATATTTGGGTGTACTGAGGAGGGATATTCGGGAGTTCATATCGAACTCATCATACCAGACCTTCGCTGAGCTCCAGGAAAATGCTAGGAAGAGAGAGATCGAGTTGGAGACTCAGGCCAGGGAGGAGGCCGAGTCTCAGAGGGAGGATTGGCAGTCGGCTCAGTCCCAGCTGGCAGCCAAGCGGACCAAGTCTGTCGATTCGAGGACGGGAGGTTAGAAGGGCCGCACTTGCGGAAAGTGCGGCAAGGGTCATGAGGGGGCATGTCGATCAGGTGCTTGCTACAAGTGTGGCAAGGAGAAGCACATTGCTAGGGATTGCCCCAAGGGATTTATGGTTTGCTTTCATTGCAACCAGACCGGTCATCAGAAGGCTGAGTGCCCTCAGCTTCACCAGGGATCTACGCCTACTGCTAGGGTTACTGAGACTCGGCCGATGAAAGCCGAGGCTCCGAAGGCTCGTGGGAGGGCTTTTCAGTTGACTGCAAAGGAGGTCCGCGCGGCGCCCGATGTCGTAGCTCGTATGTATTCTTTCGTGTATTTACTTTTATGCTGAGATATTGTGCTTATATTATGATATGCGTAGGTAATTTTCTTGTGAATTCTGTACCTGCCTTGGTATTATTTGACTCGGGTGCGAGTCGGTCTTTTGTATCATTGGCTTTTAGCCAGCACATCAGTATTGATCGGGAGGTGATGAGTCGACCCCTACGGGTTTCTATAGCGGATGAGAAAGCGGTATACGCCACTGACGTGATTCGAGGATGTGTGCTCGAGATTTTTGGTGTCAAGTTCCCTATAGACTTTATTCCTATAGCGATATGGGATGTCTGCGTCATCGTGGGCATGGACTGGTTGAGTAAGTTTGGGGCAGTCATTGACTACGAGAGACAGCTGGTGACTATACGAGACCCTAGTGGGGGAGTGCTTACTGTGTATGGCGAGGGGACCCGGTGTGGGTCAGCATTTGGTTCGGCTGCCAGGGCGAGACAGAGTTTGCAGCAGGGCTGCAGTGGATTCATAGCCTATGTGATGGACACTTGAGTGGCCGCGGGAAGGCCAATTTCGGTTGAAGAGGTTCCAGTTGTATGCTAGTTTTCGGATGTGTTCTCCGAAGAATTAACAGGTGTGCCTCCGGAAAGGCAAGTGGAGTTCCGTATCGATCTGGTTCCGGAAGCGGCACCCATCACCAAGGCGCCTTATTGCCTCGCTCCACCAGAAATGAAGGAGTTATCCTCACAGCTTTAAGAGCTGTTGGGAAAGGGGTTTATTCGACCGAGTAGCTCACCTTGGGGAGCGCCAATTCTTTTTGTCAAGAAAAAGGATGGTTCACACCGGATGTGTATCGATTACCGGGAGTTGAAGAAGTTGACGGTTACGAACCGGTATCCGTTACCTAGGACCGATGATCTGTTCGAGCAGTAGCAGGGGGCATCTTGGTTCTCTAAGATAGACTTGAGGTTGGGTTATCATCAGATGATGGTTCGGGATGAAGATATTCAGAAGACTGCATTCAGAACTCGTTTTGGACATTACGAGTTTGTAGTGATGCCTTTTGGGCTCACCAATGCCCCGGCTGCGTTCATGGATCTTATGAACAGGGTGTACAGGCCGATGTTGGATCGGTCGATGATCGTATTTATTGATGATATTTTGGTATATTCGAGGTCTAGGGAGCAGCATGAGGAGCATTTGAGGGAAATTATTGGAGTATTGAGATCGGAGAGGCTGTATGCCAAATTCTCCAAGTGTGATTTCTAGTTACGAGAGGTCCAGTTCCTAGGGCACCTTGTTAACCAGATAGGGATATTGGTCGATCCGGCCAAGATCGAGGCGGTGATGAGATGGGAAGTGCCGAGATCGCCCACTGAGATCACGAGCTTTCTGGGATTGGCTGGCTATTATCGAAGGTTTATCAACAATTTCTCTAAGATCGTCGTGCCGCTTACTAAGATGACCCGAAAGGGTGTTGCATTTTCATGGGGACCGGAGCTGCAGTCCTCATTCGAGACCCTTCGTCAGAAATTGCGCGAGGCCCCGGTGCTTGCACTCCGGTTAGGGGCGGTGCTTATGCAGAGGGGACACGTTATAGCGTATGCTTCGAGGCAGCTGAAGCCTCATGAGTCGAGATATCCCACCCACGACCTGGAATTGGGGGCTGTGGTGTTTGCCCTCATGATCTGGCAGCACTATCTTTATGGGGTTCGGTGCACCATTTACACGGACCACAAGAGTCTGAAGTACTTGATGGATCAGCCAAATCTGAATATGCGACAGAGGAGATGGTTGGATGTGGTGAAGTATTGTGATTGTGAGATCCTGTACCACCCGGGCAAGGCAAATGTAGTGGCCGATGTGTTGAGCCGTAGGGCGGAAAGCGCCCCGATCGGAGACATTTGTATGAGGTTGATGGTGATGACTCCGATTTTGGACACCATCCGAGGAGCTCAGGCTGAGGCTGTGAGACCAGAAAACCAGAAGAGGGAGCGGGTTGTCGGTCAGGTATCGAAATTCGTTACGGATGGACGGGGACTCATGACTTTTTAGGGTCGGATTTGGGTACTGTTTGTGGGCGGTGTGCGTACTATTTTGATGGAGGAAGCGCATCGATCGAAATTCTCGATTCATCCCGGGGCTACAAAGATGTATTTAGACCTAAAGAAGGAGTATTGGTGGCCCTGTATGAAGAGAGATGTTGCATGGTTCATCGAGAGGTGCCTGACTTGTCGTCAGGTTAAGGCCGAGCACTAATGTCCGCACGGTAAATTGCAGCCGCTAGAGATACCCGAATGGAAGTGGGAATAGATTACCATGGATTTTATCACCAAATTGCCAAGGACTGCAAGCGGGGTCGATGCAATTTGGGTGATTGTGGATAGATTGACGAAGAGCGCTCATTTTCTAGCCATCAGTGAGAGCTCTTCTGCGGAGAAGTTGGCAGAGTTATATGTCAGGGAGGTGGTATCGCGGCATGGGGTTCCGATGTCGATCGTTTCAGATCGGGATGTACGATTTACTTCTAGGTTTTGGAAGAAGTTTCATGAGGAGTTGGGTACGAGGCTGCATTTCAGTACCGCATACCACCCGTAGACGGACGGATAGAGCGAGCGGACGATTCAGATGCTTGAGGATATGCTCCGAGCATGTGTTTTGGATTTTGGAGGGAGTTGGAACACCTATTTACCCTTAGCAGAGTTTTCTTACAACAACAACCATCATTCGAGCATTGGTATGCCACCTTTTGAGTTGTTCTATGGGAGGTGGTGTCGCACCCCCATCTGCTGGGGAGAGGTGGGGCAGCGGGTGATGCGTAGCACAGAGATTGTACTTCAAACGACCGAGCAGATACAATAGGTCAGGCAGAGATTTTTGACTGCGCAGAGTCGCAACAAGAGTAATGTGAACAGGCGTCGGTCCGAGCTCAAGTTTCAAGTTGGTGACCTTATGCTCCTAAAGGTCTCTGCTTGGAAAGGAGTGATACGATTCAGGAAGAGGGGCAAATTTGGACCCTGATATATTGGACCTTTCAAGGTAATTGCTAGGGTAGGTAGGGTAGCCTACCGGTTGGATCTAAGTGCTGAGTCGGGACAGATCTACAACACCTTTCATGTCTCACAGTTGAGGAAATGTATTGCCGGCGAGTCGGTAGTGGTGCCATTAGATGATATTCATGTGGATGCAACCCTGAACTATGTGGAGAGACCAGTGCTAATCAGGGATCGAAAGGTTAAGGTTCTGAGGAACAAGGAAGTACCCTTGGTACAAGTGCAGTGGCAACATCGGAAGGGGTCCGAGCTGACATGGAAGTCTAAGACTGAGATGCGGGATCAGTATCCGGAGTTGTTTTCAATATGAGACTTCGGGGACGAAGTCTGGTTCTAGTGGGGGAGAATTGTAACAGCCCGAAATCCAAGTACCCTTCTATTTAGCCCTTCATCTTTGATATATTGCCATTTAGGGTTTACATATTAGGCGAGTACGCTGCGCGTACTCGCGCGCTTCATTTGGACGCGTTCACCCTCGGGTACACTGGGCGTACCCAAGGTTACGCTGCTCGTAACCGGTCCAGACCTAAAAACCCTAATTATTTCGGATGGCTATAAAAGGGATGTGTGGCTCGACTCCTCAACCACCATCCCTCAGAAAGAAACCATAAAGAGAGTGTGTATTCGTTCTTAGGCCATTTATGAGTATTCTAAGCTTGGTGGTGCCATTTCAAGGTAGCAAAGGAGAAGAAGAGCTCATTGGGAAGGCTAGAAGTGGTGTTCAAGTGTGGATCTGAGCTTTGCAAAGGTTGAAGCTTCATTATAAGGTAAAAAGTTCGGATCTTGACATATAGTTCATGTTATATGCTTCAAGTAGCATTTTCTAGGGTTTTAGTCCCAAAGGTGGAGACTTTTTCAGCAAATGGTCTCCATAAGCTTAGATCTATCATATTTCTGGTGTATTTGAGTTGTAGACTCATAAAAATGTAATCTTGGTCATGAATGTTGCACCATGCATGAGATCTAGGTCCTTGAGTTGGAATAGAATGATGTTAAGAAGTGTTGGAGCCTTTACAGCCATGCCAAGGCTTAAAGGTCTCGAATTTATTGGTATAGATGCATGAAGAAAGCTGGATCTAGAAGTTGGAGTAATGGCTTAACCGATTAAGACCAGAAATGAGGTATGCTAAAGTCTGATGGTTACGCTGGGCGTAACTCCCTGTACGCGCAGCGTACTGGGTGGAAACCCCGATCCATGGGTTGGCGATGTACGCCCCGCGTACAGCAAGCAGTACGCCCCGCGTACTCAAAAGGTTGACTTTTGTTAACTTTTAGGGTTTCGGTCAACACGAAGACTTTGAGTCAAGGAAGGGTAAAATGGTCTTTTACCCTCGGAGGAATGATGATAAGGGGTAAAGTCTAGTTGTGGAAGTCTTTAATAATGAAAATGATGTTTATTATGTTTAGGCGAGGTAGAGTCGTCGTCGGGATTTGGAGATAGGAAGTATATGAGATTCTAGACTTTCCACGAGGTGAGTTTTCTCACTATACTGTACCCGGAAGGGTTTTTATTGTGTGACCGGAAGGTCGGATATGTTATGAGTTATATGCATTTTAAATGATAAGTTAATCGTTATTATGTGCTATGTATGATATGTTTGATATGGGCCGGAAGGCATTATGTTATGGGCCGGAAGGCGTATATGTTATGGTTCGGAAGGCGATGTGATGTGGACCGTAAGGTTGACGCAGGTAGGACCGGAAGGTTTACTGAGTCGGCACGGAAGTCCCCTGAGACACATGGACCGGAAGGTCAGGGCCTGGAAAGGCGTTTGTGCCTAAGTAGTATTTTGGGGAACTCACTAAGCATTTATGCTTACAGTTGTTGTGTTATGTGTTTCAGGTACTAGCGAGGACCGTGGGAAGGCGCCGACGTGATTGTACACACTGACAGAGGAACTGTTTTTATGATCATGGGATGTATTTTGTTGTGATAACATTGTTCACGTTTGAATTTGGAGTATTAAAGGATGGTTTTTGACGTTTGCAAAAATGAAAAATTTTGTTTTAAAATTTACGTTGTTACACAAATCCTCTTGAAACGCGAAACGGTGCTTGAATTGATTGAAATGTGACAATTGGAAACCCCGATGATTACGCATGAGAGAGAAAATTGTTTCCGTTTAGCACGCCTTCCCACCAAATCCCTTTTGAAATCTTGAAACCGTTAATCTTCTGGCTGAGTCATCATCTTATCTTTTAAATGAGTTGTCATCGGTAAATAAAATCAAAGACCTAAAAAAAAACCACAACATTCCCTTGTTGAGTATATCATTAAGAACCGAATCTACATAAAGGAAAGTAGCTTGTCAAGAACCGAAAAAGACTTTTGGAAAATCAAAAAGATTTTCGTGCATAGAGTTTCAAAGAAAAAGAAATAAAGCAACATGTATGTGAGAATTTGTGATGTTAATATAGACACGAAACAGTGGATCCCGGGCACGAATCTCTTCCTTCAAAGTCAAGAGAGACTTTAAAGTGTCTGTGTGCTTTCCCGTTGAATTACGATCAATCACTCCTTAAGAAGTGTTGAAAGACATATTTTGATGAGGCTTAGAAGGGTGGCTTTCGCTTCAGTTCAGAATTCCAGATCTTGACATAAGACCGAAACCGAACGAAGTACCTGTGAGACCGATGTGGTCTGTTGAACAAGTAGGTTTGGACTATATTCAGTGACTTGCTGGAAATGTTTGGTGCGAGATCTCAAAATAAAATATTAAAACTGGATTCTATGGGAAGAAATGTTATGGTGTGTAACAATTTCATAAGAATCAGACAAAAAAAAAATAGATTTCATGGTACAACCACTTGGATGGTTTCGTTAATTCATGGGTGAAGGCTAGAGCAAAACTAATTGTTCACCGTCAATGCATAGTGGGTATTGAATTTTGGGTTTCACTTAGCACATAGTGATACGAAGCTAAGATCATAAACACAGAGATTGTGTAACCATAAACCTCAGTGGTTATTTCTGAGAATCTCAAGGGTTACGTTTATGAACCAAAATATGATGGAGAAAAATGTTTGAGGTGTTGTAAAGAAACCAAAGTACCTCTGCTATAAAAAGGGTGACCAAGAAGAAAACTCTTAACTCATATGAGAAAAGTGTAAGGTAGCTCATGATTAGAATAAATTTAGCAGCCTAATTGGGAAGACGAGGTTTGTATATACCCAGTCAATAAGGCTTTATTCAAAATCAGTTGAGGCTTTGGACAACATGCAACAACATGCTTCTAGGGACACTTAGCTAGTATAAAGTGCAAGAATGATACCTGCCCCATCGATATTCCCGAAACTGCTAACATAAACAGAAGTAGAGACTAGAGAGAGAAAATATTTTTGGAATTTTGATATTTTTGTAAAGAGAGAAACAAAACAGACCAAACAAAAAAAATTTGAACTGAACCAGAAATGGACCGCACGCTGGGTTCATTTTGGTTCCTTAAAAAAAATTTGGATTGTTGGAAAAAAATTATACAAAAGTATACAACCAAAGACATCACCTTTTTGAGATAAGCGAAAACAAGTGTAGTGGGACCGAACCCGAAATAGACCGAGAGTTCGGTTCATTTCGGTTCCCATGTGAACCAAGCCCGAAATAGAACGAGCGTTCGGTTCATTTCGCTTTCAACTTTTAGTTTTGAGAAGGTGTTTTTGGTACTGACTCCGATTCCATCATACCCAGGCCTTATAGGATTTTATTGAAACTTGCTTCAGGAATGGCTTTGGTGAAAATGTCAGCCAGTTGATCAGTGGTGCGAACAAAGTTAATTTCGACGTTTCCATCTTCCACATGATCCTTAATAAAGTGATACCTTAGTGCTATATGCTTGGTCTTGGAATGTTGCACTGGGTTATGACAGATCCTAATTGCACTTTCTGAGTCGCAATATAGTGGGATCTTTTTCATATTGAGTCCATAATCCTGGAGTTGGCTTTGGATCCAAATCACTTGTGATGTGCAGGAGGCAGCTGCAATGTACTCTGCTTCGGCTGTAGATAGAGAAACACATGTTTGTTTCTTCGATTGCCAGCTAACCAACTTCCCGTCTAGGAATTGGCAGCCTCCTGTGGTGGTTTTTCGGTCTAGACCACATCCTCCTAAGTCTGCATCGGAGTAGGCTTGAACAAAGAAACTTGAGTTTGAGGGATACCAGAGACCGAGAGAGGTGGTTCGCTTCAAATACCGGAATATATTTTTCATTGCCAGCATGTGTGGTTCACGAGGATTTGCTTAAAACTTGACACAATAGCATACTGAAAACATTATATCAGGCCTGCTAGCTGTGAGGTACATCAGGGAACCAATCATTTGGCGATATAGCGTTATGTTGACTGCCGGTTTTTCCAACGATGGTCTGAGCTTGGTGCCGAACGCCATATGGACTTTGACCTTTGAGTCTCCTATCATGCCGAATTAAGTGTGACAACCCGAAGTTGTCCATCGCCGAAACCCATTTCGTCCGAAGAACCCGTCTATAGCGATTCGTTCCGATCTCGTTTTTGGACTGAGTTATTAAAACTTATATGTTTATTATAATCTCATGAGTGTTCAAATCCCTTAAAAACTCATGAACATGGTCCAAAATAATTAAATTGAAAAATTCTAAATTCTATCCCACCGGATTACGATAGCTTAAGCGGGTGCGACCAAAAGCCCCGTTTAACGTCGGTATCGGGTAGAATTCCACCGTGTCCTGAACTTATGACCTATTTAACGTTCAAAAGACTTCATTTGAAGCCTTTCCTCTCTCTCACTACTCTCTCTCTCTCTCTAACCTCTATCCTCTAACTCAAGATTTATGGTCTAAAAACATCAAATTCAAGCCTCAAATCTTCAACGTAACCACCCTAACTCCTAGTATAACATCTTAGACCTTCATATTTGAGTTCAAATAATGGAATAGGACCAAAATCATGTATTTATGGCCCTGGAACACCCTTGGGCTGTGAACACATATATAAGGGGTTTTTATGCCTTAAAACCCTTCCAAAACACCATTGAGGCTTAGATATGACTTATAGAATTATGGAATTCGACTTAGAACACCTTGAACATCAATTTAGAGGAGTAAACATCAGTTTACTACCCAAGAACATGCTTGGGCAATAAACTCATTATCATGGAGAGTAAACTCCTTCTAAGGTGTTAAATTGCCATTTAAACACACCAATAGCCTTGGAATAAATTCTGGAATCAACCACAAATGTATTGGAAGCCTTAAACACAATGAAAACACCTCCCTTAGGAGTTCACGGCTGTAAACCCTCCCAAAAGGGGTTCGTGGACCGTAAACTCCCAAATCATGGCCAAATGACACCCTTAATTCCTTCCAAGGCTTGTGTAATAGCTTAAAATCAGATGTGATTAAGGGAGGACCACCAAGAAACATTTTGGTTATGTGTATAAGAGCTTACGGCCATAAACATAGAGTTTACTTCCGTAAACTCTTCAAATGGTCCCTAAATCATCCAAATCACTTTTCCATGCCTTGAAACTAACCCTATAATTTTCGCTCAAGTGTTATGAAGCCATTTGCACCATAGAACACCCCACCATGAGTTTACGGCCGTAAACTCATGGGGAATGGGACATTAGGGCCGAAAACTCTAGTATGAGTTTACTCTTGAAGAGTAAACTCCATATCCAAGCCTTAAGTGTCCATAAATGCCACTCGGGTCCTTCCAAACGCTTGTAATGAAGTGTTTTCGCATCTAGAAGCATATATCCTCATCTAATAAATAATTTAAGTCCTAATTAGATACAAATGTGTATCTTGTCATAATACATAGGAATCTTGTGCATTTGCAAACCCAGAACTAACGTTTAGGATCCAAACTGACACGTCCCTCGACCGGTGAGTTCATACCCTTAGGCTTTTTCAAATGCTTTTCAAATGTTTTCAGGGGGAATACAAGAAAAAGTACAAGGAAATCTTGTACTCATGCTTATTGTTTTCAGTTTAAATGTTTTTATTCTGTATGTTTTAATATCGAAAACTGTGTTTATCAAATAGTTCGAATTACGAAGTTATCTTTCAGACTAATCATAGATTTCTTGATAACATGTTACAATATAAAATTTATTTCATAATATACGAATAATTCATACTAATCATCAATTAAAACTAATGCAAATACGAATACGAATACAAATAGGATTAGGATTAGAAGTAGGAATAAGAATACGAATGCGAATACGAATACGAATAGGATTAGGATTAGGAGTACGCAGTGTTCTAAATGGCGCGCCATGGTGTGAGGCGTGGCTCCACCGTTACGAAAAGCCTCATAACGTTGTTGTTAGGAGTGGCGCGTGCCAGGGCGTGATATGGCGCGCCATGGCACGTTATGGCGTGTTATGGCGCGTGTTTTTTCGTTTGAGACATGGTTTTTTTTCTATTTGTTATGTCTTTTCTAATCGGAGATACAAGTATTGTGGTTTTTGTTAAATATTTGTTACTAGTTATTGATCTAAAACTTCTAAACAGTAGTTATATTTAATATAAATTTATATTTATGTGGTAATATAATGTTAAATTAATACAAAATCGCCGCCTTACATCACGCCTTGAAAAACGCCATGGCTCGTTAAGCTTGAGGCTTGACCTTGCCGCCACACCACGCCTCATGCCATTTAGAACCTTGGGAGTACGAATACGAATATGAATGCAAATACGAATACGAATACGAATAGTATTCAGAGTAGGAATAGGGATACGAATACGACTGCGAATACGAATGCAAATACGAATACGAATACGAATACGAATAGGATTAGGATTAGGAGTAGGAATACGAATACGAATGCGAATACGAATATGAATAGGACTACAAATATAAATATGAATACAATTATAAAATATGAATATGATTAAGAATAGGAATACGAATATGAAGGCACACATCTAGGTACATTCAAGTGTAACACAATTAGGATATCAGAATACCTAGCTAATATAACAAGTTTGAAAGGTAATCAAACATTACATTGGGATTCAATAACTAAACTTACTTTTAGGAAAATATAGGATTTTCCTGGGATAAAAATTGTACATAACCAAAATTGTGTAATAAATCAGTTAATCAAACTTTACATATAAGAAAATATAGGATTTTCTTGGATATCAATCTTTTCAAAAAACCAAAGGAAATTCGTACATTTTCAGAAAACAAACATCTTATGAACTCACCAGCTTTATGCTGATTTTTAAACTGCTTGTATTCTCAGGTCCATATTATACAGGTACCCGCGATCTTTCAGAGAAGACGGATCATACAGAAGACTCGTCTCTACTTTTGTTCATATGATCTATGTATAACCTTTGTAACACTTTTCTTTCAAACAAATGTAATTATGCATATGTAATGTAATGGTTGCTTACTTGCTTACTATGTACAATGGATTTGATACTCAATGTGGAGTCCACCCAAAACGTTTCCGCTTCTAGTTTTGGGGTGTGACAGATTGGTATCAGAGCCCTTGTTTATAATGAACTAGTATACCAAACCTTACATGGTATAAAATTATAAACACTAAAGGGCCTAAGTGCTTTGAACTAAAAGTATACCTCAAATATAAGTATTTTCAAAAGTATACAAGTATACCCAACCGTCGAAATCCGTAACTACAAGTAGAACAAAACATAAGTAAATGGGTGTTGTACTTTGCGGTTCAACCTGGGTAGTTATGTAGTCGTGTCTAGGATCAATATAGCCTGGATAACTATATTCATTCGAGACACGCCCAACATGTGCTTGGGAGTGACTGGTGTGTGCGGCATGCCTAAAACTTACCCTAATAACCCAAACATCGAACCATGGTCACAACGAATCATGAAATACTATGAGAGTATTTCTCGAGCCAAATCCGTTATAGAAATCCTTATCCCAGCGTTGCTCCTCAATCATTCCTTTAGTGATAATTTATTTGATTTGATGACTCTTTCCTGCTTTATCGCTTATTCGGAATATATATATTTGTCATATCTCTTGACTCAATTCGGAGGACTTATCATCCTCTCTTTCCTGATCTTTTTAAATCAAGATATCTCCAAAGAAATGACCTAGCCCAAGGAACTACAACTCTCCGTCACCATACTCTCCTCCATTCAACAAATTTCAGAGAGCCAACTACTTCTCATAGATAGAGCCTTGAAGCATTCATTGGCATGGATTGATTGAATCTCAATCGTGTTGATATCATTTGTTCCGAAAAAGCTATCCATCTCAACCTTCCCCCTGTTCAAACTCTTGTAATCTATGACAATAAACTTAGTTTCAGTCGTTTCCACAGGTATATTCCTCTTCGATAACCCTTATGCTTGCAATCCTTTTCTAGATAAACTGTTAGCTATTCATTCGAACCTCTTCATAAACATAGTCCTCAATTAATAAACGAAGCATCCTTCATCAAGGTAGCCAACAATGAGAAAGATGGCGTGTTACATTCTGAAACGCGTATCCCAAGGAACATGGTGATGGGTTTTGAGCATTCTAACACTTCCTAAGTGTACATGAAACCCTAATAAACCTTGGATCTATGTTTGTCTAAGATACATGCAAATAATTATTTTTCCAAGATTCATATCCTAACTAGCATGACATGGGGAACATGAATCAAATAAAGCTAGTAGAAATACTTACCTTGTAGTAGTAGTTGATTGCTTGGAGTTTTAGAGCCTAGCACCAATAGTGTGAATGCCTCAAATGGAAATCACAAATCACCACACACTTGTAACTTTGAGAGAATAGTCACTACTATCTTGAAATCGGCCCTCTTGCTTTACTCACCTCAACAAGTGTCAACTAGTGTTGATTTCAAGAATCAAAGCCTCCTTTATATAGTGTGGTGGATTAGGGTTACATCCATGTAAACCCTAATACCCATGTCTCTTCATTTCCATGAGATCCATGGGTTAAAGCCCCATGGAGTATCCATAGACTTTTCCATGCAAGCCTAGCCCATTCTAGATAAGCATTAGCCCACACTATATAAATATAGAAGCCCACATTTAATTAGTAATATCTTTGATCTCTAAATTAATCCTAGATTAATTATAGATCAATACTAATTAAATAATATGATCTTATATTAATATATTAGAACTTATAATATATTAATAAATCATAACTTGTACTATTCTCAAAAGATTATCCATAAATTGTTCGGGCGAAGTGCAACCCAAATGGACCATGCCGGATCGGGTCAAGTACATAACAAATATAGTTATGGACTTAGACACTATATCCAACACATAGAACTTTTCGAAATTCACATTAGGATTGATTCCGTAGCCTACAAACTCCGACTACCCTGAGGACTTAGCAGTATCCATCTGGTATCCCACGTCTTTTTCCTTAAGGAGTATCTACCCGATGAAACCCTAGTAATTCCTTTGATAAGACCGAAATCAACGAAAGTCTGAACCCCATGGTAGAACCAACCGAAATCCTAAATCGAGAGACTAACGTACGAAAGAAAGCCATATCGCAATAGTGAAGATTCGTCGGAAAGCCACACTAGGACTCGAATTCACTTGAGAGCGCGAAAATCCAACAAAATAGAAGTATTCGTATCTCTTTCGAAATCCTTGAGTCACATCTAAAGTTTGAATTTCGGGATGAAATTCCCTTTAATGAGGGGATAATATGACAACCCGAATTTGTCCATCGCCGAAACCCATTTCGTCCGAAGAACCCATCTATAGCGGTTCGTTCCGATCTCGTTTTTGGACTGAGTTATTTAAACTTATATGTTTACTATAATCTCATGAGTGTTCAAATCCCTTAAAAACTCATAAACATGGCCCAAAATAATTAAATTGAAAAATTCTAAATTCTATCCCGCCGGATGACGATAGCTTAATTGGGTGCGACTAAAAGCCCCGTTTAACGTCGGTATCGTGTAGAATTCCACCGTGTCTCGAACTTAGGACCTATTTAAAGTTCAAAAGACTTCATTTGAAGCCTTTCCTCTCTCTCGCTACTCTCTCTCTATCTAACCTCTCTCCTCTAACTCAAGATTTAGGGTATAAAAACATCAATTTCAAGACTCAAATCTTCAAGGTAACCACCCTAACTCCTAGTATAACATCTTAGACCTTCAAATTCGAGTTCAAATCATCGAATAGGACCAAAATCATGTGTTTACGGCCCTAGAACACCCTTGGGCCGTGAACACACACACACACACACACACACACATATATATATATATATATATATATATGGGGTTTTTATGCCTTAAAACCCTTCCAAAACACCATTGAGGCTTAGATATGACTTATAGAATTATGGAATTGGACTTAGAACACCTTGAACATCAATTTAGAGGAGTAAACATGAGTTTACTACCCAAGAACATGCTTGGGCCGTAAACTCATTATCATGGAGAGTAAACTCCTTCTAAGGTGTTAAATTGCCATTTAAACACACCAATAGCCTTGGAATAAATTCTAGAATCAACCACAAACGTATTGGAAGCCTTAAACACAATGAAAATACCTCCCATAGGAGTTCACGGCCGTAAACCCTCCCTAAAGGGGTTCCTGGGCCGTAAACTCCCAAATCATGGCCAAATGACACCCTTAATTCCTTCCAAGGCTTGTGTAATAGCTTAAAATCACATGTGATTAAGGGAGGACCACCAAGAAACATTTTGGTTATGTGTATAAGTCCTTACGGCCATAAACATATAGTTTACTGCCGTAAACTCTTCAAATGGTCCCTAAATTGTCCAAATAACTTTTCCATGCCTTGAAACCAACCCTAGAATTTTCCCTCAAGTGTTATGAAGCCATTTTGAACCATAGAACACCCCACCATTAGTTTACGGCTGTAAAATCATGGGGAATGGGACATTAGGGCCAAAAACTCTAGTGTGAGTTTACTCTTGAAGAGTAAACTCCATATCCAAGCCTTAAGTGTCCATAAATGCCACCCGGGTCCTTCCAAACGCTTGTAATGAAGTGTTTTTCAATCTAGAAGCATATGTCCTCATATAATAAATAATTTAAGTTCTAATTAGATACAAATGTGTATCTTGTCATAATACATAGGAATCTTGTGCATTTGTAAACCCAGAACTAACGTTTAGGATCCAAACCGACATGTCCCTCAACCGGTGAGTTCATACCCCTACCCTTTTTCAAATGCTTTTCAAATGTTTTCAGGGGGAATACAAGCAAAAGTACAAGGAAATCTTGTACTCATACTTATTGTTTTCAGTTTAAATGTTTTTATTCTGTATGTTTTAATATCAAAAACTGTGTTTATCAAATAGTTCGAATTACGAAGTTAGCTATCAGACTAATCATAGATTTCTTGATAAAATGTTACAATCTAAATTATATTTCATAATCTACGAATAATTCATACTAATCATCAATTAGAAGTAATGCGAATACGAATACAAATACGAATACGATAAGGATTAGTAGTAGGAATACGAATACGAATGCGAATGCGAATACGAATACGAATATGAATACAAATACGAATACGAATACAAATACGAATACGAATACGAATACGAATACGAATACGAATACGAATACGAATACGAATACGAATACGAATACGAATACGAATACGAATACGAATATGAATACGAATACGAATACAAATACGAATACAAATACGAATACGAATACGAATACGAATACGAATACGAATACGAATACGAATACGAATACAAATACGAATACTAATACGAATACGAATACGAATACGAATACGAATACGAATACGAATACGGATAGGATTAGGATTAGGAGTAGGAATACGAATACGAATGCGAATATGAATACGAATACGAATACGAATATGAATATGAATACGAATACGAATACGAATACGAATACTAATACGAATACGAATACGAATACGAATAATATTAGGAGTAGGAATAGGGATACAAATACGACTACGAATATGAATACGCATACGAATAGGATTAGGATTAGGAGTAGGAATACGAATACGAATGCGAATACGAATACGAATAGGACTACAAATATAACTACGGATACAATTATAAATATGAGTATGATTAAGAATAGGAATACGAATATGAAGGCACACATCTAGGTACATTCAAGTGTAACACAATTAGGATATCAGAATACCTAGCTAATATAACAAGTATGAAAGGTAATCAAACATTACATTGGGATTCAATAAATAAACTTACTTTTAGGAAAGTATAGGATTTTCCTGGGATAACAATTGTACATAACCAGAATTGTGTAATAAATCAGTTAATCAAACTTTACATATAAGAAAATATAGGATTTTCTTGGATATCAATCTTTTCGAAAAACCAAAGGAAATTCGTACATTTTCAGAAAACAAACATCTTTTGAACTCACCAGCTTTATGCTGATTTTCAAACTGCTTGTATTCTCAGGTCCATATTAGACAGGTACCTACGATCTTTTGGAGAAGACGGAACGTACAGAAGACTCGTCTCTACTTTTGTTCATATGATATATGTATAACCTTTGTAACACTTTTCTTTCAAAAAAATGTAATTATTCATATGTAATGTAATGGTTGTTTACTTGTTTACTATGTACATTGGATGTGATACTCAATGTGGAGTCCACCCCGGAACGTTTCCGCCTCTGGTTCCGGGGTGTGACATTTAGCAAGGAGAGTCTTTCTGTATGCTTCCTGGTTGATAAAGATGCCTTCGGGTCCCTGTCAAATATTTAAACCAGGGAAAAATTTAAGCGGACCCATTTAGCTCTTTTCTAATTTAGTCTCCATCAACTTCCTGAATTCAATGATTAAGCTAGGATTCGTAGAGCCGAAGATGATATCGTCGACATAGATTTGAACGATCATAAGGTGGTTACCTTCCTTTTTACGAAAGAAGGTTGGGTCAACCGAACCTTGTTTGAATTTAGACATATTTAAAAACTTAGTTAATGTTTCATACCATGCCCTAGGAGCTTGTTTCAGACCATAAACTGCCTTATCCAAGATGTAGTAGTGGTTTGGATGCTTTTTATTTACAAAACCAGGAGGTTGCTCCACGTACACAGTTTCTTTAAGTTCCCGATTCAGAAAGGCACACTTCACATCCATCTGGTAGACCTCAAGGTTCTTGTGTGCAACATATGCAAGAAATATTCGAACAGATTCCAACCTTGCAACTGGAGCGAATGTCTCTTCGTAATCAATTCCTTCCTCCTGGCAATATCCTTTCACCACTAGCCGAGCCTTATTCTGGATCACATTTCCATCCTTGTCTATTTTGTTTCTGAACACCCATTTAAGACCGACAACCGAGGCATATTTTGGTGTTTGAATAAGTCTCCAGACCTTATTTCTTTCGAACTCATTGAGTTCGTCTTGCATTGCCTGAACCCAATTAGAATGATCAAGAGCAGTATTGACGGTCTTCGGCTCTATTTTGGAGATGAATGAATTAAACATGCATAATTCTACTTTGGAGAATAGAGCAGTTTGCTTCGCCTTCAGTTGTGATCGAGTTAGAACCTTTTCTGATGCATCACCCACTATTGGAGATACAGGATGATCTCTGGTCCATTTGGTGAGAGGAGGATAATTTGGATCATAAGAGGGATCCAATTCAGCATTTACCTCTTCTTCCAACTCTGATTGAATATCATCATCATAATGCATATTGGAATTCTCCCCCTCGACAGATGATGAAACATGTGGACGTGAACCAAAAAAATCCTTCTTCTACTGGCCTTTCAGGCTATTCCGGACTTTTGGTTGCTACAGGACTTTCGGGTCGTTCCGGACATTCGGTTGCTACAAGACTTTCGGGTGCAATCGGGATTTTGGTTATGGCTGGGCTTTTAATTCCGTCAAAGATTGAATTCTCCCCCTGGCCATGAGCATGATCGTCGATTGAAAATGATGGACCTTCCCCCTGGATTTGTGAGTCCTGTTGATATGAAGAGAATTGATTCTCCCCCTCGACTGAAGTATTGCTCTGAGGAGGTTCGTTTCTAACCGGTTCTTCTTCTGCCATTTGTTTGGCTGCGTCTTCGATAATCTTCTTAAGGTGATCCACCTTGTCGTCTGCTGCCATAGCTTCAGAATGAATAGCCTTCTCAATTTCATCAAATAAATCCATGAACTGGTCAAAAAGATTAGCGATTGAGGCTGTGACCTGACCGGTTTGAGAGAAAATCTCTCTAATTGTCCCTTCGGTAGACTTCAACTTCTTGACGTAATTGTCATCGATCGTTACATAATAGGTTTCTTCAATACGTTTAGAATGCTTATTCAGAATCCTGTACGCCTTTGAAGTAAGAGAATATCCCAGAAAGATACCTTCATCGGCTTTGACATCGAATTTGTTGCGATACTCTTTGGATTTGAAAATGAAGCACCTCGAGCCGAACACATGAAAGAACTTGACGTTCAACTTCCTGTTGTTAAGAATATCATAGGGGGTGAGAGAGAAACGCTTATTGAGATAAGATCTGTTTTGAGTGAAACAAGCTACAACAATGGCATCTGCCCAGAAATATAGAGGATGGGAGGCAAAACTCATCATGGTTCGGGCCGCCTCACACAGGGATCGGTTTCGCCTTTCAACAATTCCATTCTGTTGAGGTGTATAGGGGGCTGAGAAATTGTGATTGGTGCCTTTTTCTGCTAAGAAATGTACGAATTCTTTGTTCTTGAATTCTAGTCCATTGTCGCTCCTGATGTTTCGAACGACTTTTCTCAGTTGCACTTCAACCTGCTTGATAAAGATCTTCAGCTTGGGAGTTGTCTCAGATTTGTGCTTTAGAAAGAACACCGAAGTAAATCGTGAGAATTCATCAACAATAACAAGGATGTACTTGTTACCGCCAATGCTCTCGATCGATGATGGACCACATAAATCGATGTGAAGTAATTCAAGTGGTTCAACAACTTTGGTGTTTATGGTTGTTGGGTGACTTTGGCGACTTTGTTTCCCCATTTCACAAGCAGCACACAACTATTCTCGATCGAACTTAAGTAGTGGAAGACCCCGAACATGATCACCGATGACTAGCTTGTCGATGTCTTTGAAGTTAAGGTGTGAGAGCCTTCGGTGCCACAACCAGCTTTCGTCTGAATGGGCTTTAGACAATAGACATATGGCCGGATTCCGTTTGATTGGCTTGAGATTCAGAGGGAACATTTCACCTTTTCGTTCTGACTTGAGAATAACCTTGTTGGATTTCTTCTCTATTATCTCTAAACCTTCATCATCAAACTAAACTTTAAGACCTGTACCTCCCACCAGTTGAGACACACGGATGAGGATATGGTGCAATCCCTCTACATAAGCCACCTTCCTAATTGTAAAGTCTCCATTGGTTATCATCCCATAACCCTTTATCGTTCCATAGGAGTTGTTATGAAACTTGACGTTACCACTGTTTTGAAGGGACCGAAACTCCCTTAGCCCTTCCATCCTTCCTGTCATGTGACGTGAGTGGCCACTGTCTATGTACCATTCTTCGTCGAACTGCTCGTCACTTATAACCTGAAAAAATTAAGCAGATTTAGGAACCCAAAGTTTCTTGGGTCCTCGTTAGCCTTTTATAGAAACAGGAATAGTAAGAGAAGCATCAACAAGATAAGTTCGTTTTGTTAATGCTGTTTTATCTTTCCTCTTAATAGTAAACACTTTGATTTTATTGGAGTTAGATTCAAGTGTTTTGGATTTAGGTTCAGAAGTTTGGACTTTAGCTTGCTTTCGGTCTTCATTTTCTGAGGAAATCTTACTTTTTCCTTTCAAATCCTTCATCGATTGTGAGTTTGGTGTAGGACGAGAATTAGGCTTAGAAGAACATTGAGAACGAGAAGAATTAGAGGAATAGAAATTAGAATGGCAATCCTTCCTGAATTGAGGTTTGAAATGACCCTTTCGGTTTGATCATTTAAGGGACCGAAGTTGGACCTTCAGTTGCTATTTGTTGATGGACCGAAACTGCCTTTTTGGTTATTGTGAGTTGCTGGACCAAAACTGGGTCTTCTGCTGTAAATGCTTGATGGACTGAACCCTGGTCTTTGTCTGTTGTTGTTTGGTGAACCAAAACCAAGCTTTCGGTTGCTGTTACTTTCAGGACCGAACCTATCCTTCTGGTCTTGTTCTTTCTGTGGCCCGAAAGTCTTCTTTTGGTTCTTTTGATCCAACGGACCGAAGCTCCTTTTATCCTTATTCTCTTTTACTTTTGGCTTGGAGTTTCCATCAAAGTGAGTATAGTGAGGATTTTTGGAGTGCCAAAAATGCTTTCGCTCTGAGAGATTTTTCTTGTATCTCAGATTCCTCTGGTGCTTTTGATTGTTCACCTGTTTCGGTTGTCTATGAATATTTGCCTTCTGTTTCAGCTTCTGAACAACAGGTTCACTTTCCATGGAAGAGGTTTCGCTTGTTGAGGAGACGTATTTAACTGGAACCTCTTTTGTGCCACTGGTACTGGGCACGTCAAAGTTGGTACGTTTATTAAGTGGTTCTGCCACATATCTACCTTTGACCTTCCATGATGTTCGCTCTGACAAACCAACTGTTTCATCTGCGTTGTCTATCGGTGCAGACTAGAAAAACTCATCACAACCATCTGCATTATCTTCATTTACCAATGCAGCGAGTTCGGCTGTGTGATGTTCGGTTACTCCTGTGACCTTATAAACCTGATTGGGAGTGGTTCTTACCTTTTGGTATACAACGGCCTTTTCTTTAAGATTGGGGACTTATTTTTGGATAGACGAGCGAATTCCATAGAATTTTCAGAAACCAAGTTTTTGTGGTTTTCAGGTTCACTCCTAATAAACTCTGAACAATCAACCTCATCCTCTACAGAGATTTCACTCATGTCATCGTCCTCATTAAGTTCAGATTCATTTTCAACATCAATTTTATTTTCAGAACTTAATTTGGTACTTAATGAGTGAAATTTTTGTATAGTTTCGGTTCTGAGTTTTAACCTATCATTTTCATCCAAAAGGTTCTTAAGCATGTCCTTATGGTCTTTGGACTTTATAAAAGATTCAATTTTGTCCAGACCAAACATATAAGTGGGATTTACATCATCTGAAGATACAGCACTTTCACAGTTGTATGCTTCGGCATCGATTTCATCCTCCTTTAGCACAAGGAAGGGAAAAATCATGCAATGTATTTTCAGGCCTATTTCACAGTCTAAATGCAGTTGTGTAATGTTAGTATAAAGTCTTTTTGCAATCAAACAAAAAACATTTATCTTTTTTAACAATTTAAGATTGTCTCTTTGCAAATAGATATTTTCATCCCTAGACCTAACCAGGTCCAACTCCTTCTGCTCAATCCACATTCTTCGCTCCTCACTCTTGGATGACACCCTGCTCATTTGGTCAGTCAGATTAGAATTTGTGACTCGTGTTTGAGTTAAACAACTATCTAGATTTGAAATTCTTGAATTCAAGTTATTTAATTCTTTTTCATATGATGTTTTTGAAATTCTTGAATTCAAGTTATTTAATTCTTTTTCATATGATGTTTGTGGAATTTTAAACGAAACAAAAATCGATTGTACCTTCTTGATCAGTTCATCAAGTTCACTGATCTGCACACTGAGAGGCTTCGTTGTAAAGCACACGTCCTCTCGCTCCTTAGCCTCTTCGTTTCCACCATCAGTGTTGTATCTCCTCATCTGAAATACATCTGTCACCATCAAACATCTTCCAATGTCATCACCACTCTTCGCCACATAAGCCTTTCCATGAGTAGGATTTCTCACTTCATCATCTTCTGAGTCGGTCGACCATACCTGTACACCACCGAACTCATCATCATCTACCGAACCCTGCACAACTAGAGCATTCATAGAGGGATTAGTAGCAGCTTTCTTCCTTTTAATCTCCTCCAGTCTTTTCAGGAGACTTGCTTCTTCATCCTTCTCCTTATCTTTCTCTGTCATTTTCTTCAACACGCAATCTTTTGCGTAGTGATTTTTCCCTCCACAGTAAAAACAGTTGACACCAGAATTAGCTTCACCCTTCGCTTCATTCTTTGGTTCTTCAACCTTTGGCTCCTCTTTCACTTTTTCAGAGCTGTAGCTTCCCTACCAATTTCAGTTCTTGTTGGTAGGGAACTTCTTCTTGATGAACCTCCTGGGATTTGACACCATCATTGCATAGTCTTCAGATGTCAGATCATAGTCTCCCAGATTCAGATCTTCTTCTTATTCTACTGTGCTCTTACCTTTAGACAGAAGGGCCAAAGACCCCAGGTTTGAGACCACACTCTTCTCTTGTAGCACAATCTTTTCCTGGGATTTCAGAGTCCCCACAAGTTTCACCAAAGAATATGATTTGATCTGCTCATGTGCTTTAACCGTCGACACAACCGCCCTCCATTCGGGTCTTAAGCCATTTAAGAATGTGACCTTCTGTTCGATGAGCTTTCTTTCTATGTCATGTTTCATCATCTTACTAAGAAGATGATTGAACCGATCAAACGTTTGTGTAACAACCTCCTCTGGCTTCTGCTTGAACTCTCCAAATTCTGAGAGAAGTAGGGTCTGAATCGAGTGCTCCAGATCTTCATCTTTGGAATACAGTTCTCGCAACCGATCCCAAATTTACTTTGTTGTACCACATGAACTTACTAACCGAAATGTGTCGGATTGAAGCGCGAATCGAATTAGTCTCAATGCCTTAATGTTTCATTGGAACTTCTCCTTTTCGTCTTGAGCGACGTCCTTCACATCTTTTAAAAGATCATTGTACTCCTTCTGAGTTTTAATGATTCTTGAAGTGTTTGAATGAGCGAATGGGCCAACTGTGATTGCTTCCCATATCAGATATCCGTTATCATCTGATCCAATAACGTAATCTTCAAAATGGTGTGTCCACACTTCATAGTCTTGAGTGTAGAGGATTGGGATCTTGGTTGTTGACCCGATGCTGTTAGAGATGTTGATGGGATTGGATTGAGAATCGTCCACGCTTGATCGTTCAACCTGTTATAAGATCAGACTTTGTAATACGTAATATTAGGGCAAGATTAATAATTAATGAGATACGTCAATTATGGAGTGACAGATCAATAAATATCAATGAATGCGGAATGAACCCTAATCACTTCTTTAACAGAAAAGATGTGTATGAATTACACAACCTCCTGCTCTGATACCAATTGATGAGACGAAAATATCTTTGATCGTTTAGATTTTACACAAGTTAATCAAAATAATGCAAACAAAATAACAAAAAAGAGAATGAATCAATAATGAGCTGAATGATTCAATAGATTCACACCTCAGCAAAGCTCGATGAAGAACTTCCACTGTAGAGACTTTCAGGGTTACAATCGATAAAAACAATAATCGTTTTGAATGATCGACTAAATAGCTACGTAGCAAGATGCATGCAAGCATCTATAAATACTAAACCCTAATAATTAAATCACGGATGGACAGGCCCAATCCGGATACAAAACCGGGCTAAGGAATGAGCCCAAGACGCAACACATAATGGACCCAACAGTTGCCCAACGGGGCACAGGTTCGATGTAGTCAAAACGGTTCACGGGAACCCTGGCTATGCATGGAGGGTTGATTACCTCCGATTCTGCTTCTGATTCTTCTCATAACCATCCGCCATTTCTCTGGTTGGGAAAGTAGGGGTCGTATGGTAAGTAGGACCTTGCTATGTTATACGTGTGAGAATAGGAGTAAGAAGATAATTATTGGATGAACTACTAGATAATTATTAGATGATCTATATCAGTTGTGTGAATACTTGTGTAGTGTATACCAGTTATATGAAATCAAGGCAGGATGGTCCTTCGAATAGGTGACTTTAACTCCAAATCGACAATCCAACGAGAACAGTGAGTAAAGCAACGATCACAGATTCTGAGTCTATAACGCCTAAATTTCATATAACCTTTGCGTATCCACTTAACAACTATTGACCTACTTGATTGACACCTGTTTAGTTCTCATGTAAGCACTTATAGTAACACAAAATACTCCCATAGTATTTTAAACTCATGTTCTGTTCTAATGTTCTCATTGCGGTAGTGTTGGTAAGTTTTTAGACTTGTTGCCATATCACAACCATTCTTAGGCGTGTGCTAATCACTCCTCGGACCAGCATAGTTGATCAGGCTATGCCACTCCCAAGACTGACCGTACATCCCCAAGCTTACTTGTGATATTCAACAATCATTACTTTTGTTTTGTTCTAGAATGATGTTGACCTTAGTATGTACGCATGCATGTATACATTTAACAAGAAACTATTTATTTCTAAAAGTATAGTTGTTTTGAAAACTTTAAATTAGAGACCTTAGTCCCAATGCATTTATAGTTTGTATATCTTATGTGGTTCGATATGCTTAGTTCACTATAAACAATGCTCTGATACCAATCTGTCACACCCCCAAACCAAGGATGGTGGAATCATCTGGGGGCGGAGGACTTCATGTATAGTATCACAACAATGAGTATAATAGTGCTCAAAGTAAATACAACCATCATAAATATAATTGAAAAGTTACACCAAAGTATATGTTTACATGATTCAAGTCAATTACATTATGATGACAAAATGAGCTGTTTGACGATTTATCATCCTATCCTCAAAACGTTGTTGATTTCCTGTTTCACTGAATTCCTGAGAATACAAGTAGTTTTGAAAAAGTGTCAACAATTAAGTTGGTGAGTTCATAAGTTTTGAGATAAAGAGTTTGAAAACCGTTCTTTGTAATGTGTTGTGTGTCACCAAGAAAAATCCAATATTTTCCTTATAAAAGTTATGTGGTCCTAAATGCCGGGACCGAAAATGAACATGTATTTGTCATACCTAAAGATATAAAAGTGGTTTTAAATTGGCATTAAACCCTTTCTTATTTGAGAAAAATCCCCTAATCATTGGAGTGTAGTCTTAATTACCAGGGCTGAAAGTATACAATAATATCTGTAATTATTGATATAAAAAGTGATTTTAGATCAACAAAAAACCCCTTTTTGATTTATCAAAATCCCCGTAAACTTTATGTGATGTTAACTCCTTATGTGAGCCGCTATAACCATACTATGACTGAATGAACCTGCCACTACGTTTCTCAGGCGTCACGAAACTGAAATGACATTTGTCAACCGTAGACCTGCAGGTCCTACTGTAGCTAGCAGTAAGTTGTAGGGTGTCAAACCCAATATAGATCTATACACAACTATCACGTTCTCCCTACAAAAGACTCTGGTTATAACTACCAGCAATTTTAACCCGTACTCTAGGAGTACTGAGATGAATATCTCACAGTTTAAGTTAACAAGTTTATGTGTAGTTTGCGTGAGTGTAAAACCTTTTTCTGTATGAATAAAACCTTCTGAAATGTATTACTTGTGTTAATGGAAACATAAACCATACCTATTATAGTTTATAAAAACGCTCAAATGTAATAGTTATAACTTTGTTTATTATGGTTAACTACTATATTTGTGAAGTTAAAAGCCCTCTTGTTTACCGATATCTATATATACTTTTGCTAAAGTAATGCAACATGCAATATAACAACTAATTAATTACCATACTTTTGAAGGTAAAAAGACATTTGTTTTCTAATGTATGACTATATTCTAAGATAAAATGTTATGCATTTGCAAAAACATATATTCACATAAAGATATACACATTGCTTAACATGCTACAAGGTGAAATGAAATTTATAGCATTTTTCTGTTTTTTAACATTTTCTTTGACTGTTCTTAGAAAATTTATAGAAAAATCATCAAAGGTCCAAATCAGAATTTGTAAATTCTAAGAGTTTGGGAAATGAGTCTAGTTTGTTCCTATTTTTTATGATGAATTTTAATGATCTCAAACTTGTGGGAATATGTCCATAATCACAGACTGGTCCGGATTGATGTTTGAAATGATAGGCAGTTTTGTAAAAATCACCATAAATTGTAGAAAAATCATATGGAGATGTGAAAGTAGTCATTTTAAAGATAAGAACTTGAAATATTTGCACCTAATACAGTTGTGAAAACTAAAATGTTTAAGTTGTCCAAAACAGTCCGTGAATGGAGTCCAACGTTTCTGATGAAAGCTGTTAGCAAAGTTTAGTTATGTTCTTGGTGTTTTAACTTGTATTTCCCCCTTTAAACTTAAGAAAACATGAAAATACAGGGGTATGAACTCACCTTATATGATTTCAGTAGCTGAGTGTTAGAGAAGGGAAGTGTTCAACTCAAGAACACTTGAAGATGCCTTGAAGATCTTCGAGAATCTAACATCAAAGTGATGGAGTTTGTGTAAGATATCGATGATTTAAGTAGAAGGAAGTAAAATAATCATATGGAGGATGTTAATACTTACCAAAAGTAGAAGAAAAGCTTAGAGTATAGCCTTGAATCTCGGATTTAGAGAGAGAAAATGAGAGAAAATGAAGTTTGTTCTTGATGGAAGAATTAGAGGAAATGAAAGAAATGTGAGGAGAAAGGTGGGTTTTCTAACCCTTGACTAAGTGGGTGGCTGAAAAATGGTGGGAAAAGAACAATTAAATGAATAGGTATGGGCTGATGTTGAATAGTGACATGAAGTGGGTATGGGAGTGGTTGCTTGTGTCATAGAATAAAAAAAAGTCAACACTCAACCTTTGTAATTCACCTACTCTTCATGGATAAGGTTTTATCCCCAAAAACGTGGGTAATTAGTAAATATGGTGCCTTATATGTTAAAATAAGGTTTTGGGTGAAAATCCCGCGTTAAAACAATTAAAAACTGGCCTAAAACGCCAAACTAGTTGAAAATCGGGTGAAAATGAGCTCCCTGCGAGGCCTCTTGGTCCTAGCCTGTGGTTTGGTCCCTTCTGTTGCTGGGCCGAAGATGAAATGGAGCAAAAGGGTAGGAGGCGAAATGCAGCGAAAGGGCAGGAGGCGAAATGTACCGAAGGGACCTTCGGTTCCTTGTGCGAGGCTCGACTCGAAAGGGAAGGTTCGGGTTCGGTCTGCTGAGCTTCGGTCCGAAGGGGGGTTCGCTTCTGACATGTTCGGTTCTGACTAGTTCGGTTCATAAGAGGGGTTCAGCTCCTTAAGAGGGGTTTCGGGTCCTTAAGCCTATTTTACTCGTTTTTACCCCGTTTTAAGCCGTTTTTGACCTGGTTAAGGGTCGGGATTGCCCGAAAGACTATAAAAAGTTTAAGGAACTTTTGAGAGAGATTTGGGAGAGATTTCACATTCTTGGGGAGATTTCTCATACAAAGAGAGATTTAGGAAAGATTTCAAATTCTTGGAGAGATTTCTCATACAAAGAGAGATTTGAGAGAGATTTCACATACTTAGAGAGATTTGGGAGAGATTTCACATTCTTAGAGAGATTTGGGAGAGATTTCACATTCTTGGAGAGATTTCTCATACAAAGAGAGATTTGGGAGAGATTTCACATACTTAGAGAGATTTGGGAGAGATTTCACATACTTAGAGAGATTTCAAAATAGAGAGAGATAGAGTGAAAATGATTGAGAGAGGTTTCGTGTGTGACAATTGTGAGTGTCCGGCTTCACAATGCAAGGTCCGTAAACCCCGTTAAGCCATGTTTCAGGATCTTACACACTCCCGATGATGATGCAACCTATTTTTATCGGTTTGGTTCATTACATACCATAATTTTAGGTTAAGGAAATCTAGATGTACGTACTTTTCAATTTATGACTTCTTATTAGAATAGCGAGTTGTATAGTATTTACCTAACATAAGCTCTAGTACACAAGGGTTAGTTGAGTTGACCGGTTTGACTTGTCGACTTTATTTGACTTTGACTTGACCAGAAATTGACAGTTGTCACAGTTATTAAATTCGTGATTCTCGTAACTAATTTAGAAAATGGATAATTATGGTAAAATTAACAAATCTCATCAATTTTGGTAACCTTTGATTTCCTCATTAATTTCGGATTTATTTCCTCATTAATTTGGATTCCCTTGATTTATTTCCTCATTAATTTGGATATTCTTGATTTGTTTCCTCATTAATTTGGATATTCTTGATTTGTTTCCACATTAATTTGGCCAACCCTAATCTCCTTTATTATAAATAAACGACTATTCTCTTTGAGAAAGTGACACCAAAATTATTAGGTTTTTCTTTCTACAACCAAACACAAAATCCTTCTAGTAATTTTGCTTACGATTTTTATACCTATAATTGTAAGTATCATCTTGGATTTTCCTAGGCTAAATTTCTTACAACCGAGACATAGGGTAGAAATATCAGTTTGGAAAGTGTTCACACGATTCAAGTGGTATCAAAATCTCCAACGTAAGCTTAATCCCTCCAACGAGCGAACTAATATATTCTGTTTCTAGAGATGGGTGAATCAATTTGCGAGTTGAAAACAAAGTTCATAAAACAGGAAAAGTTTGAAGGCAATGATTTCAGGAACTGGCAAAAGAAGGTGTTGTTCATGCTGAACATGATGAAGGTTGCATTTGTGCTGAGAGTACTCCAAGGCCAAAAGTTGCGGAGAATGACAGATTAGAAGAAACCAGAAGGAGGAGCAAGTGTGACATTGATGACTACAACTACAGAGGATACATTATGAATGGTATGGTTTATTGTATATTTGATTCATAAATTGTCATTTATTCAAAATTATGCTTTTATGTCATTGTCTTCTTCTAAAATTGATGACTCCATGCTTTGGCATGCTTGATTGGGTAATGTCAATTTAGAAGGATGCATAAAATGTCAAAAGATGGTCTTATAACACCCTTTGATATGAATCTAGAAAAAAATATAACACATGCATTCTTACAAAACTGACAACACAACCCTTCCTTAGTGTCACCAGAAATTCAACCGTTTTGGAACTTGTACATAGTGACATGTGTGATTTTCATTCTACTCCTTCTTTGGGAAATAAAAAGTATTTAGTCACCTTTATTAGTGACTACACCTGGTTTTCTTATGTGTATTTGTTACATTCTAAGGACGAAGGCATAGATAAATTCAAAATATAGAAAATGGAGGTGGAATTGCAATTGGGCAATCCGGTTAAATGTCGTAGGACTGATAGAGGAAGTGAATATATGGATCCCAAATACTTCCAATCAGTTGGTACCATTCATGAGACCGCGACACTTTACACAACCAAACAGAAAAGGTATTGTTGAACGCAAAAATCAAGTTTTAAAGAAAATGGTAAACTTGATGTTTCATACTCGGGATTGAGTGATGGATTCTTGGTAGATGCCATGTTAGAGGCCTACTATTTATTAGATATTGTTCCAAATGAAAGAAAAACGGTCCCATATGAACTTTGGTTCGAGAAAAAGCCAAATTTAAGTTATTTTATGGTTTAGGATGTCGGACAGTTGTAAAACTTACCGAGCCCAAAAAGGAAAAATTGGGAGAACATGGAATTGATTGTATATTCATTGAATATGTTGAACATTCTAATGCATATAGGTTTTATGTAATAGAACCTAATGATTTGGTTTCGATTAACACCGTTATCGAATCACGGGATGCAATTTTTTTACGAGATGTGTTTTTCATCGATTCAAAGGCCTAAGGATCTGAATTTTGGTAATAATAAAGTGAAAATTTTAGAAATTCAAGATGGTGGTAATACGCAAGAACCAAAAGAGCTTCGTAGAGGCTAAATTGTGAAAATTTTAGGATCCAACTTCCAACTATAGTTGGTGGAAGGTTCAAGGGATGAAATTAATCTTGAATACTCTTATTGCTATTTTATTTAAGATAATCCTAAGACATATCAAGAGGCCATGAAGTCTCGCGATAGTGCCTCTTGGAAGGTAGCAATTGATGATGAAATGTCATCAATCCTTGAGAACAGCATATGGGTGTTGTCTGATTTGCCTATGGGTTCTAAAGCACTTGGATGCAAATGGATTTTCAAAAAGAAAATGAATTTTAATGGGACTATTGATAAATTCAAAGCCCGATTAATCATTCAAGGTTTTAGACAAAAACCCGGTGTTGACTATTTTGATACGTATGATCTGGTTGCATGTATTTCTACTATTAGATTGGTGATTGCCTTTGCAAGTATCCACAATCTAGTTGTTCACCAAATGGATATGAAAACAACCTTTTTATATGGTGATCTTGACGAGGAAGTTTACATGAAACAACCGGAAGGTTTCATTATGCCTGATAAAGAACATACGGTTTTAAACTTGTCAAATCTTTGTATGGGCTAAAACAAGCACCTAAGCAATCATTAATATAACATCTAAGGTCAAAGGTAAAGAAATTATAGTTAATTCGATAGTAAAGGATGAAAATGATAAACCCTTTACTTCGCAAACTTGGGAGTTTGACAATGTGGAAGTTGAGAGTTGTAAGTCAGATGACACTGATGAAGACGAAGAAGAAGTGAAAGATTCGCATGAATGTTGTTAATCAAGTGTTTGGTGATACAAAAGAATTCGACAAAGTTGTTAATGACAAAGGCGCACATTATTTGGAAATCAACACTGTGGTCTATCCGAATTTTACATGCACTGATAACATGATTTTTCCAAATCAAGTCTTCTTTACAGCTGGAAATGTTGAGAAAATCAAGCTTGAATTCAATAAAATGGTTGAAAATGACAACAAAAGGTCAACTACTGAAGGTTTCTTTGCAAATCAAAATATGGTAGAAAAGAATTTAACTCAAAACTCTTATGTTTTTCAACGCTAAAAGTCATCACAAAAATGGATGGTTAAAAGTGAAAAATAAAACAAAGTTTTTGAAAAAGATGAAAAACAAATGATGGAAGTGAAATTGAATCCTCATGAATTTAAGTTGATGGTTGGAAAGTATTCAAAACAAAACAATGTTTTAAAAAGAAAAGCAATCTTTTGCCAAGTTGTGTCGAGTGATAAACCTAAAGTTGCGAAAGCACAAAGTTCAAGAACAAAACCATCCAAATTTCAGAGAACAAACAAACAAAAGGATACAAGTTTCACAAACCAATATATTTTGTTGACAAAATTTCAATGAAAAATAAAGATGAATATGTTCGAAAATTTGACAACATTAGAAAATTTAAGACTTCGCAAAATTTTGTGAATGATCATAAGTTTCAAAATGTTAGAAAATTAACGAATAATTCACCAACATTGAATGTCAAAACTCAAACAAAATCAAAATTTTCACCCAAACAACCAAAATTTCCAAATCCTTCGGTCACAAAACCGACTAAAGTTTCGTATACAAAAGGAAAATCTGATGTATATACGATCAACAATTGGCTTGAAGGGCAAGGAAAACAATACCAAAATGGAAAGTTTTTAAAGCAACAAATAAAGACTGCATTCGACAAGTTTTTGAATGAGTCTTTTACTGGTAGTGCATCATCTCATGATTCGCAAGTTCTAGTACAAAAGTGGAAACCAGTTGTGAAAATTGCGAAGGTTGTGAAGGATGAGGTGAAAGTCAATGGAAATCCAAAACTATCGAACAACTATATTTCAATATCTAGATCTGATGATGTTGATTTAATCGACAATGTCACAGACAAAGTGAAAACGTGGTTTTTAAATTCAAAGAATTTTTTCAAAGATACTAATGAAGGACCCAACAAGTCTTGGGTTCCTAAATTCTTTCATTAAATGCAGCTGATATGTGACGAGCAATATGATGCGAAATGGTATATTGATAGTGGTTGCTCTCGTCACATGATTGGAAGAAAGGAAAACTTGCAAGACAATAGAAGCTTGGAAAATGCTGGAGTAGTCAAATTTGGAAACAATCACAAGTGTCAAGTGAAAGGTTATGGAAAAGTCACAAATGGACAATTCACAGTTAACCGTGTTGCTTATGTCGAAGGTCTTCAACATAACTTGATTAGTATTTCGCAACTTGTTGTGGGTACTGGAGATCAGGTTGTGTTCAATGAAGAAGGAAGTATCATTTCGAAAGTAGAGACAAATGAAGTACTTCTCAAATCCAAATGATATGGAGACATGTTCACACTCGACATCAAGCCAATTGTGGGCAAACCTACAGTGTGTCTATTGTCGAAGGCCTCTAATGAAGTTACCTGGCTTTGGTATAGAAGATTGTCTCGTTTGAACTTTCTCAATATTAACAAGCTTGTCACTGAAGATTTGGTTCGAGGTTTACCTGTACTGAAATTTGATAATAATACTTTGTGTGCAGCTTGCGAACAAGGAAAAAAACATAGAAAAGGTCATCCAATTGTGATAGATTCAAAAATCGTGGAACCGTTGGAACTTCTTCACATTGACTTATGTGGACCGTTGACTGTTGCTACGATCAATAAAAAGCGGTACATTTTAGTTATCGTTGATGATTTTTCTCGATATACATGGGTATTCTTTCTCAGGTTAAAATCTGAAGTTGCTCAGACAATAATTGATTTTATCAAAAAGATTGAGATGAGTCTTAAAAAGAATGTTCGCAGAATTAAAAGTGACAATGGTTCTGAGTTTAAAAATCAAATGCTGGATTCATTTGTCACAGCCAAAGGCATTTCGCATAGTTTTTCATCACCATATACTCCACAACAAAATGGTGTTGTTGAAAGAAGAAATAGGTCTCTATGCGAAGCAGCAAGGACCATGCTAACATATGCGAACTTACATCAATATCTTTGGGCTGAAGCTGTGTCGACTGCATGTTATACTCAGAATCTTTCATTCATTTATCGAAGATTCAATATTACTCCATATGAAATACTCAACAATCGAAAACCTAATGTAAAATTTTTCCATGTTTTTGGTTGCAGGTGTTTTATAATGAATCTAAAAGATAATTTGACCAAGTTTCAAGTGAAAGTCGATGAAGGCATATTCTTAGGACATTCGCAAAATTCAGTTGCATACAGGGTGTTAAACAAGCGAACAATAAAATTTGAAGAAACTTTCAACTTAACCTTCGATGATTACTATCTTAAACAAACGGATAGTAAATTTGAATATAAATCAATTCTTTTTTATTCAGATACTCAAATTGAAAATTCAGATATCAATGATTTTGATTATGACTTAATTTTCGGAATTCCTGATAGGGCAATTGATGCGGAAGTTTATGCTCCTAATAATCAAACATCAGAATCTTCAAAACATACTGATGATTCAACATTTACTACGAATTCAATTTCTTGAGAAAGTGGGCCTGAAGTTTGTATGGAGGGGGAGCATACGACCACAAATATGAAGGGGGAGCAAATTTTCGAGGGGGAGAATGAGACTATGAGTCATCAAGTTGAGGGGGAGCATTCGCAATTACCTTTAAAAGATCAACATGAACATCATTTTGAGGGGGAGTATCAAGATGAACATCGTGTTGAGGGGGAGCATGATGAAATAGAGACAATTAATCTTGATGAAAGTGATGAAATTCATGAATTAAATGATAATTTTTCTGTTGCAGGATCTGAAAATGAAGATATGTATGAAGATGCACCATTGGAATTCAATCCTGATTTTCCACCACTTGAGAAATGGACAAGGAATCATCCCAAAGAACATGTGATTGGGAATCCACAAGATGGTGTGTTGACAAGAGCTCAAATTCGTGCGAAAAATGAGGTACTGAATGCAATCCAAGAATTATGTATGTTTAATGTTTCTATTTCGAAAATAGAGCCAAAGACAGTAAAGAATGCTATGGAACACTCAGATTGGGCTGTTGCGATGCAATCTGAACTGGCTGAGTTTGAACGAAACAAGGTTTGGAGATTAATTCCTAAACCTTCTGATGTTTCGATTGTCGGATTTGAAGGATTTTTCAAAAATAAAACCGACAAAGATGGCAATATTATTCGAAATAAAGCTAGACTAGTTGTTAAAGGCTATTCGCAACAAGAAGGAATAGACTATGAAGAAACATTTTCTCCTGTCGCAAGACTCGAAGCAGTTCACATATTCTTAGCTTATACAGCTCACAAAGACTTTGATGTTTTTAAAATGGATGTTAAGTGTGCATTCTTAAATGGAGAACTAGAAGAAATAGTTTATGTTGAACAACCACAAAGATTTATCAATGAGGAACATCCTGATCATGTTTACATACTAGACAAAGCAGTTTATGGGATAAATCAAGCACCGAGAGCCTGGTACGCAACACTTACAATTTTTTTTGAGACAATCTAAATTTAAACAAGGATCAGTTAACCCCACATTATTTTGCAAGAAAGTTGGGAATCATCTTATGCTTGTTCAAATATATGTTGATGATATTATTTTTGGCTCAACCGACCCAATATTGTCTACTGAATTTGAAAATCTTATGAAGAGTCAATTTGAAATGAGCATGATGGGAACAATTAATAATTTTCTTGGTTTAAATATAAGACAGAACAGGGATGGAATTTTTATCAACCAAGAAAAATATACAAAGAATCTGTTCGAAAAGTTTGGAATGACAAACAGCACGAAGCTTAGAGTACCAATGGCAGTGGGAACAAGACTAACTCCTTCCTTAGATACTCCTGCTGTTGATTTAACACTTTATCGAAGCATGATAGGGTCTTTATTGTACTTAACTGCAAGCTGACCTGATATTATGTTTTCAGTATGTAATTGTGTTAGGTATCAAGCTAATCCCAGAGAACCTCACTTAACTACAGTGAAAAATATTTTTCACTATCTTAAGGGGACAATTTCGTTAGGACTTTGGTATCCTTCAAAATCAGGATTCTTCATTCAAGCTTTTTCAGATGCTGATATATGAGGATATATTTTGGATAGATAAAGTACAAGTGGTGGATGTCAACTATTGGATGGAAAATTGGTGAGTTGGCAGTCGAAGATGCAAATTTGTGTTGCTATATCCACTGCTGAAGCTGAATATATTTCAGCTGCTGCTTGCACTTCGTAAATCATTTGGATTCAGAGTCAACTTCGTGATTATGCTATAAATATGAAAAAAGATTCCCTTGCATTGTGATTCTCAAAGTGCAATTCGCATTTGTCATAATCCAGTAAAACACTCAAAGACTAAACATATTTCTCTTCGATATCACTTTATCAAAGATCATGTGAAAGATGGGAATATCGAAGTACATTTTGTTAAAATCACTGAACAACTTGCTGATATTTTTACTAAAACTCTTGATGACAAATCATTTGTGAGAATTTTAGCAGGTTTAGGGATGATCGATGTGAATTCAGTGCCAAAATCAATCACTCAAGTATGAATGGTCCATTCAGCAACTCTGAATCAGAATCATTCAGAAGTTACTGTGCGTTAAGCGGCTTCGCATTCGCACATTTGGTAACTGAGGTTCAATTTAATTTTGTTCTTCTCTGCTTTGCGAAAAACACAAAAAAACAAAAATATTTTCATTTGTTTTTCTATTTTTTGAAAAATTTAAAAACAACAAAAAAGATTTTATTTTATTTTGTCTTTCATTTTCAAAAAATATAAAACTGAAAAATATTTTCTTAAGATTGTTAAAATTAGATTTCTTTTTTGTTCTTTTATATTTGAAAAATACAAAATCACAAAAATGTTTTTCTTTTAATTTTGTTCTTTAAGTTTAGCGTGTTTTGAGTATTAGTCAAGAGCAAAATGTGAAGAGGTCACGCTTATGTTTCTATGGGATGGTATCATTTCTTTCAACTCTGTACTAGTTAGGATGTCCCTAGAAGCATGCTGCAGCATGTTGACCCAAGCCTCATATGACTTTATGTGTGAGAAACGAAAGCCTTAATGAAATTATCGTATGAAAATTTCTTCCCAATCAGGTTTATATTCTCCTAAGTCAAAAGAGCTATCTTACTCTTCTCACATGAGTAAAGAGTTTTCTGTTTGGTACACAAATAATAGAGGTACATTCGATCTTATAACTAATCTTTTTCATCACAAAATTTCTTAACACGATACACACACAAAGACACATGTCCATGAGGTCACTTGATCAAACCAATCGTGATTTAGACATGTCATCATTTCGTGTTAATGATCTTGTTTCATGAGTCCGTGAAATAAGTGAAACCCACAAACTTCGCAAATTAAGGAATTGACGGGGAACTATGTTCCAGATTTTTTACGAAACACTTGTTTCTGTACGTAATATTTCACATACTCCAAATTATATTCATTCTTATGAGTGATCCTGATCAAATTTTTGAAGCCCACACTGTTTGTTTCCCAACAGGGTCCAACACTTAATTTTTTTTTGAATATTATTTTCGTGTGAGTATATATCTGAAATCCTTGTCACTTTTCAACAATAATCCAAAGCAATCTTGTCCCTGAACACAATGTTCAAACAAGTAATTTCGGTTACAATTACTCACCTTATGTTTAGGATGATATGTAACAAAATTCGCAAACCACCATATTAAGCCTTTAAAAGAAGCGATTCGATACTTCTCTATAAGTATTCGATTGTATGTCACGGGAAAATGCGAAAGCAGTTGATTACCTCTCTTGGTAATTAATGAAGTAACCTTTACCCGAGGTTTTACTGCTTTGTGTCAATAAATTTTGACATCACAAAATCCCATTTTTTTAAAACTTGCTTCTTATCTCATTTCTTTGAATCACATGCACTCACAAAACTCTTGAGGTTCTAAGTAATACCAACTTAGGCTGAAGATGTTGCAAGACTAGTAAATGACTTCGTTTAAAATCCCATAAACGGAAGAGCCCAACCTCGATATCGAAGGGTTTTCTTTCATACAGCTGTACTCAAGAACAATTTCCAGTAACAGTCGGCCCTAGTTTCAAGGCATTTAATGGGGCATGATCATTACAACGGCTACTGATTGCATGTTTCCAGGAACACGTAGCCTACTCTATTTTTTGAAACGGTTCATATTTGGGATTAACATATAAAAGGGATAATATATTCTGAGAATCATTATGTGATTCAAAATTTTCAGACGAACAAAAAGCCCTAATCTTTCTTTCAAGAAATTTCTCAGATTAACAATGGCTGCTACTCAATCAAACACAGAAGAAGTTATTTCAGATTCCATCATGAAGATTCAAAGCACAAATTTCCAAGATGATCCCAATGTCTCATCTTACCCATAAGAATTGAAGATGTTGATCGTGTTGGGTTATGAGCATTCTAACACTCCTAAGTGTACATGAAACCCTAAATACCTTTGATCTATGTTTTCTCTATTATACATGCAAATATGAATATCCAAGGTATTATCCTAAACTAGCATACACAACTATCAATATAACAAGATAGAATACATACCTCTTTGATGGAGCTTGTCTTCATGAAGCTTGAGTGCCTAGTGCCCCAAGTGTGACACCTCAAATGGTTCATAATCATCAAAACACTTAGAATAACTTAGAGAGAATTCTACACTTCATGAAATCAGCTACCCCTTTCTTACTCTCACTAGTGGTCGATTTTTCCTCAAGAATAAGATGCTTATATAGTTATACAATTAAGGTAAACCCTAATTGTCATGACTTTCCATTTCCTTGGATCCATGGGTTCAAATACACCATGGAGCATCCATGGAGCATCATATGGGTTTTGGCCTAACTAGATAATCCATGGAGCATTAGCCCACTATACAAGTATGGATGATTTACACAATCAACCCATATATTTAATTAGTCTTCTTTTGATCACTCAATTAATGCTAGATTAATTCTTGATCAATACTAATTAAATAATCTCATTATTCTTATTATTAATATACTAGAACTTATAATATATTAATAACCATAAGTGTCTTATTTCTCTTATTTAGTCTATCCAAGTGCATAATGGTATGCAACCCAAATGGACCATGCCGGGTCGGGTCAAGTCTTACCAATTATAGTTATGGACTTAGACATTAATCCAACAGTCTCCCACTTGGATAAGTCTAAAACTATTATTGCGTATGACTTCAGGAACCAACTGGCAATCGTAGCTCTCAAAAGCTTCTGTCGAACTCTGACCTTGTAGATGAACTCTGATCTTGTCAATGACTTGTCCATTAGATAAGGGATCATATATTCCTCCATTTTAGAAATCATATGGACTGAGACATGGATTATAATCATTCTCTCTGTCCATTTGTTGTTTCCCGATTTCCGATTTATGACGACTGACTAATTGAACAAATCAAATCAGTCTTGGCCCGGCCGAGCACTTCCATTTGTCATCATCAAATCATCGAGGGGCCAACAGATATCGCTTTTATCCCAAAGGTAAAAGGAATGGATAAACTTAGACTCATATGGCTTGTTCTACTACTTGTTGAATCATACACAAAGACACGTTTTAGAACATCGAGTTACCAATGCGTTTTCGTGAAATCAATGTACTATCAACTCATAGTAACAACTCATATCTCTAGTTTTGAAGAATATAAGATATTATCGTCTCATGATCACTCGTGATAAAATCCATGAAGTGATTCCAATGAGCGCAGGTTGAATCCAATACTCAGAACTTATGAGCACTCATGAGTGTTGTAGCCCTTTGTCCAACACCTTAGACCTCTACAAACCAACCCATGACAGTCTTAATTCATATCTACTTCCAACATATGACCGACTGTGGATGGTTTGAATAACTTAGTCGTTCCGGAAGAATAACCTAGTTTATTTGGGAAGTCAAAACATGCAAAGTAAAACACAATAATAATTGAATCCAATATGGTATCAAAACCTATGAACATAAATAAAACTCCTTTTTATTTATCACCATATGATTACACATTATTCATTGTATACTGTTTCAGCTATCAACATTATTCTTGAATTTAAAACAATAGTTGTCCCATGCTCCAAGCATGCACACTATGTTTTCTAAACACTAGTCATGCCATACACCAAGTATGCATACTATGTTTGTCTATGATCTTTACTTTGTGAACTAGATCAATTGAACATAACTTCAATGATTCTCTTTTCACACTCCCAAATCCTTACTGCAAATGCAAGAATTCCAAATTCATGCCATTTACTGAAATCTGTTAGATTCTAAACTTATATGCATTGATCCTCTTGTAACGATTATGCACAAATTCATAAAGACTTGGCAACAATCATTACAGAGTATTCCAAAGGAGATCAATTCCTTGGAAACATCCTTCTTGCTTTAAGTTTCCTTAATCTTACACAGATTGAAATCTCTGACTTTGAAACATTTCCAGATTCCATTTTGACTATCACTTCTGAACAAGAGTTGCCTCCTAACAGATTATGTCAATATGGTCCTTCCAGAATTATCACTATACTTCCAACTGTCCTTGAGCAACCAATCTTTGGTAAACCTTAGATTGTCCTCGACAATTGTTTAATTCTTTTAGTCATATCCAGTTCTAAACCTTTTCCCTTCGTAATGCCCCAGGCATTTGGAAAATTTAGAAAGGATGAATATAGCACATGTAATCGATCCTATATCCGAAGCATATGGGAGACGATTCATGATGTCTCACATAAAGACTAAACCAGTCTTTTGCTATAACATTTCCATTTCTATTTGCCAAGTTCTCATAATTCAGATTATGAAAAGGGATGCCGTAATCATAATCGAATTTTAGAACGCAAATAATGGACCCATATACAGAATTTCCTTATGTTGAGCCATTCCAACATGAAATTCATATATATCCTTGACTAAATGATTAAAACCTCACGATCTAAGCTTATAGATTTTAGATGAAGTATAATTTCCTCTCCCTTAATTATAGGAAAACAACTCTTTCCCAGTTGAAACTTTTGTTTTCTATAATTAACATTGCTAACTTGCAATACTTATCATAATTATCATGCTCCCACTAACATGATGATTATTAGCATAACACTTATGCTCCCACTAGCTTTGACATGTACTCAGAAATCAGCTGGACTTCTAGAAATCAATATTTTATTGACTTTCTTACCAAAGTTCAGATTTCTGATACTAGATTGTTTTGATAGAACTTTATCAAAATCATACACCTTCCCTTAGATAGCACACTTGTGTGTCTAAACAATTATGAAGAGGGATGCCGTAATCATAATGGTTAGACCTTTTTGCCACTTCTCACAAGTCCAGGTTAGTGTGCCGGTAAACCATACACGCTCCACTAACGACTTTGAGAATGCAAACATCACAATTTCTATCTAGCTAAAATCTACTTAGTGAAAGTGTTTCCTCACCATCATTTTCATGAATCGGAGAGAAACCTTATGACACTTAGATTTATATGGTGTATGAGTTCCTACCCATATGAATTTGTCAAACCATAATCACAAGACAAGGATAATGACAAATCCAAAACCATATGGATTGAACTCAATCTTAATTTCTTGCCACCTGGCAGCACAAGGGCCTGCCATTGCTTCCAAGTTGTTGTGCAACCAATTGAGAACTCTAAGAACTCAACTTTAACTGGAATGGGCACAGACTATGTCAACACGATAGGTTATAAACATCAAGTCGTGTGCTAGTGAAGAACTTTAGGTTTCATTCTTGATTAGTTCGTGAGACTTTCAAGACCTTTAAGACTCCCACTGTCCTCTTGACCTATAAGACTCCCTTGTCAAACATCCAAGAGATAGTGTGGATTCTAACCAAGACAAACACTTCACACAATTGGCCTAAGTTGGTCTTTGTTTTATCCAAAACATCACAACTTACCAACTTAAAATGAACAAGAGTAGGACACTTTTACTCTTACATTTGACACATGTTTTAAACCTTCTTAAAGACATGTCACTCAAATTACAATCTTGGAGTATGACTCTAAGACTTGTATTGGAACGAAGTATGACTCATCTTCTTGATTTAACCAGTTCAACAATTCAAGATCCCTTCTTCTTAGTCATAAGAATGCACTAAGACTTCCTTAGAGAACAAATTTTGATATGGTTTCTTAATCATTAAGATGATCACAAAACTGATACTAAAGTACTCTCCCATCTTTTCAGATTTGAGGAACTTTTATCCTTCTGCCTAATTTGATTCTTCTTATTCGCTCTGCCATGCATTGGAACCTTTTCCAATGTCTCAGAGTTACACTTACGCTTGTAAGTATAATCATATTTACTAAGCTTTAGTAAACTATGACGAATAGCCTTATATCTTTTGTGGTGTACTTAATCAGTGCAGAAGAATGTGTACTCGATCCCTTAGTCCTTCACTTGGCTCACACATCCATGTGAACAAGTAATTAGTCTTAATTTTCCAATACTTGAAAGTTCTCATTCATCATGCTATACAACTTGCATGATTCCAAGTCTCGGTCCAATTGAGACTTTGGATGATGAGAATCTTTCCTTATTTGGTAAATTTAGACATTACCACAAATGAAGGAATCAATTTCATATTTCCACTCTTGCTATTAATGGAATCATATAAGCAACAATTTTTCCTCAAATGCCATTGTAAGGATATTTTAAAATAACTAAAATAAAAAATTTTCCTTTGATTTTAAAACTATGCGGAAAAACTTATCCTTACAATCCATATGAAAACTTGTTGTTATCTATTCCTAAGCAATATCTCATAACTCCTAAGAAGTAGCTCAAGAATCCGATTTTTCAAACTACGCGATAGAAATCCATCTATGCGATCAGATTCAGCATATTCTTTCTTTAAGTTCCTTTACTTTTCTTTGATTCTTAAAACATCACTATGTGACCCAGTCACATCATGTATCAAGAATCTCAGAATAGAAACTTAACAGAGCTAGATTAGTGGACTTTACCTGAAGTAGAGTCAATCTTATTGACTTTAACATCCTTAGGTAAATTTGGCAGCTTTGCAACTAATGACCCTTTCTTTGGCAATATAAACATATGGACCCTTTGATAATGGTACACAGGACTATTACAGACTTAGCCTTTTCTCTTTACCATTTGGTTAACCTAGTTGACTATGGTCAATCCCTTTCCTTGGGAAGAGAATGCTTGTTCTGTATTTCCAGTGTCACCATTGTCAATGTCCATAAAGTTTCAGGAAGTTGATCTTAGCAAATAGATAAAATCATTAAGGGTCTTGTCATAGTCTGTTTCATAGGTGTTCCAAAAGAACTCACTATGTGACTTAGAAAGTGATTGAACCACCAACTTTCTCAAGACTTTGACACCCAACTCTCCCAACTTGTCAATATGTGACTACATCTCCTAGATGTGATCAAACCTAGACCTTGCCTTGCCAATAGGGCTTGAGTGACCTTAAACTTTTCAAGAACTTGTGGGGTAGGGAGAATAATTGGAGGAGGTGAAAGAAGTATGATTTCCATGGGACATCATCTTCATATAGGAAAGCTTCTTTCAAGAGATTTGGGAAGATCATAAATGTCTAAACCAGACATGTTATGGGAGATATTCAAGATAGTTGATTTTAAAGTCCTTAATATGACACCCAATATGAAATATTAAGGCTAGGACCCAACAAACTATTTTATAACTTAGAAGAGGTATGCCGTAATCCAAGCTATGAAACAATTTGAAGGTAGGTGAATGACGATTCACCAATTTCCACCAAGATAAACGAAATGTATTATTAGGTTTTAATTGGTTTTGAAACTCCTAGATCTTTTGAGATTCATTGAACTGTTCAACGGCATGTTTCAATCTCGAGTGTGCCCTTTAGGTTTTGTGACTGGGATGCCGAGGATCACAAAACAAGGTGTGAAGTAACCATGCAAATTACTTGGTACCCTTAAGTGTTTATCCCTCAATCGATGTGTCGGTTAACCACACACGCTCCATCGATACTATGATAAACATTAAGTTACCCTTTGCCTACCTTGTTAAATACGAGTTAGTGTGCCGGTTAACCACACACGCTCCACCAACCGACTTAAACAAAGTGCAGAGTGTAATTTCATGGATTAGCACCTTATTCACATTTTCCTAAGTAACTAAGATTGGGTATTTATAAAAGGTTAGTTACTTAGTATTTATCATTAATACTTTTAATGAAGGGAGAATTATAGTCCTGTCAAACCCGTTCGGCTAACGACCCTCCACCAGTCAAGCAAGCGGTGGGTGAGAGTGGACACCCATTAAGTTGCCATTTTATAGGCAACAACCTTATACCCACCTTATAGACCGGCTTCGTGAATGAGGCGTACTAGCGGTAAGACCGACTTTACTCTTATACATATATATATATATATATATATATATATATATATATATATATATATATATATATATATATATATATATATATATATATATATTATTATTAACTTATAATATTATAAAGTATAAGGGTTGAATTTTAACTTTTAAAATTCTAAGGGCTAACTTGGAATTAAAGTATTCATAAGAGAAAACTTTACAAATTCCAAAACTTGAGGGCAAGTTTTGAAACTATTCAAAACTAATTAATTCCATAACTTATGTGTTTAAAGTAGTTTTAATCCAAAAACTCTTCAAGTTCCATAACTTATGGAAGACTTTAAACTAATAAAAGAATTAACTTTTCTTTATTTTTATAACTTATGGAATTAATTAAGGTTACATTTTTTTTATTTTTTATTTATTTATTTATTTAATGAAGAGACTCTTGGTCCTCCATAACTTGAGGACAAATTATGGAGTCATAACTCCAATTAATTAGAACTAGACTCTTCATTTTTGTAACCTTTGCCAACTTTTATGAGTTTTATGAAACTTAAATGTGACTTTTCATATAACTTGAGGACAAGTTACAAAAACACATTTTAGAATCAACTCTTAGATTAATTTGGATTGAAAACAACTTTTTCACTCAACTTTTCTATTAATCTAAGCAACTCATAAGAACAAGATAATTCAAATCAAACTTTTCATGTAATTAGTCTAACCTTTAAACTAATACAAAACATGAATCTATTGAAAATTATCTTTGAAAATGGATTAGCATGAACATTACCACATTACAAAAACAAGTTTATAAGTTCAAAAACAACTTAGGGTAATGTTCCTAGTCCATTTCTAGCCAAAAACCTCGAAGATATGTTGTATGGGGTCCAACTCGTCGAGTGCATGAACATAACTCGGAGAGTTGGATGCATTTTGCCTTGGACTCGTCGAGTCCCTTCATGGACTCGGCGAGTCTGCTGGGCTGACAGCACCAATTTTGATTTTTCAGCTTCTATTGCAGGTATAACAAGAAAACAAACCTAGGCTCTGATACCACTGTTGGGTTATGAGCATTCTAACACTCCTAAGTGTACATGCAACCCTAAATACCTTGGATCTATGTTTTCTCTATTATACATGCAAATATGAATATCCAAGGTATTATCCTAAACTAGCATACACAACTATCAATATAATAAGATAGAATACATACCTCTTTGATGGAGCTTGTCTTCATGAAACTTGAGTGCCTAGTGCCCCAAGTGTGACACCTCAAATGGTTCACAATCATCAAAACACTTAGAATAACTTAGAGAGAATTCTACACTTCATGAAATCGGCTAGCCCTTTCTTACTCTCACTAGTGGTCGATTTTTCCTCAAGAATAAGATGCTTATATAGTTATACAATTAGGGTAAACCCTAATTGTCATGACTTTCCATTTCCTTGGATCCATGGGTTCAAATACACCATGGAGCATCCATGGAGCATCATATGGGTTTTGGCCCAACTAGATAATCCATGGAGCATTAGCCCACTATACAAGTATGGATGATTTACACAATCAACCCATATATTTAATTAGTCTTCTTTTGATCACTCAATTAATGCTAGATTAATTCTTGATCAATACTAATTAAATAATCTCATTATTCTTATTATTAATATACTAGAACTTATAATATATTAATAACCATAAGTGTCTTATTTCTCTCATTTAGTCTATCCAAGTGCATGATGGTATGCAACCCAAATGGACCATGCCGGGTCGGGTCAAGTCTTACCAATTATAGTTATGGACTTAGACATTAATCCAACAGATCGTTGCACTGAAAAAATTAGCATTGTCAACTGCTATGTTCAGTTCATTCCCAGTTCCTATGACTTGGTTGTCAATGGCAGCATCAACTGCATCATTCAACTATGCAACAGATGTGATCACCTTCAACCTGGTGAATAAAAAGAGGGTTCGTCTTACCAAGAACATGTTCATCACTTCTTGAACATTCCTCATAACCCACCGTTCTTAAGCCAACTAACTCACAAATTATCCTCATGTTCAATGAGATGAGACATCAACCAACTCTTGAAAAGATAAGTGATTTCAGGAAATCAAGCTTACCTTTCATTTGGAACTTCTTGTTTGGAATCTTTCTACGATGCTTGACCGGAAGGAGTGTTGGTCTAGACAGGGGAAGACTGGAGGTTTATGCAATGGTTATGGGCCTTTACTACGATCTAAGTGTCGATTATGGAACTCAGCTTTGGAAGGAGTTCATTAAAAGCTTAGAAAACACCAGTGTTGATAAGGGGATTTCTTGTGCAAGGTAATGGAGTTTGATTTTGGATAAAGTATATGCGAAAGAAGGAATTCAAGTTCCTGAAGGATGAGATGTCGTAAGGTTCTCTTTGTACCAATTTCCCAAAGTTGTTGAAGATGATGCGAATATCTTCACAAGTGTTGCAAGAATTCCTGATGCAATGCTTCACAAAGTGTCCTCTACTCACAAGGTGTTAGTTCGATACATGAAGACTTTTGATCCTTATGTGCGAACTGGAGTGCTACTTTAAGTTAGTGGTGAGTCATCCAAGAAGAAGAAGAAGACTCAAAAGAAGGAAAAATGAGAATCTCCAAAAGTATCAAAGGATGAAGAAGTTGAGAAAGTTGAGCCTTCTAACAAACCTGCGAAGGAGATCATACCGACTAAGTCAGGGGTCTTAAAGAAGCTTCGCATGTTACCACATAAGAAGACTGCCTCTGCTACTATTCGCAAAACTGAAGTGAGTAGTAAGGGGGTTATGTTTAGAGAAATTCTGGCTCCTGTTTCTCCTATGTCAAAGAAAAGAAGAGCTCAAGATATTGCGAAGCACATCACTAAGAAGTTGTACAAGAAAAGGAAGATGATTATTCGCAATGAGTCATCAGAAGATGAAGTGGTTCCTGAGATTCAACATGTTTCAACTTCACCAATGGTAAACATCTCTCTTCCTATTACTTCACATATTTCCACTACAACAACCATTCCACTTGAAGTACTCACTACCAAATCAGTTCATGAGGAGGTACCTACTTCTTATATGGTTGTTAACGTATCTAATATGGGGGCACCTATCACGAGTGTCAAAACTACAATGCCAATCATTTTATCTACTTCATTACCCATCTCATATGAGAACTTATCTACTTCATTATCACCATTCATCCTCCCGAATACAAATATAACCACATCATCAATCTTTAATCATCCTTTACAAAATCCCCTCACTACATTGTTTCCATCAAAATCCCCTGTAACACCACAACCTATACCTTCACAAGTTTAGTATGATGAAGAAACCAAAGGAGGAGGTTTTGGAGGAACATTTGAAGCTTTACACTTTGATTCAGAGGAGGAGGAAATCCCTGATCATATGCTTGTGTTAGGTAAGCAATTTAAAATCCTGAATCAAAAGTTGAATACAATCCTTCAATCACAAGCTGATTCTGGTACAAAGTCTTCTGTATTGGATTTGGAGGTTAAAACAATGATCAAAGCTGCAGAGAAAAGAATAGCTACGAAGTTGATGACTCTGATAAGAATAATGAGCTTCGCATTCAAGCTCAAGGCAAATCTTTTGATGGTGCTGTAAAAGATCTGACAACTGCTACAAAAGAACGATATGTTCTTTTTGTACAAGATGTGAAGAAGTTCAGTGGAGATGTCAACTTCAAGGTTGAGGAGTTAAAGAAGGTGATTGCAAAAGAGCTTAAAAATCTTAATTTGCAAAACTTGGAAGTTCAAAAACGTGTTGATGTTGTTGCTGAAGCACTTACCAAGATTGTCACTGATTATGAGTCACTTGCTCCAATCATCGAAGCCAAGCACAAAGAAAATAAGGAGCAGTTCGCAAAACTAATTCAGTTGGGGATTGAATTAAAAAGTTGTGTTTTGAAGCCTTCTCAACAATCAATTCTTACTTCGGAATTCTTAACGCTTAAAGTCAATACTTTGGAGCAAGCTATTCAGAAGCCATTGGCCCCAATCATAAATTTTACTTCCGTTTTACCAAAGAATGCCCCACCTGCTTTCACAAGGGTGCAAGGGGGAGAAAGAAAAGGAAGTAAAGGGGATGATGCGAAAACCGTTGGAAAGCTATATTCGACTCAACTTAAAACAACTTTACTTGTACTCACGAAATCAATTCCTTCAACAATAGTAACAACGAAGCCATTTACAAAACCAATTCCTAAAGGAATTATAATTGGTTCAACAGAAGGAGGGAGTTCGAGTGCGAAACCTCAAGTAGTGGATACTTGAAAAGGTAAAGAGGTGGCTTATGAAAAGTCGAAAGAAGAAAAGAAAGCAGAGGATGAAGCTGAAATGGAAAAACAAAGACATATTCAAAGCATTCTAAGGCAAAGAGCAAATGATCCACCAACTTTGAACAAGGGTGATCCTGCGAAGTTGTACTCATTCGAAACCATCGAATCCAAAGTCTTGGGAAATCACATGTACGAATTTGAGAAAAAGCCTAGAAGAAGTTATAATATTGCGCATTCAGACAGATGTCAACTTGACTTTCCGATAAACGAAATGATGTTTATCACAACACAATACAAGATCAGTGAAAAGTTTGAAAATGTTGATGAATACACCTACATGAAAATCAGATTTCATGCTGTACTTGCAAAGGATCAAGATGAAGTTTGGTCTCTGATAAAGATAAAGAAAGTGCTAACTATCAAAAAGGATGAATTGTTCGAGAACATGCTTAAAAATTTATGATACTTCGCTGTCCGAGCAGATAACAAGCCTTTCGATTTTACCATTGCTGACTTTCCCTTAATGAATCTATATGATCTCATTCAAGTGGCTCTTATCCTGAAAGACATGGAAGAAAACAAGCTCAAAGGATATGATACTGATGTGTTCAGACTTGGTTTCGCACATATCAAGTTATTCATAGATAACTACTATGATTGCATGGCTTTAACTGATGAAGAACTCGCATCAGGCCTTGGAAGAAAAGTCAAAGTTCCTTGGGAATCAACATTGCCTCAACCAGAATTGAATAAGTTTGCAGACGGGGAGATATGCTTTAAACCTTTTGGTATGGCTCTCGCAGGCAAGGACAACAAGGGGAAGCCTAAAAGATTTTTGTTTCAAGTCTCAGAGATTGAAAGATACATCACTTCGCAATATACGAATTTCATTGTTCGTATGAATAATTGCACAAAGAATAATGAAGCAGACAAGAAGGAGCTTAAAAAGATCATCACTTGGTATTCAAAAATCCGAAGAACAATGCACTCAGCTATTCAGAATCTCACAAACTGAATAGCTTCGACTGTTTACAAAGGGGGAGAATGTAGAGTCTAGAAATTGTAAAAGTCGAAGTGTTTGTTCTTAGTTTTGCATGCTAATTATTTTACTAAGTCTTCATTCAGGTGAAGCGTATTGTTAAGGACTTAGTATATTTTTTTTACACTCATGTTTCCTATAAATAGGCACTGAGGTTAGAAGTAGGAAAACGAATGATTCAACGAGTGATTCACTTAGTCATTCACATGTTTCTCTGCTTAAGTCTATAATCAGTTTCTTCATCAATATAAGACATGATTATTATATAGTCCTGGTGTTCTTACTTTTCATTCATATAATCATGATTGCTTTCTAAATTTCTATTACGATTCTCATCAAATATCGAGTAAATTTTTCATTGTAAATAAACCAAAACCATTCATACATCATCTCAAAGGACGATTAATGTAAATGTATTCTCAAAACATCAAAGTAAAATCATAAATAATCATTGGGGAATAGATCTTCAGGGGATGCATTGCAGTCAAGCCGGGTGCTTCTTTTAAAAACTAGAAGTTTATATCAGTAAACCGTTAGCACAAACCTTAGTGAGTTCTCCAAAATACAAAATACAACATATATAAAAATATAACATCATGTGGTTGTGTCGGGTCTGTATCAACCTTGAGTCCATAATGTCTCTATGTAATAGCTTGTAGCAATGTCGGGTCCGTATCAACCCCCGGGTCCATACCAACCCCGAGTCCACAATCACTCTATATAACAGCTTGTAGTTGTGATGATTCCATATTAAACCTTGGGTCCGTTTCACCCTACAAAGATAATCATACAAACATATAATCATGAGTAACAAAGACAACAAGCACATACATGCATATCAAGAAGTGTTAGAAAGACAACCATCATCCTACAAACATAATCTAGTGGGCCAAAATTAGTGCCTTTGACCCACGAGTACAGTGAAGAGAGTCACCTCTCAGTTTGAAAAAATAGCTGAATAGGACCCGACTATGAGTATCAGCTCCACTCGTCACTTATTCATCAAATAGTGACCCAATTCAAATACAATTGAAAATACCCAAAATACCCTTAGGTCAAAATTGGTTAAAATCTGGACCAACTCAAAAGGTTAAAAAGTCAAAAGTCAACCCAGCTCGAAATGAATGGTATCCAGAACGAGCGTATAACATTCTCGAATGCATGAAATTCTATAGAGAATGCATAGTATTCTTCATTTGTTCCCTTTCTCTTCCATTAAGAGCTTAATTCTTAAGACATTTTACTAAAATTCTAGATCTAGCCCTAAACTAACATCCTTAACCATAAAGTTTCCAAATTTATGGTCTTGCATGGCTAATAAGTGCTTAATATAAAAACCCTCACTTCTTAACCTAATAAGACATTCTAATTCATGAATGGAAGGAAACTAATTACCAAGACTTCATTTTTATGACTTATCACACCTTAAAACATCTAAAAGGACAAGTCAAAGGTCCTTGAGTATTCCATAGTCACAAGGATTAAGATTTAGGACAAAAAGCTGCCAACTTTAAGCTAAACTAGATCTAAATGAAATACTCATCAAGATTGGCGCTTTATCCCTCCAGAAGATGCATAAAGGAGTGTAGATGCTAGATCCAAGGCCTTGGGTGAAGCACTACAACTTCTAGGTTCTTCCTTTACCATAAAGAGTACCAAAATGGCACCAAGATGATTCTCCAAGCTTTAAAATACGCTCACACTTTAGGGTTTCATAATATAGAGGGCGGTTGGAATTAAGGAAGTGTGCGGAGCTGTAATGATGTTAAAATAGAGTCCAAACCCTACAAATTAGGGTTTTGAGTGAAGGCCAAGAAAATATAGCGTCCACAATGATGCATAGTGTTCCCAACACATGGCGTTCATAAAGGATGCATAGCGTCCAAGTGAGAATGCATTTTCTTGAAATGCCACAAGGGACCCATTCAAATTAGATCTCGTGGAAGGGGATAAAAGCGTATAAAAGGGACCTGGAAAAAAAGTTATTACAACTCTCCCCCACTTAAATTAGATTTCCTCCTTGAAATCACTCCTTACTATCTTTCAGATATGCCAAACAACTTGGATGATTCTCCTACAACCTTGATACGTACTGAGAAGTCGACTTACACATATAACGACCTTCCAAATCTATAATCAAACCTAACCTAAACATGGATCCTATACCCCGAAGATGAACAGATCCTTGCCTTACTAGCGTTAAGCACTGAAGAACATCTATGACTACTAGCCTTCCGAACTCTGAATTATCCTGTTGATTCTATTGGGAAAAAGAATCCCTGTCCATTCATTGTTGTCGAAAACGTTTCACTTGGAAACAAAGGTAACTTGACAAAGATATTCATCAAAACTAACCCGTAAAATCCAACTTCCAATGATGACGGCTCAATTCGGAAACTCTCAAAACTACAACCACTAACCAACTCCATTAATATATTTCTTAAAACTAGGAACTCCTCATTTTAAACTTCAGAAACTACACCATGAGACTGATGATTATCCATTTGTCATACCTACCCCTAGTTCCCTGACCAAGAACACCACCTATTCATGCCGAAAATATCCTTAAAACCTCCTGATCATGAATATCCACAAATCTCAAATATGGAAGTGGTACCCAAAAAGAATAAATATATGTTAGACTTCCTGGCAAGTGAACCTCAACCCACTGCTCCTATCAGCATAATGATTGTTCAACCAATAGATTCACGTTGCATCTGAATCCTTTTTCAGCTCAGGTGCACATTCTCTTGAAAAATCACTCGATACATTTACAACGAACGTCATGACTCGAGGTTTCATAACCAATACCCAACATTGGTAACCAACCCCTAATAAACAATCCTCAAGAAAAATGGTGTCCCTAATTGAAAACAGTCATCAACCGACTTCTGATGCATAACTAAAACACCTACCAAAACACACTATTATCATCCTTATGATCCAAACAAGCTAGTCATAGAGTTTCCTGATTCCCAACAATGCACTAATACCTAAGCATGCCAATAGGACTAACGCTCCAAGACCTCCATGTCCTGCCCATAGGAATCATACAACCACTATTTCATGATAGTCCGTCATACCTTCTAACTACTAAAATGATAGGAGATGATCTTGCTATTAATCCATCACTTTCCTATAGGCTTACGACCAGCACCATAGGGGCCTAAAGATACCCCAACCATCAATCCATTGACTTGTAGAGACCTAATCAAAATCCCTCTCAATGTTAACTGAACATGAATACAGGTCATACCCTTCTATCATGCACAATTCCTTTCAAAGTACAGGTGGCTACCAATGGATATTTTAGGCGAAAACATGGTCGCACACAACCAAAGAATGAGATAGGCAGTTGCACTCTTGTTTCAATTTAATGGCTACAAACCAATTAAGAACCACGATAATAACTCGACCCAAGAGTTATCATGCTATATTATTTAACCTACATATATCCTCTTGGGGAAACACATAACCAACCCTAGATCTACTGAACTCCTTCTTCCTCGCAACCCTTACCCACCGGGTATGGTACCAATAGATATGACCGAAATGATGAACCTCAACTTCTAATAGAAACATCCACATGAATGATCGAAGAATAAGATCCCATACCTTGATTAAAAGAAAAAAATATCTCACCAATACGCAAATAGCTCGATAAATTTCCATAGTCATCAGAAGTGTTGTCAAACTCTGGTCTGATTAATCCAAAATACCCACCCTTCAGTCACAACATGCCAAAATTGAATTTTATGCAGATCCTAAGCCACACCTGAATAACTAAACAACCTTCCTCGACATCTAAATGTCCAATAATCAAGGACATCTGCGAAGCCTGATCCCGCTATGAACATAACTTCCATAACCAACAATTGAGGGTATCCAAACCCAGAAATCAAAATTTTAAATCTATAGGTTTTGATGATAGATGGACACATCCATTGAACCTTAACTGATAAATCTCGAAACTTCCGAAGAATCCCAGCTATGGACGATAAACTAAATGACCAACAACCGAGAATGCATTAACAACTAATCCAAATATCCAATTCACTTCTCAACAAAACCCATCTGGAACAAAACATACCAAACTCTGAAATTAATTTACTGAATAACAACTACCCAACCTATACTATAGATATCGATATATATAACAAGCTATCAAATCCCCAGCAACCAATTCTCAATTGGAGCGACCTAAACACATTTCAATATGTACATCGACATTCCCAAAAGGAACCACTGGCTACAACGAGCTCCCTGACCAACAACTACCTGTCCTAAAGACAACTCATGCGTTCCTGTGTACATACATCTTATGGAAACTTACTTTGCACCGCCGACATGACCAAATCTTGAACCAAAGTCTTGCATACCCGAACCACGGATTCCTATGACCCATTATTCAAAAACTAACTGTCCAAATAGATTGATCATCGTTTAAGCAGAATACCTAGTTCTCCCCCACTTAGTGTTCAAACGACCACCAAATGGCATTGCAAACCGACCAAAACTCAAATCGGCTCAACTGGATACATAACATTACTAACCCTTGGAATGTATAATACAACACAGGATGATATTCTAGATAAAGACAAAGCAAAATAAAAAGAATTTGAATGTCAGATGGAGACCTCAAATACCCTCTAATCATAACCTCCTCTAACATCAAGAATCCGATGCAGATGCACAGATAATAATTTTGGCAAATCATTCATAACACTGACTTCCTATCAAGAAACACATGGACTACAACACTCCTTTCTTTTAAATCCCCAACCATTAATTCATCGAGAGGATCAACATAAATACAAGAGACAACATTTTCATAGTTGGGATACATCAGATACAACAAAATTTATTGTTCTCAATTCACCTTCATTGATCATTTGGAACAATCAGCTAGCACCGTATCTAACCAAATTTAAAAGAAGCATACCCTTGATCTCATCTCAAGGCAACCATACCACAAGAATCATGTTGTGTATTCCAACACTTCCATACATACCGCTAACAAATCGCAACCAACTAGCCCTATGCTGGGTCTACATCCTAGCTTTGAAAATCTCATGTTTGCTCTTACTTTACTCCGAATATGAAAAACTAAAGGCATAACAACCATGAAAGATAGTGACATTCCAATCCGTCTTCCAATCACCCAACTTCTGGCTGCAACCCTTAAGTAGATCATCATAATGGCTTCCTTCTTGAGTCTTATGACTCAATTGGAACATCCTCAAGCATAGCCCTCAAGACTTCGAAATCAATTAACTTACCTACGTCTGCACCATTCAATCGCAACTATCAATGCCAATAAGGTGCAAAAAATCACTACGCCCATCCTCGGCCTGAACGATGACAACTGACGAACCGAATAATACGGAAACACTTGTAATGAACCACTGTGCCAAACTATACAATTTACCATCAATCAGCTCCTTAGAATCCCCAAAATGTTTCTCGATTCGAGTACGGATCTTGAATTTTCAGTATTACAGGCCCAATACTACCTTCCACACATATCTATACTTTTTTCAAGGATCCTTCCGGAATCTCCAAGTGACTACTAATGTCCTACTACCATCTGATCTAATCATATATACCTGCTCTCAAATGGCTATACACGGCTAAACAGCACACCCATTCCTCTGAGGCACTTCATAGGCTCTCCTAGGATTTATAGCCCACCCTGCCATCAACTGCTAAAAAACCCTACTAATATCATCTAAGTACTCCATGAATAGAATTACAGAAAAGATAACTTAATTAATATTTTGAATAAAAGACCTAACCCTACAACGGTTGGACTCGGACAATAGGTGCACAATAGGGCCAAGTAAATCACTCTAAAATTATTTAACCTTTACTGCATATAACTTAACTTATGCACTTAATAGTTAATTCACATCAATATTAGTCCCACACAACACAAAGAAAGCATCATTCGGGAAGAAACATCCTAAAACATAAAGGCATCCTCTAACTCACTTGCTACTACGATGCTAGGAACCTCCACTAACATTGTCGGTTACCTTATGCATGCAAATTATACACAATACAGGAAATATGATCCTAATTATATATAATTTTTAAAGCATACACTTAGCAATAAATTCCATCAACATAGATTTTGATTGTGACATTAGATCCAATTCCTCCTAGGCTAGAAAGCATCACAAATCAAGCCATTCCATCCAACATCTGAAATCCATTCAAGCATGCCATTCCAAAAGCTCAATCAACATGCATATACATGCATCTCTCCTAGAAATCTATCATGCAAATCCTAAGTAGATCCTTCGCCTTAATATAGCTAGGAATTCTCATAAACTCATAACAAAATAGTAAGCATAACACATGTATGGGTATTTTTGGAAATACATACTTGAGCTCGGTTGATTTCATGGATGACAACTGTTTTCCTTAAAAAACCTTCTTGGAAAACTCATGCTATTTTAAATCTTTTCTTAACTCCTCGGTATGAGTTCAGATACACCCGTGAGTGTGCCCGAATCCCTCAAACGAAGGCTCTGATACCAACTTGTAACATCCCAAAAATACCGAGTAAAATTTTCTTTTTAAACAAAGCAACAACATTCATACATCATCCCAAAGGATGGACAGAGTAAAAGTATTCTCAAAACATCAGAGTAAAATCATAAAAAAAAAATCGTTGCTGAATAAATCTTCAGGGGATGTAGTGCGATGAAGTCAGGATCTTCTTTTAAAAATTGAAAGTACCTAAAATTCTTCAAAACATAAAACCGTAACCACAATTCTTAGTGAGTCGGATCCATATTAACCCTGAGTCCATAATTGATTCTATGTAATAGCTTGTAGCTGTGTTGGGCCTGTATCAACCCCCGAGTCTGTTTCACCCCACATACATAAGCATAAAAACATATAAGCATGAGTCATAGAGACAATAAACACATGCATGCATATCAAAAGGTGTCACAAAGACAACCATTATGCTACAAACATAACCTAGTGGGCTAAAATCGGTGCCTTCGACCCATGAGTACAGTGAAGAGACTCATCTCTCAGTTTGAACAAATAACTGAATAGGTCCCGACTTTGAGTATTAGCTCCACTTGTCACCTATTCATCAAATAGTGACCCATATCAAATACAACTCAAAATACCCAAAATTCCGTTAGGTTAAAATTGGAGAAAATCTAGACCAAGTTAAAAGGTTAAAAAGCAAAACTCAACCCAACTCAGAAAGCATGGTGTCCAGAAGGGACGCATGCTGTTCTTGGATGCATGGCGTTCTCAGATGCATGACATTCTCTGGTGAACACATGTCATTCTCAAACTATTCTCTTTTTCTTCCATTTAGATCTTAATCTTTAAGCTCTTTTGCTTAACATCCAAATCTAGCCGTAAACTAATGTCCTTAACCATAAAGTTTCCAACTTTATGGTATTGCATGTCTATAAAGTGCTTAACATAAAAACCCTCACTTCGTAATCCAATAAGACATTCTTGTTAATGCATGGAGTATTCCATACCCACAAGGATTAAGATTTGGGAGAAAAAGATGCCAAATTTAAGCTAAACTAGATCTAAATGAAATACTCTTCAAGGTTGGACATTTATACCTTCAGAAGATACACATGGGGTTGCAGATGTTGGATCCAAGGCATTAGGTTAAGCACCACAACTCTTAGGTTCTTCCTTTACCACCAAGGGTACCAAAATGGCACCAAAATGACTCTCCAACCTTCAAATGCATTAGGTTAAGCACCACAACTCTTAGGGTTTTGAGTCTAGGTTGATAACATATAGCGTTCCCAATGCATGGTGCTCGTAAAGAATACAAAGCATCTAAATGAGAATGCATTTTCTTCAAATTCCAAAAAGGGCCCATTTCATTAACATTTCTGATAACAAGGGTATAAAATGGATATCTGGAAAACAAGGTGTTACGAATCGTGCGGCTTCAATGAGAGTTCAGTTTGTTCTTTCAATAGCACCATTTTATTGTGGAGGATAGGGAGCATAAAAGTTTTGTTTAATGCCTTTGTTAGTAAGAAACTTGTAACAACGTGAAAATTAAAAACAAATTTTCATTTTTCAAACAACAGAAACATATCCCAAGATCACAAAATACAATCCTCTGTCAGTGTGTACGGATCATGCCGACGCCTTCCCACGATCATTGCTAGTACCTGAAACACATAACACATAACACTGTAATCATAAAAGCATAGTGAGTTCCCCAAAATACCACATACAACACATATTATGCACTCGAGGATATAACTCTGTATGACCCTCTGGTCAATGTGTCTCACTAGGACCCTCCTATCCCATAACTCTGTGGACCATCTTGTCCTAACTCCGTGGACTCTGAACATACATAGCATAAATCACATAGAATAATGCAATGTATCACATAATATAAATAGCACACAAAATACTCTATCACGTGACTCTAATTACCACTCTAGGTAACGTATAGTGAGAAGACTCACCTCGGGTAACTCGGATAATCCCGCACACTTATATACGGATCTTGTCCCTGCCTAATCATATAAACAATATCCTCAAATAAATAATGGATCTCAAAGGCTATATTAAATTCCTTTTTACAATCCCACAGAAGGGTAAAAGACCATTTGGCCCCTCCTTGACCCAAAAGTCCAAATGTTGACTAAAACCCTAAAAGTCAACGAAAGTCAATAGAGGCAGTACGCAGTGCGTACCAGCTCTTGTACGTGGGGCGTACTCCGGCGATCCAGAATCGGGGTCTCAAACCCTTACGTTGCGCGTACTGGTCTCAGTTTCATGCTCTTATGGATTTTTGGTCTTAAACGGTTAAGACATCAACTGAAACTCTCGATATGAATTTTCTAAGGTTACTTAACGCATAAAGTTGAAACCTCTAAGCATTTGCATGGCTGTAAAGGTCACCATTCACTTCAAACATATAATCTCTTTACCCATTAAGCCCTAACTCATGCATGACTTAATATTCACGTCCAAGATTGGATTTTTATGATCCTACAACTCATATTACTCTGAAACATGGTAGATCTAAGCTTATGGAGACCATTTTCTCATACAGTCTCCACATTGGGACCAAAAACCCTAAAAAATTGATCCATGAAGCACAAAACAAAGGTACAAGGAAAGCTTTGAGCTTTTTACCTCCAGGTGAAGCTTCTCCCTTTATAGAACTCAGATCCAAGCTTGTACTCCAACTTCTAGCCTCCACAAGAACCTCCTCTTCTTCTTCACTAACACACAAAGGCACTTCTAGCTCAAGAACACTCACACACTAGCTTTAGAATAATAATATTGCCCTCCTAGGGTTTCTCTCTTCGAAATGGTGGTTGTGGATAAGACCATATCATTCCTTTTATAGTCCTCAAGTCACATTAGGGTTTTGCATATGGGTCGGTTACGCCCGATGTAACTTTGGTATGCGCAGCGTACCTACGCGACTACATGTCCAAAATAAGTGCTTGAGTACGTGCAACATACTCTTCAGTACGCCCAGTGTACTCAATAGCCATGCATTTTCCTTTAGGGACTAAACTTGACAACCTGCTAGAGAAGAAGGGTTAAATAGATATACCTGAATTTCGAGATGTTACAAAACTTTTAAATTGAAGCATTTGTGAATTCATACCGATTATCACTAAGAATTCTTCAGACATGAAACTTGGTTTGCACTTTAATTCCTTTGACGAAATTAATGATATCAGAAACTGTTTCTGATTTCATTATAAAAAAGAAGACCCAAGTAAATCTTTATAGTCATCTATAATCACAATAACATAGTTTTTGTGAAGCAAGCTTTCGACAACTGATAGACCACAATGATCAATGTGAAGAAGTTCGAGTGGTTCCAAAATATATTTTTTAACTATCATGGGATGAACTTTCTTTGATTGCATCCCACATTCACATGCAATGTAAAGATGATCATTTTCAAACACGAGGAGAGGAAATCCTTAAACTATTTCAACATAAAGCAATCATTCCTACATCAGAAGTTGACTTGAGTGAGCCTCGGATGTCATAGACAACTCACAATAGGAACGACTTTTGATAAAAGACACAATTGAGGCTTTCCAATGATCATATTGATATCTAGAGGATACATATTTTTCATTTGATATGAGTTGATGAGGCTTTCTTTTTAGTCTTCTTATGACATAGCTATGCTTCTTACAGAACTCAACTCTCTGGCATGCATCAGTGAGTTATGCAACACTTCTCTGATTATGCTTGAAATCAGCTACATAAAACATAATGGAGACAGAGAAATATTCGTTGGTTAAGATGCCATAACCTCAACTTTGGGAATTTGATTTTTTGTTACAAGTAACATAACCATCATTTGGAGCAAGCTTGAAATCATGCAAAAAATCCTTCTGCCCATTCATTTGGATGCAATAAGCACTATCAATATACCATATTGTATCTTCTTCTGAAGCAAAAGGTGTCTCAAAAAGTGTCACATCCTGCGTGGCCGTTGACGGAAATGCCAGATAGTGCGACGTAGGGATGTTGGTTCTCAATACTTGAACATATATTGAATAGTACAAAAAAAATATGTAACATAAACATCTATTTTATTTAAAGATAAAACACTACATCAAATTTCCATGGTTCCTATTATAGAAATGTGTCTTAACAAATAGACATGAATGATAAACTTCAGGGGTTATCTAGCTGCTTCCTCCATCGCTTGGTTCTTCCAGGAGTGTTGGCTTCCATCTCACGGCTTTTAGGAATACATGCGGTTTTGAAAACGTCAACATAATGTTGGTGAGCTCAAAGGTTTTTTTGATTTTTTGATTTTGGGTAACTTTTAAGAATCCTTTTTCTTTGAGAAAAACCTTTCTTAAATATTTTATTCACCCAACTTTCTATCACTATAGGATATCTAACGATCCTATCTTTTATCTTATTTGGATATTATTTAATAATTGTTATTTATTGTCTTTTTAGGATATCTATCAATCCTAACATATTTTAATTAGGATATTTTTATTAATCCAAATTTATTATCTTTTTAAGATATATAACGAGCCTAACATATTTTACTTCAGATATTTTTACTAACCCTAATTGCCTATCATTTTAGGATATCTAAAGATCCTAACGTATTTTAATTACCATTCCGATCATCCCAAATGGTAATCTAAACTTTAAGGCCATTTTAATGTATTACCATGAGCTTCTATAATCGCCTATACTCTAAGGTGATATAATGTATTACAATGACTCTGTATAATCAAAACTTGCAGTCTCTCGCAGGATTAACGATTATAGGTATTGGGCAAATGCCAAATTAACCCATATATATATATATATATATATATATATATATATATATACACACACACACATCACACTATCTTTATATATGCTCTTGTAGGTATATCTCATCAAATGATTTTTGTGTGTGTGTGTGTGTATATATATATATATATATATATATATACATATATATATATATATATATATATATGTGTGTGTGTGTGTGTTTGATAATTATATATTAAGATCTCACAATTATCTGGTACATATAAATCATCATATATATACCCTAATTATAGTTATTTTAACAGGATATTTGAGCAGAGTAACAACTAAGTACGGTATATCTCCCTAAATTTGTCTTGCATAACTCCTAGGTACAAATTATTCTTAGGGATTAGGCCATTATAACATCTATGTATTATTTACTCCTCGACTATCGACCATCATAACTCTTACTCACAATATCATAGTTTATGACTAGGCATAGTATCTATAGCTACGCTATCCTAAGGCATGTAGCTTTATATAATAATTTGATATTGATATCATAAAATTTTTTATTAAACCATTTGATAAGCATGTATTCCCCTCGTAAAACATTTAAAACAATAAAATACGGGTCGTCAACTCACTTGTAATGTGTGAAACCATAGAAGTAGGGTACGATCATGACTCGACACTCGAAGATCGCCTCGGAATCAATTGGACTTGAAAGTATAACATTATATAACTAAAACATGAAATTTTCTAGGAATTTTGGGGGATTTTTCAAGTAGAGAAGAAAAGTAAACAAGAGAAAGAAAGCATATCAAAGTGAGGAACAATGAGATGCAGCACCACTCTTTTATAATGAGAATGCATGCCGCCCAAGGCCTGAGCGCATTGCACAACTACCTCATGGCTCCATCCTCCTGTCGATATATGTCCAAATGTCACTGGTGTGTCGTACCTCCTTCTAGAAGCAAGTGCACGCCGTGTGTACCTTTTATGTCGAGTGTTCCTAGAAAAATTTCAAAAATCCATAACTCCTTCATACGAGCTCTGTTTTCGACGTTCATTTTATCTACACATGACTCTCAACGTGTACTACAACTTTCTTTTAAGTTGTATTGAACAATTCTTAATTTTATTTTTAGCAAGTGTTTTTATATAATTTAATGATTTTGAAAAAATCATTACTCTCTCGTACATGCTCCTGTTTTAGCGTTCCTCTTATCAAATTGTCTATTTTAAAGAGTACTATAATTATCGTTTCGGTGACTTTACCCAAAAGTCAACAATTTTCTCCGTACCTTTTGACGTTAATAGTTTTTAACTACGCGGTTGATTTTTATATCTAATAAAATTCAGATCTCCTTCATATGAACTCTGATTTTTAAATAAGTTATATTTTCAAGATTGGAAAGAAGCTTAATTTCTTAATATATAATAAAAAATATATATTTTAGCGCACTAATTTTTACGACTTATAGATGATTCGGTTTGTGTTTTTCCTATTTATATTAATATGAAACTTATATTTTTATCATATATTGATATATTTTATGTATTCAGCCTATTATGTTCGATGTTGATCAGTTTTTATAAATAAAGATAGGTACCAAAATCAACTAGGAGTGCTTGACGCAAATGCTCTTTTGGGAGAACGTTGAGAGTATAATTTTATTTACTATTAATCATCATTATTACTTAGTTCTACTAAGTGTCAATTGACTCTCTAGATTTTTGAGCTAATGGTAATGATTAATATTTTATTTTATAAACAATCGCATACCATTTACGATAGTTGTGATTATTATTTTATCTGATAAACAATCAACTATTATTAAGGTATTTCCCTTAGATAATAGTGATTTTATTTTATTAACAATCACTTATCATTTATAAAAGTTGTGATTATGATTTTATATTATGAACAATCACCTATCATTAGGCTATTTCCATTAGATAATAGTGATTTTATTTTACAAATAATCACATATTATTTACGATAGTCGTGATTATTAATCCATTAGTCAGTTATTTTTTACTGATGTCTAGAAGGGAGGGATTACCTATTAATTCTTTAAAGTGAGAGTAATTCCTCATTCAAATACTTATTGATACCAAGAGTGAGAGTGAGAGTGATGCCTTAGTAAAGTACTTGCTTATACCAAGAGTGAGAGTGACAGTGATAGCTCAGTGAAGTACTTACTGATACCAAGAATAAGAGTGATAGTGATCCCTTAGTCAAGTACTTATTGATACCAAGAGTTAGAGTGAGAGTGACCCCTCAGTCAAGTACTTACTGAGACTTTAGAGTGTCTATAATAACTGAAAGGTTACTTAATAATTCTTTTTATAATTTTCAAAGGATCCTAGTATTACCACAAGGATTCTTTTAACTTTCATTAACATACATTATAATGTTATCTAATTATCTAGTGAATACTATCACGTGATCCTCAAATTAGATAGTTTTTACACCATCTTATGCCTCCTTATTACGGTTAGACTCAAACGAGAGTTGCCTAATAGGGTTGAACCATACTTTCTAAAACTATTTAATTCTTGAATCATTTAACATGTGTATCAATTGTATAATTAATAACATTCGTTTGTTAGATTTATATTTTAGCATATTTTTATCTAACGTTTATATATAAAACTATATTACTATCTAGTTTGCTCGTAAGTTACGAAGAAGGACTTACCAATTCTTAGGAGAAGACTTCGGGCATGTCGCTCGTACCAATGACAAATATCTTCCTTGAGCATTACCCTTTTGATTTTCTAACTTTGGGCATTCTCTTTTGATGTGGCCCACTTCTCTACATTCATAATAGTTGCGGTTCTTTCCAATACCAATTCCTTGGGTAGTGGCGAGTGGTGGACTCCTATAAGACTTAGTTGTGTGACACTTCTTGTCGCAATTATTATAGATTAACTCTCTACATGCACCCGTATGATGGTAGTTGGACTTATTATAAAACGGAATATCTGCTGCATACTGCCTTAAAGTAGTGGGTGACGAAATGGTTGCTATAAATTTTTTCCCTAAGTCTTGTTTCTTACATAATACTTGTTTTGAATCCTCATCATGTTTTCTTTCGCTATTTTTTGATCTTGGGAGATCAGATTTTATAGCCATGGTGCCCTAGCGGATTACCTGATTGGTCAGGGTAAAGGCCAGTCTCTTGCCATTATCATAAGTAGTTAGCCTGGAAGCCGTAACCAATCCTGGATAGGCTATGCTAAACCACTTTTGTACCTTTCTACTTTCTTACATTCTGGGGTGACAAAACTGGGATTGAAGATAGCGAGATCATTGAAGCGACTGGAATAAGATACAACTTCTAAACATTGAATGGAAAGATTGGAGAGCTCTTGCTCTAGCTTTTGCATCTTCTCTTTGGGACAATACTCTTCAGTTAGGAGTTTCTTTAGATCATCCCACGAGATGGAATTAGCTGTCCTAACTCCTATGCGCTTGACATGCCCATTCCACCATGACAATGTTGGTAGGTTTTGAGCACTACAACATTTTTTATGGTATACATGCAACCCTAATGTCTTGGATCTAGGTGTTTCTCAAGTTATACATGCAATATTAATCATCCAAAGGATGAACCCAATCTAGCATACCATATTTCGAAATTTACAACTATTACAAGGTTAGATGGATACCTTTTCTTGTAGCTTGCTGAATCTTGACCTTCAAGAGCTAAGTGCCTCAAATGTTGCACCTCAAATGGATCAAAAACACCAAGTAGCAATGGAGGATTATGAGAGAGAGGTTAGAGCCTCCTAAAATCAGCTAGGGTATTCTCTTGAATGCATAGGACCGATTTCTAGTGCCTTGGGGTTCCTTTTATAGTTTGGCTCCTTAGGGTTATCTATTTGGAAACCCTAGTTACCTTGCTTAGACCTTAAGTAACTTATGGATGCTTCCAGAAGGCCCTCAGATGGACGAAATCTATGTGGGCTATACATAGAAATCATCCACCCCTTCTACAAGGAGCCACATTCCCAACTTGCAACTATTAGATAATTGCAATACCAGTCCCATTAATTAATTAGTCTCTTTTCATCACCAAACTAATTTATGATCAATACTAGTTAAATAATATGATTTCTCAATAAATATATTATTCTTATAATATATATTAATAAATCATAATTAACCTCTTTCTCCATAATTCATCCTATCAAATTGCTATGGTGAAGCCAACCTAAAAGCACCATGCAACTATCGGGTCAAGTACATACCAATTATAGTTATGAGCTTAGGCACCTAATCCGACATTCTCTCACTTGGATAAGTCTAATAACTATAATTACAAGTACGACTTCAAAATCCGATTAGCAATCATAGCTCTCAAAAGCCACTGTAAAACTCCACCCTAGTCAATGACGCATCCTTTAGATAAGGGATCATGTAGTCCTCTGTTCTCAAGATATCATTTGTACAAAGACATGGAATAAACTCATACTCATTTTCCAATAGTTTTTTCCCGATTTTTGATTTGTTTGACATAGAACTTAATTGAAGATATCAATTCAGTCCTGACCGGCGCGACACATAAGTTAATACAAAATCATTGAGGGGCCTAATATACCTCTTTTAATCCTCTTAGGACAAAAGGAACATATAAACTTTGACTTATATTCTTGTATTATTTACTTATTAAATCATACACAACAATACGCTTTATAACATCAAGTTACTGATGCGTTTACACACTATCAGTGCACAAAAAACTTGTAAACAACTCATATATGTCGGTTTAAAGACTCTAAGATATTATCGTCTCACAACCACTCGTGATAAATTCCATGAAGTGATTCATATGAGCATCGGTTTAATCCAATACTCAAATCTTATTTCAAGAGTACTCATGAACTTTGCAACAAACTATTTCTATGTCTAAACGCTTAGACAATTTACAAAGTAATTCATGATAGTCTAACCTCATAGCCTACTTCCTAAGTATGATAGACTGAGGATAATTCGAATAATCCTGTTATTCTAGAAGTCAAAACATACAAAAGTGAAATAGTAGTAAACAATTAACACAATATAGTAAGTTTACTCATAAATAAGACTCCTTTGTTCAATCATCAGATGTCAATTACATTTTATCTATTACAAGTTTCTAAACAAGTATCTAATGACTATAACTAATATCGTCCTTCAGACCAATGCTCCTCGTATCCTGTAAGTGCTTAACCCAGCTCAAACCCTTTGTTAGAGGATCTGTTGGGTTCTCCTCTGATGATAACCTCTTTACTATGATGAGTCTCTCTTCTACCCAATGTCTGAGGAAGTGATATTTTCTTTCGATGTGTCTGGATCTCCCATGATCCATCGGTTCCTTGGTCAAGGAAACTGCTCCTTCGTTATTGTAGAAAATCTCCATAGGCTTCTTTATGGTTGGTACAACTCCAAGGTCTCCGATGAAGTTCTTCAACCATATCTCCTCCTTTGATGCTTCGTTAGCTGCTATGTACTCTGATTTGCACACTGAATCAGCTATAGTCTCCTACATGGAATTGCTCCAAGTCACTGTTCCTCCATTCAGAGTAAATACCCAGCTCGACTGAGAGCGAAAGTTATCTCTGTCGGCCTGAAAACTAGCATCACTATACCCTGTCACTCTCAAGTCTTCACTTCCACTAAGTACAAGGACCTAGTCCTTCGTCCTTCATAGATACTTAATAATGTTCTTTACTGCTATCCAATAAGCTCTACCAGGGTTCCTTTGATATGGACTGACCATGCTCAAAGCAAAATCCAGATCAGGGTGAGTACACGTCATAACATACATGATGGAGCCAATGGTGGAAGCATATGGTACTCGACTAATTTCCGCTATCTCAACATCGGTACTCGGGATTTGAGTCTTACTCAATTTGGTATTGCTCTGGATTGTTTGCTCCCCTTTGTTGGAATTCTCCAAGCTAAAACATTTCGCCACTTTATCCAAGTAGGTTCTTTAACTAAGTCATGTTAGTCTCTTACTCATATTTCTCAATATCGTTATCCCTAGAATATAAGCAGCCTCTCCGAGGTCCTTCATAGTGAAACACTTCCCAAGCCAGGACTTAACCTCCTGGAAGGTTGGAACATCGTTTCCTTTAAGTAGTATGTCAACCACATAAAATACCAAGAAGCTAAATATACTCCCCCTAGCTTTGACATATACACAAGACTAAACCTCACTTCTTGAAAAACCTTTGACTTTCTTATCGAAACAAAGATTCCATCTTCGAGATGCTTGTTTCAATCCACAGATGGATTTCTCAAGCTTGCACACTCTATTCGGGTATTTTGCTTCCACAAAAACCTCTGGCTGATTCATGTAAACATTCTCAGGAGAATTTCCATTAAGGAAAGTGGTTTTGACGTCCATCTACCATATTTCATAATCGTGAAATGCAGCTATGGCTAGCATAACCCTGATAGACTTGATCTTGGTCATTGGTGAGAAGGTTTCCTCATAGTCAACTCCCGAAGTTTGAGTGAAAACCTTCGCAACCATTCATGCCTTGAATGTGTGCACTTACCCATCCATGTCTGTATTTTTTTTGAAGATCCACTTGCACCCTACAATCTTACAACCTGGTACATTGTCAACCAACTTCCAAACATGATTGTTATACATAGAATGAATCTTTCTATCCATTACCTCATTCCATTTTGCAGACTCCGGGCCTGCCATGGCTTCTTTTTAGTTGTTAGGTTCATCCATATTTATTAGTGTACTATCACTAATAAACATATCACCCTCGGCAGTTATATAGAATCCATATAATACGGGTGGAACACTAACTCTACTAGAATGTCTAAGAGGTAATGACTCGTCAATCGGTTCAACAGGAGTTCCCTCCTCAATTAAAGTGCTAGTGTTTGAGGTTCCTTTAATACTTGATTCTTAAAGCTCGTCAAGGTTAATTTGCCTCCCACTTTCCTTTTGGTATATGAGTTCTCTCTCTCGGAAAACCCCCCTCCTCGCAACGATGACAACATTGTCACTTGGTCTATAGAAGAGCTATCCAAAGGACTTATGTGGATAGCCAATGAAAGTACACCGCTCACTGCAAGGTTCAAGCTTATCCTGAGTCTCTCATCTTACGAAAGCTTTGCAACCCTAAACATTGATATGTGCCAACGAGGGAACCATCCCTATCCACATCTCTTGAGGTGTTTTGGCAACCTTCTTAGTTGGGAATAGATTAAGGATATGGGCGGCAGTCTATAAGGCATACCCCCCAAAATGAGATTGGTAATGAAGATCGACTCATAATGGAACGAACCATGTCCAACAAGGTTCGATTGCGCCTCTCAGCTACACCATTCAACTGAGGTGTCCTAGGTGGTGTTAATTGTGAAACGATTCCACATTCCTTAAGATAGTCGTTTAACTCAATACTAAGATACTCACCCCCTCAATCAGATCATAGCATCATTATATTCCTGCCCAATTGATTCCCTACTTCTTGCATAAACTCTTTGACTATTTCAAAAGTTTATGAGTTATGCTTGATTAAGTAGATATACCCATATCTAGTATAATCATCGGTAAAAGTCACATAGAATTGATTTGCATCCCTTGTGGTGGATCTAAAGGGCCCACACACATCGATGTTAATGAGATCCAACAATCCTTCACCTCTTTCACAAGTACTAGTGAAAGGTGGCTTAGTCATCTTTCCAAGCAAACATGATTCCCACGTGTCTTCTGACCTTAGGTCAAATGACCCCAACACTCTATCCTTTTCGAGTTGGGCTATGTGCTTCTTGTTGACATGTCCAAGATGACAATTCCATAAGCATGCCTTGTTCAAACCATTGGACGAATAAATATGCAACACATTATTTCTTAAGTTGTCTTCAACCATCACAGTTTTAGATATCGTTACAAGGCAATGCATGAAAATAAAATTTACCATTATAGAAAACATTAATACAACCAATTTCATTACTAAAAAAAATCTAAAACCTTGTTTATATAACCATGAAAAGAAATAATGTTTCTCGCCATTTCTGACGAGTAGCAACAATCGTTCAAATCTAACCCGAACCAATTACTAAGATATAAAGAATAAACTCCAATCTTGGTGACAGGAGATACTCTCCTATTCCCCATGATCAAGTTCATCTTCCTATGCTCCACATCCATAATTCTTCTTAGACCTTGCAACAGAACAAATGTGAAAACAAACACCCTATGACAAGGACCCAAGAACTAGCATGTGATCAGTTATTACATTGAATAGTGTAAATACCTTTGAAGGTGGGCTTTATTTTCCCATCCTTGATATCTTGTAGATACTTTGAGCAGCTTTGTTTCCAATTCCCTTTATCGTGAAAGTAGAAGCGCTCTACATCTTTCGGAATAGACATATATATATATATATATATATATATATATATATATATATATATATATATATATATATATATATAGAGAGAGAGAGAGAGAGAGAGAGAGAGACATCACACTATCTTTGTAAATACCTCTTCCAGGTATATATCATCAAATGATTTCTTTATATGTGTGTGTGGATATATATATGGATGTATATATATATATATATATATATATAGACACACACACACACACAATTTTTATCATATGTATGTGTTTATTTGAGAATTATGTTTTCTGATATCATAAGTGTATAGTTTATACAAATCATAATTATATACACCCTAATTAAGGTTATTTTAATAGGATATTTTGACAGAGTAACAATTAAGTACGGTGCATATACCTAAAATTTTCTAGTATAACTCCTAGGTACTAAGGTTTCCTAGGGATTTAGCAATTATAACATCTAGGTATTGCTTACTCCTAGACTACCAACCATCATAACTCTTATCCACAATATCATAACATACGACTAGGTATAGTATCTATAACTATGCTATCCTAAGGCATGTAGCTTTCTAAAATGATTTCATATTGATAACATAAACCTTTTTATAAAACCATTTGATAAGAATGTATCACCCCCATAAAACAATTTAAAATGCTAAAACAGGGGCCACGAACTCACTTGTAAGGTGTGAAAGAATTGATGTAGGGTAGAATTGGGACTCTGGAGTCTAAGATCACCTCGGGATCAATCGGACTTGGAAGTATAACAATATATTATTAAAACAAGAAAAATTCTAGGAATTTTGGTGTATTTTTGAAGCAGGGAACAAGAGTAAACGAGAGGAAGAATGCATATCAAATTGAGGAACAATGAGCTATAACAACACTCTTTTATACTAAGAATGTGTGCAGCATAAGGCCTAGGCGCGTCGCACAATGACCTCGTGCCTCTATCCTCCTGCAAGCATGTGTTCGAATGTCGTTAGTGCATCCTACCTCCTTCTAGAAGCATGTGCGTGTCGCACATACGTTTTGTGCTGGGTGGTCCTGGAAAAATTTAAACAATCCATTTCTCCTTCATACAAGCTCCATTTTCGACATTCTTTATAACCACGCGTAGCTCTCAATGGATACTACAACTTCCCTTTAGGTTGTATTGGCTAGTTCTGAATTTTATTTTTATCCCATATTTTTATATACTTTAATGATTTTAAAAGGATCATAACTCTCTTGTATGGACTCCAATTTTGGCATTCCTTTTACCAAAATTTATATTTTAAATAGTACTACGATTATTGTTTTGGTGACCTTACCTAAAAGTCAACCATTCTCCTTGTGTACCTTTTGGCATCAATAATTTTTAACTACACGACTGGTTTTAATATCTTATTAAATTCATATTTCCTTCATATGAAGTCAAATTTTTACAAAATTTATATTTTCAGGACAGGGAAGACGCGTACATTCTATATATGTAATAAAATATATATGTTTCGGTACATTAGTTTTTACTACTTACGAACGATTCAGTTGATTTTTTCCTATTTATCTTAATACGAAACTAATATTTTTATCATATATTGATATATTTTACGTATTAAGTCTGTTATATTTGACATTAATCACTTTTCGTAAATTACGATCGGTGCCAAAAGTCGCAACTTTTACAAAAGGCTTTTTTCGAGATTCTTTTGGGAAAATGCAAAATTTCAGAATCTTTTCATCGATCCAAAAATCATACTCACCTATAGGTTGTTTAGGTGCTGCTTTCCTTAGAAGAACAATTTTCCAAGAAGTTTCAGGAAGAATTGTGCTCCAAGGTGTTTCAACTAATTTTTCTAAGTTTTTTACTTTATATTCAAACTTTTGACTTGAACCTTTAGAAGGTTTCTAAACTACATTGTTCCGAGCATCTTTTCCTTTGTTCACTGCATTTGTGGGAACATTTGATTTCGGATATTGTTTTGGTTTAAAAATCGTGCCATCCGAAGTAGCAATAAACAAAGAAGAGGATGCTTTTCGAGGAGAATCCATTTTCTTAGATGAGGTCTCAACAGTAATAATGTTCACATAACTTTTGATAGATGTATTATGAATAACCAATCTAATAGGAATACATGGTCTTGTAAGAATCATAACAAGCACAAAAGTATTGTGATTCGTAGTACTTGGACTGACTATTTGAGGCACTTTCTTCTTGGATTTATCAAGGAACCTAAAGCCTTTCCCAGATGTAGGTGATTTCTCTAGAGTTTTCCTAGCTTTGATCATTGGATGAACAATGTCCTTCTTGTTCAACCAAGGTTTCTTTCAAGAGTCAGATGATGACTTAGATTATTGCCTAATAGACCGATAATTGAAATGAGCCTTACTTGGGACTATGGTCAACTTAGAAACAACTTTCAAGTTATTGATACAAGAATCTGATGAAGTATTGTCATCACACCTAATTTGTTCATCTGTATCACTATCAAAGGATGCCTAAAATAAATTTTGAGGTGTCGTTATGTTTTTTTATGTCATGTCCATTTTTCTTAGGAACAATTACCTCAATAACACAATTTTTTAGAGGACCAAAGTTAGAAACAAAACTCTAGTACCACTTGTGTAACGTGTAGGTTCTTAACACAGATTCAGGTCCATGGATATCAAAAACGGAAGTTATGTGGAATCAGGAAATTTAATAGTGATTAGTTTTAACTTATGGATTAACGATTGATATTTTCCTGAAGTCTCATGAAGTGATGACAATTGTGAGACATGGCTAACCGAATATGTGTGATTCAGAATATCTCCTAGGAACATTAAGTTTTGAAGTTCCTTCATGGGATGAGTAATAGGTTTCGGAAACTTTCTTCCGAGACCACGTGCTTTGGACCATTAGTGATGAAAATTTTGTGTCATCCTTTCATTAGCTTCATGAACTTGAATTGAATTACGCAAAACATCATTTTTATCATTAATACATTTGTTATTAGCTACCAAAACATTTCTTTCACTAAAGGAAATTTCACATTTATCATTTATAATGATGCATTCGTCTTTAGCCATTACAAGTACTCTCTCTAATGATTTTATCTTAAGATTATGATCTTCAAATCATAATCTAAAACGGGTCAACTCGTTATCCAGCTTCTCATAAACATCTATGACAAAATCAGAGGCTTTATAAATAATTGTCATATCTGATTGAATTTGAGTTAGATAAGGTTTAGAAATAGATAAATCAAAATTATTATCAGTAATCATCGATTTTTCCTGCTGGATAATGCTATGACCACGTGGATCGTTGGTTTCCATGTAACAGTAGTTCATCTCAGCATCTTCATCATCAGCTTCCGAATCTAAACACCAAATAACCTTCATCACATTTAATTAACTGTCTAGCCATAAGAAATAATTTTCTTCCATATTTTCCTTCACCCTCATCACTAGATGACCAATACCCATCAACATTTCTTGAAACCATAGTTAAAAATCCTTTTCGCTTTCGGCAAGTTGTTGTGATCTACGCGCATAGTAGGTAGATTCTTTCACCTTCTGTTCTGGAGGAACATCAGCCGAACAGTCCTAATAATAGTGGTGCTTGAGTCCTTATTTGTGACATAAAATCTTGGGTTTGCCGGAGTTCAGAACTTCTTGAGGTTCCGAGGAGCTATTTGGAATGTTGGGTTGATACGCTGGTGGATTTTCAGTTGGTTGCAGATAGGTTTGAGGATTTCTTTGATGTGTAGCTTGAAATTAGTTTTGAGATGTTTTTGATTGGGATTCCAAGCCCATCTATACATCATTTATAGAAGTCAAAATTCTTATTGAAAGTGAAGTTTGGAATCGGCTCCTTTTGACCAAAACATTTTCATATGGGTAACTTAGAATTTGAGGGACAAGTGCAATAGGTGGAGTGGGTCGTGTAGGTTGAGTAGGTGGAACATGTAAGATGGCTCCAAAAGAAACATAAGCAGATGGATACAAAAGTGGTGGGTTGATAGAATTGACCAAAGTAAGAGGACGTCCTGAGAGTTCTCTTAACATTTTAGCAACATTAGATTGATAACCTTGTAGTTCATCAAACAATTGGTAGAGATTCACATTCTTTAGGGATCTATTACTCTTCCGAGATCCATTACTCTAAAGGAATGCCTTAGCATTACCCTATACTTTTCTTAAATTGTTGATGAACTTGAGGTTCTACTCGAGAGGAGTTCGGAATACTCCATGTATTGTCATGTTGTTCACCATGATCGTATTTCGGTTTGATGTAAAAGCAACTAATATAACACGAATTGTAGTGAAGGTGTCAAAGTAGTTTACCACCGAGGTGAAATGCTTATTGTACATGTTCACTGACCTTTCGAGCAAGTCTTGAAGTGTATCCCAAGTTTCTTTATTAGATTTGCACAACTTAATGAGCTCAAAGTGAGAAGGAGGAACAACAAGAACCATTTTAGAGAAGGTGACTTGATCTTCATGGACTTTCTTAATGTTGGTTGCAGTTAGTAGTGTTGGTCGTGCATCTTCTTGACCCATGAGGTTGGATACAACATCTCTAACAACTAGTCTAAGAGGAACATGAAGACCTTCTTTAACCAACCTGGTAAACCAGTCTATTCTTAGGATAGAGATAATCAACAAAGTGTTCAAACATGGAAAAGCAGTAAGTTTGAGCAATGTAAAGTAATTCAAGAATAATAATAATTTAAGAGAGAATGGCTGACTAAATGATTCTTGATTAAAGTGAAAAAGGTTTACACATATCTATAATGATAAATGAAGACACCTCCTTAAATATCTAAGGAGTAACTAAAAGACAAATCTGATAAAATATGCATCGATAAGAGACATTTGAAGATCAATAGATTAACACAACTATTGTTGTTGATCTTGTCTGTTGTACTATACTATAAAACAAAAAGAACATTACAAAATAGTACTTGCAACACTTAATACATTGCATACTCAAAATACCTCTAAAAAAATGGATCTCAGACTGGTATTCATTTTGGAACATATTTACTTTAGAGCACTTCACTTGGGAACTGCATCATCTATGAAGTCTTCATCTTAGATTACATAAGGATCACTTATTCATGTTCCAACACCTAGAAACATGTAATAACTAAAAGTTGATCGGTAGGTGTGTAAGCATCCCCAATCAACATCAATATATGTAATGAGTTTAGAAGGTGGGGATAGGTATAAGTGAAGCCTAGTATCAAGAGTTCCATTGAGGTTAGGGTTAACTCAAGTGCTCTGTAAAGACTCTAATAGAGGTTAAGATCAGTTATAAGAGAACCAATACTAGCCTCAATTTTTAGATGGTATCGACTGGTATTGCAATAGGATTGTAAGTGGCCATGTTTACTCGATGAAGAATTTCCTCAATGGCCTTCATTTAAGTGAGAAAAAAATATTAATAGTGCATTCCATAGAAATTCTAATAAAGTATGTTATGGCCACGAGGTCAATCATCTATTTTTTCGACACCATCAATGAAAGTTGTAAGAATTATTTCATCGACATTGTGAAACAAGTAAACATATTCAATATGGCATAGTCGAACAGAGATCAAGCTGTCTCTTTTGCTAAAAGAAAAACTAATGCATAGAAGATACTTAGAAAACCTCTAATACCAAGCCTATTTAACATGTTGTACGCCATAAAAGGACTTTTGGAGCATAAATAAATGACTTGGATATTTAGCATTAAAGAAATATAGTAGTTGATGCATACCATAGTCTCATGAAGATCTCTATAGAGAAATGCAATTTTGTCATCTAGTTGATGAATTGATTAGTTGCAACCCACTCCAAGACTTAGAACCATACATATAGTTGTTGGTTTCACAATATGGATAAACGTTTCATAACAATCAAAACCTAGTACTTAAGAATTTACATTTTACAACACCATTTCATGTAGTTTATGTCAAAATCCAATAAAAACGGATATATTTTAATCAAAAGTACGCGACATAGTTCCTAAGTATTTTCTTGAACAAATGGATTAAACTTAGTGTGAATTGTAGTATTCCGATTCTTATTTACAAGAATAATATTGGGATTATAAGGAATGGGTAATATGTTTTGATTGTGAAGAGATAAATCAATTGGATTTAAAAAAAAATACCATATTTTTAAATTGGTTGCATGTGGTCATATGAAGGTGATGGATATTGTTGAACAGGATGCGAGGATCGTTGTTAGAGCTAATACAGGGTTTGGAATGGGTTTTTGGGTGATGAAAGTAAGCAATATTGCTAATGCATAAGGTATTGAAAGGGGTAATAGCTAGGTTTTGATGCGGGGTATGGTCGTGTTACCCCCGATTTTTAACACAAACTACACCTAATTTTTTGCTTTTTAGAATATTAAGACAACATGGTGTACATTGATATCAAACAACTTCATACAAGTAGTTATTATCTAGATACAAGTAGTTATTAATAAGGTTCGTATACGTTGGTCCAACATTTTATGGTTCATGAATCAACAGTCGATTAAGAAAAATTGATGACGATAATAATCTTCTGCATGCAAATTTGTCAAAAAAGTTTCATTCTTTCATTAAATATAAGGATGATGAGATTGGATCTGAGTGGGGGGGAATTTATTTGCCAAAACCCCCAATAAGAAAAAGTACCATTATATATATTTTTTTAGATTTTATAGAAAAAAAATACTCAACAAGTTTGTAGGTATTATTTATAGGAGATAAGAAATTCGTTATGATGATGATATTATTTATAGGCGGATTCACAAATCGGTAAGTTTATGGGTATACCAGATGGATAAACACAAATATGAAGTGACTACCCAAAAGAAAAATGGTATAGTCCACTCATAAGAGTATCTTTCATATGTGCCAAATGTCAACTTATTGGTACACCATGTGCTTTTGATATGAAGACCTTCAAAGAACTAGGATATAAATACAACCATAAATGGATGGAATGGTGTTCACAATGGAAATGCATCGAACAACATATGAAGAGGAGGTGTTCTTTATGTTGGTTGTTGTTGATTAATAACAAACATATGTAGTCATGGTTGTATTACCTCCATTGATAGACAAAAAACAAGCTAGGCATCCACCAAAACCTTAACTATATCCCATCCCAATGAGAAGATCCGATTAAAAAAACAAAAATAAAAACAATCACCACAAAAACACAACACACACAAGTAGAAAATATTATGATTTGTTCCTAAAATAAACTAAAAAAATAAGAATTATCAACGACTAAATTTAGCATTAAGACTAAGATAAAAAGTTAGTCAAGGACATAGTCACATATATCCTTCTATTGATCTAAAAACCCTTAGTCATGTCCGTATTAATTTATAACTTCTTATTTTCAAGGAATATCAAGTTCCCTTACTTTTATATTACACCAAAAAAGCAAATCATCTACAATATAGTTTGTAAATGTACTAAAAATTAACACAACAAAAGGTGAACTAGTTGTCTATATCCATGGACAACTCTTAGCCTACCATAAAGCACCACACTTCAAGTGAGTAGCTTGTAAGGTCTTGATTGGGCATTTATGCATATAATAAAAATTAAAGGTAAATAATACCCTTATAGAATGTTAATGAAAGACGGTAAATAAACATCCATACTATGGTTACATCAAGCACGCACATACAATCGACTACCATTAAATGCATAATCCTCATCTGTTGGGTTCTTAGTGTTGCGTCTTGGGCATGCTTCCTAGCCCATCTTTTATGTGGTATGGGCTTGTCCATTCGTATCTTATGCTCTAGGGTTTGTGTATTTATAGATGTTTGCATGCATTTTTTACGTAACTGATAGATCAGGGTTTTTACGGAGTAATTATAGAAGATATCTTTTTGTAACCCTAGAATCCTCTACAGCGGAAGTTCTTCATCGAGCTCTGCTGAGGATTCAATGTTCTAATCATTCGAAACATTCAAATCCATTCTTGAGTATTGCTTTACATTGCTTTACATTCTTTATATACCTGTTTCAAAGATCTAATCGATCTAAGAGATTTTTATCTCATCAATTGGTATCAGAGCAGGAGGCTGTGTAATTCATACACATCTCTTCTGTGAAAGAAGCAATTAGGGTTTGTTCCGCATTAACTAATATTTATTGAGCCGTCACCCCATAATTGACGTATCTCATTACTTGTTCGTTTTGCCCTAATATTATATATTACAAGTCTGATCTTTCAAACAGGTTATTCGATAAAGCATGGACGAGTCGCCATCTAATCCCATTAATATTTCGAATAACATTGGATCAACAACAAGATTCTCATCCTTTATACCCAAGATTATGAAGTCTGGGCAAATCACTTCGAAGACTATGTTATAGGATCTGAGGACAATGGATACCTCATCTGGGAAGCAATCGTATCGGGACCCTTTTCTCATTCTGCAACTTCAAGGATTATTAAAACTCAAAAGGAGTATAATGATCTTTTGAAAGATGTTAAAGATGTTGCCCAAGACGAAAAAGATAAATTTCAGTGCAATATTAAAGCATTGAGATTAATCACATTCGCTCTTCAATCTGACACTTTCAGGCTGGTGAGTTCGTGCACTACTGCCAAAGAAATATGGGACAGGCTTCGCGAATTGTATTCTACGGACAAAGATCTTGAACACTCCATTCAAACCTTACTCTTATCCGAGTTTGGTGAATTCAAGCAGAGGGTCGAAGAAACTGTGACTCAAACGTTCGATCGCTTCAATCATCTTCTTAGCAAGATGATTAAACATGATATTGAAAGGAAGTTAATTGAGCAGAAAGTCACGTTTCTGAACGGCCTCAGATCTGAGTGGAGAGCTATAGTGTCCACAGTTAAAGCGCATGAGCAATTCAAATCTTATTCTCTAGCGAAACTGGTGGGCATTCTGAAATCTCAAGAGAAGATCGTACTACAGGAGAAAAATGTAGTTTCAAGCCTGGGTTCCTTGTCCCTACTATCCAAAAGTAAAGCGGCGATGGAAGATGAAGACCTCAACTTAGAAGATTATGATCTTACTTCTGAAGACTATGCTATGATGGTATCAAATCCCAAGAGGTTCATCAAGAAAAGATTTCCCACCAATAAGAACCGTAATTGGCAGGGAAGTTATACCTCTGAAAAGGTCAAAGAAGAACCGAAAGCAGAAGAATCAAAGAAGGAACCAAAAGCTGAAGGACATTCGGGAGTGAGCTGCTATTACTGTGGAGGAAAGAATCACTATGCTAAAGATTGTGTCCTCAAGAAAATGGCTGAAAAGGATGAGGAAAAAGATGAAGAAGCGTTGTTGCTGAAAAAGCTGGATGAGATCAGGAAGAAGAAATCTACTGCTAACCCGTCTATGAATGCTTTAATTGTGCAGGGTTCAACAGCAAATGATGAATTCGGAGGAGTGGAGGTCTGGTCAACCAACTCCGAGGATGATGAAGTAAGGAGGCCTTCTCATGGAAAAGCTTATGTGGCGAAAGAAAACGACAGTAGTGGAAGATGCTTGATGGTGTCCGATGTATCTCAAATGAGGGGATACAACACAGATGGTGGGAACAAAGACTCGAAGGAGCAACAAGACATGTGCTTTACAGCAAAACCGCTCAGCATGAAATTCAACGAGCTTGATGAACTGATCAAGAAGGTACAATCCGTTTTTGTTTCATTTAAAGTCCCACAATGCTCATATGAAAAATAATTAAAAAATGTTAATTCAAGAATTTCTCATCTAGACAGCAGCTTAACTCAAACTCGAGTCACCAATTCTAACCTAACTGACCAAATAAGTAGGGTGTCATCGAAGAGTGAGGAACGGAGGATGTGGATCGAACTGAAAGAGTTGGAGTTAATCAAAACCAAGGACGAAAACATTTACTTGCAAAGAGACAATTTAAAACTTTTGAAACAGTGAAATGTTTTTTGTTTGCTTGCTAAGCGTCTTTACAATAATATCACTCAACTTCATTTGAACTGTGAAATAGGGCAGAAAATTCATCGTATGATCTTGCCTTTTCTTGAGTTTAAGGAAGATGAAATCGACGCTGAAGCATACAATTGTGAAAGTGTGGTTTCGTTTGAGGATGTTAATCTATCGTATATGTATGGTCTAGACAAAATTGAATCTTTTATTAAGTCCAAAGACCATAAGGACATGATGAAAAACCTTTTGGATGAAAATGACAAACTGAATCTAAGGACCAAAACCATACAAAAATTGACTCATTGAATGCCAATTTGAGCTCAGAAAATAAAATTGATGTTGAAAATGCTTCTAAGCTTAATGAGGATAATGACATGAGTGAAATTTCTGTAGAGGACGAAGTTGACTGTTCTGAATTTGTCAAGAGTGAACCTGAAATCCACAAAAATCTCATCTCAGAAAATTCTATGGAGTTCGCTCGCTTGTCCCAACAACAGTCCCCGAAACTTTAAGAAAAAGTTGTTGTTTACCAAAAGGTAAGGACAACACCAAAGCAGGTGTATAAGGTCACAGGTGTAACCGAACATCAGACAGCCGAACCCACAGCCATTGTAAACGAAGACAATGCTGATGGTTGTGATGAGTTCTTCTGGTCGGCTCCTATTGACAATGTTGATGAAACTGTTGGTCTATCAGAGCAAACATCCTGGAAGACAAAAGGAAGATACATTCCTGAGCCACTGAACAAGCCTGATAACTTTGACATGCCGAGTTCTAGTGGTACAAAAGTTGTTCCTAAAGATAAGGCTGATTCAAGTGAATCATCATTGGTTCAAAGTGGACCTGTTGACACCAGTCAAAAACAAAAGGAGAACATCCATCATCAGCCGAAACAGATGAGAAATCAAAAGCGACAAAGGAATCAGAGATACAAGAAGAATCTTTCTGAAAGAAAACAGTTTTGGCAATCTCAAAATGCCTATTTCTCATATCGTGACAAAAATTTAAAGTCAGAGAAAAATACTGTTGGATCTCAAGAGAGAAATAGCAACCGAATGCAGAAGTTCGGTTCAGAGGACAGTATCAACCGAAAGCAGAAGTTCGGTTCAGATTACAGTATCAACCGAAAGCAGGATTTTGGTTCAGAGAGCAAAAGAGACCAAAATTCTAGGTTCGGTCCCACTGATAATCAAAACCGAAAGAGTCACCTAGAATCTCAAGTCAAGAACTCATCTCAGTCTACATTCTCTCATTCTAATTCTTCCAATCATTCTTCTTCTCAATCTCATTCTAAATCTCCAACTGAGCTGAAAGGGAAATCAAAGGTTTCGCCAGTTAAATCCGAGACCAAACCAAAAGCATCAAATCCCACTAAGATTAAGGTTTTCACCATCAAAAAGAAAGATGAGACAACTTTAACAAAAAGAACATATTTTGTTGACATCTCTCTTACTATTCCTGTTCCTGTGAAAGGCTCACGTGGACCCAAGAAACTTTGGGTTCCTAAATCTGTTTAATTTGTGCAGGTTATTAGTGACGAGCAGTTCGACGAAGACTGGTATATTGACAGTGGCTGCTCACGTCACATGACAGGGAGGAAGGAAGAGCTAAGGGAATTCAGATATCTTTCAAACGGTGGAAATGCCAAGTTCGGGAACAACTCCTTCGGAACCATAAAAGGCTATGGAATGATTACAAATGATGATTTCACGATCAGGAAGGTTGCATATGTAGAAGGACTACAACATAATCTCATCAGTGTATCTCAGCTTGTTGGAGGTACCGGTCTCAAGGTCTCGTTCGATGATGAGGGTTCGGAAATTATTGAGAAGCAAACAAACAAAGTTATTCTCAAATCAGAGCGCAAAGGTGAAATGTTTCCCCTAAATCTCAAACCAATCAAAGGGAATCCAGCAATCTTCTTGTTATCAAAAGCACAATCTGACGAAAGCTGGTTGTCGCACCGAAGGCTTTCTCATCTCAACTTCAAGGATATCAACAAACTTGTCACCGTAGGTCATGTTCGTGGTCTTCCATTGCTCAAGTACGATAGAGAACATTTGTGTGCGGCATGTGAAATGGGGAAGCAGAGTCGTCAAAGTCATCCATCAATCATAAACACAAAAGTTGTTGAACCACTAGAGTTACTTCACATTGACTTGTGTGGTCCATCATCAATTGAAAGTATCGGCGGTAGCAAGTATATTCTTGTTATTGTTGATGACTTTTCGCGTTTTACATGGGTGTTCTCTCTGAAGCTTAAATCTGAAGCGACTCACAAGCTAAAGATGTTCATCAAGCAGGTGGAAGTACAACTGAAGAAAGTCGTTCGGAACATCAGGAGTGACAATGGCCTGGAGTTCAAAAATAAAGAATTCGAAGAATTCCTGGCGGAAAGAGGAACTAGTCACAACTTCTCAGCTCCCTACACACCTCAACAAAACGGTATAGTTGAGAGGCGGAACCGATCCTTGTGTGAAGCAGCTCGAACCATGCTAAGTTTTGCTTCTTTACCTTTGTATTTTTGGGCTGATGCTATATCTACAGCTTGTTTTACACAGAACATGTCATATCTCAATAAGCGATTCACGCTCACTCCTTATGAGATCATAAACAATAGGAAGCCGAATGTTAAATTCTTCCATGTGTTCGGTTCCCGGTGCTTCATCTTCAATTCTAAAGAGCATCGCAACAAATTTGATGTCAAAGCCGATGAAGGGATTTTTTTGGGCTATTCTCTCACTTCTAAAGCGTACAGAGTATTAAACAAACGTTCAAGGAAAATAGAAGAGACGTATTACGTGACCTTTGATGATAGCTATGTCAAAAAGTCAACAGCAAACATAAACTCAACTGGTGAAATCTTTCCTCAAACAGGTCAAGTCACAGCATCAATTGCAAATCTCTTTGAGAAGTTTGTCGAGTTATTTGATGAACCAGAGAAGGCTATTAATTCGGAAGCTACCGCAGCAGACAACAAGGTGGATCATCTGAAGCAATTAGTAGAAGATGCTACAAGGCGAATGAATGAAGGAGTGCCCAGTTCCGGAGCATCAGTCGAGGGGGAGCACGCCGATACTGCAGCACCCGAAGGTACTGTAGCACCCGAACGCTCCATAACACCAAAAGGCACAACAGCACCCGAAGGTACTGTAGCACCTGAAGGTACTATAGCACCCGAACGCTCCACAACACCAGAAGGCACAACAACACCCGAAGGTAATGTATCACCCGAAGGTACTGTAGCATCTGATCACTCCACAGCATCCGAAGGCACAGGAGCACCCAAACTCTTCAATATACCCGAAAGTCCAACTATTCCAGAAAGCTCTTCATTCGATGGGGAGAATGCCAATATGCTCTATGACGATGAAAGTCAATCCGAACCAGAAGAGATGGTAAACGCTGAATTGGATCCTTCCTATGATCCAAATTACCCTCCTCTCATCAAATGGACCAGAAATCATCAAGTCCCTTAAGTTGTAGGTGATGTTTCTGAAAAGGTTCTGACCCGATCACAACTTAAGGAAAAACAAAATTCCCTATTCTCCAAAGTAGAATTTTGTATGTTTAATTCCTTCGTTTCAAAAGTTGAACCCAAGACAGTTAACACTACTCTCGATCACTCTGATTGGGTTCAAGCTATGCAAGACGAACTGAACGAATTTGAAAGGAACAAAGTTTGGCGCCTCATTCCAACTCCTCAAAATGCATCAGTTGTAGGTCTCAAATAGGTATTCAGGAACGAAATGGACAAGGAAGGGAATGTGAGTCGAAACAGAGCACGTCTGGTAGTGAAAGGATACTGCCAGGAGGAAGGAATTGACTATGAAGAGACTTTCGCTCCAGTTACAAGGCTGGAATCTGTTCGCATTTTTCTGGCCTATGCAGCACACAAAAACTTCGAGGTCTACCAAATGGATGTCAAATGCGCTTTTCTGAATTGAGAACTCGAAGAAACAGTCTACGTGGAGCAACCTCCCGGCTTCGTCAATGAGAAGTTCCCAAATCACTGCTATATTCTAGACAAGGCGGTTTATGGTCTGAAACAAGCTCCTAGGGCCTGGTTTCAGGCAAACCCATGAGAACCTCATATGCTTGCAGTGAAGAACATACTTCGGTATCTGAAGCGAACTACCTCTCTCGGTCTTTGGTATCCATCCAACTCAGGCTTCTTCGTTCAAGCCTTCTCTGATGCAGACCTTGGAGGATGTGGTTTAGACAGGAAAAGTACCACAGGGGGTTGCCAATTCCTTGATGGGAAATTGGTCAGCTGGCAGTCAAAGAAGCAAACCTGCGTTTCCCTTTCTACAGCCGAAGTAGAGTACATCGCAGCCGCCTCCTGCACATCTCAAGTCATATGGATCCAAAGCCAGCTTAGGGATTATGGACTTAACATGAAAAAGATCCCACTATATTGCGACTCAGAAAGTGCAATTAGGATTTGTCACAACCCGGTGCAACACTCTAAGACCAAGCATATAGCACTGAGATATCACTTCATTAACGATCATGTGGAGGATGGTAATGTCGAAATTCACTTTGTTCGAACCACCGATCAACTGGCAGATATCATCACCAAAGCCCTACCTGAAGCCAGTTTCAATAAAATCCTTCATGGTCTAGGAATGATGGAATCTGAATCGGTACCAAAGACTTCATCCCAAAGTTAAAACGTAAGGCGCGAAATTAACCAAAATGAACCGAACTTTCGGTCCATTTCGGGTTCGGTTCACATGGGAACCGAAATGAACCGAACGTTCGGTCTATTTCAGGTCCGGTCCCATAACACATATTTTCGCTCAATCTCAAAAAAGTGATGTCTATGGTTGTACACATTTGTAAAGCTATTTTCTAAAAATCCAAAAATATTTTTTTTAGGAACCGAAATGAACCGAGCGTTCGGTCCATTTCGGGTTCGGTTCAAATTTTTCTTATTTTATTTTATTATTTATTATTCTTTCTTATTAGTTTTTCCCTTTTGTAATGCTATTTTCTAAAAATCCAAAAATATTTTTTTTGAAACCGAAATGAACCGAGCGTTCGGTCCATTTCGGGTTCGGTTTAATTTTTTTTACTTATTTTGTTTGGCTTTTCTCTTTTCATAATCTTAAAATCTCCAAAAATATTTTTGTCTCATTCTTGTTTAAAAATTACTTGGGATAGGTTTGATTCTCATACTTTATTTTACCTAGTTAAGCGTCCCTAGAAGCATGCTACTGCATGTTGTCCAAAGCCTCAACTGATTTTGAATAAAAGCCTTAATGATTAGGTATATACAAACCTTGTCTTCCCAATAAGGCTGCTCCATTTATTCTAATCCTGAGCTACCTTACTCTTTTCTCATATGAGTTGAGAGTTTACTGCTTAGTCACTATTTTCAGCAGAGGTACTATCGCTTTTCTTCACCACCTTACTCTTCTCCATCATATTTCAGTCCCATATCGTAACCCTTGAGACTCTCAGAATTAACCATTGAGGTTTATGGTTACAAAATATCTGTGTTTATGATCTAAGCCACGTGTCACTACATGCTTAGTGAAACCCAAAATTCAATACCTATCATGAATTGACGGTCAACATGAAATCTCTTTGTTTATGCGATTCTTATGAATTTGTTATTTACCATAACATTTCTTCCCATAGAATCTAGTTTAAATTTATTTTTTAGATTTCACCATCATATATTTTTCCAAGTCACTATATCTGTTATCCAGCCTACTTGTTCAACAGACCAGATCGGTCTCACAAGTACTTCATTTAGTCTCGGTCTTATGTCAAGGTCTGGGTTTCTAAATTGAAGAGAAAGCCACCCTTTTATGCCTAACAAAAAGATGCGTTTCAACACTTCTTAGAGAGTGATTGATCGTAATTCAACGGGAATCCATACAAACACTTTAAGGTCTCTCTTGACCTTGAAGAAAGTGATTCATGCCCGGGATCAACTGTTTTGTGTCTATTTTGACATCACTCTTCCCCTATATATCTCGCTTTATTTCCTTATCTTTCACACTCTATGCACGAAAATCTTTGATTTTCCAAACTTACCTTATAATCTTATGTTTGGATGACAGCTATTATACAGATAAGATGCTGACTCAGCCGACAGACTAACGGCCTCAATAGTGAGGTGATGGGCACGTGTGCAAAATGGAACAGTTCTTCTCTCTCATGCGTAATCATCGGGGATGCCAACCGTCGCGCTTCAGTCAAATCCTAAACCGTTTCATTGTATCAAGAAGATTTGGGGATGATATTTCTCTCTTCTCTACCCACGGTATAAAAGGAACACTTCTGCTTCATTCCCAATTTACCACATTCAAAACTCAAACGAGCAAAATCGGACGATTTCTTATATACTGTTCATCATCTTTTACCTTCAACCATGGCGGATTCTTCATCAGTACAGGAAACCTCCTCCCGCACAAATATTCTTCCAATCCGTGCTCAACAAAGTCTGGTGATTGATCTCAACCCTAAGGCTTACGAGAATTACATGTATCCCATGGTGGAGTGCCTCAAATACTCTCCGTTGGTGCTCACTCTTTCCAAAGTCGAGCTTGTACCAATGGAATGCCTTTCCTAGGTCTTCTCCACAGCCCATTATGACATATCAGTGGATCGCATCTACTTTGATCTTCTTTCACACAAGACCTCCATCTCTAAGCAACGATTATGTTGGCTCCTAGGCTTTGAAGCCGCTGAATCTAAGGTTAATCCCGACACCATTACCGTCGGGCAATTATTTTCGATGTTCTACAATATGGGTTACACGGAGATTCTCACAACGGTCACCAAGATTCAAGAAATCGTGTCTCCCTCCTCCATGGAATGGTTTCTTCACCATTCTCTTCAAAGGGCTCTCTGAGCGTAGTTCTGGTTCTGATGGGGCCAGCAAACTGTTTATGACCATTCTCTATGGTCTATATCACGGCCTTAACCTCGAATATGGCTCGGTTCTATGGCAGCAACTCATTCAGAGCCTTTCCTCCTCCTCTCGCCACACTGAGGTATCCTACGCCAGGTTCTGGATGCTCATCACCAAGCGGGCCATGGATAAACTTCATGTTCCTACTGTTGCAGGTTCCCTTCTCTCCAACATCAGCGTCTTCCACACCACCAAAATCATTGTCACCGATCCGACAAAATTTTCTTTCGTCGGATCCATTCCGGACTCTATGTCCGCTGGGGGTCAAAGGAGAGCATCATCATGAAAGCCTACAAGGACTTTCATCCTTCGGGCCCAAGGGAACTTTCTGCAGAAATGGTTTAGTCCATTAATGATGCAGATAAACCTGCTGCTAAAGGAAAGAAACCCGAGCAAGGGAAGATAAAGAAAGCAGCAAAGGGGGCGAAGGGTCCTTCTCCTAAGAAGCGAAAACCCTCAAAACCAGATCTTTCCCCACCAGCGAAGAAGAAGAGAGTCCAACCCAAGAGAAAACTGATTCTGTCTTCTTCCTCCAGCGACTCGGAAGAGAACCACTCTAACTCAGATGAGTCAGCTAGAGGCTAAACCCCACCTCACTCCCCTGATCATGAGGTACATATTTCATCAAAAGCTCCTTCACCTTCTCCTATACCCACCTCATCCATTCCCATCATAACCTCCTCCATTTCCATTCCCTCCATATCTAACCCTATTTCCATTCCCCCCATAACTACTTCTCTTCAAACCACAACAACCACCCTTCCCTCACCAGTTTTTACAGATGCCACCACCACTACCACCCGTGAGGTTCTAACCAACGTATCTGATACGGGGGTTTCTACTTCACAACCCGAACCTACATCTGCATCCGAACCCACTATCACTATCGAACCACCCACTGCACCCTTATCTCCCACTCCATGTGCTGAAACCGAAACCTTTTTGGGAGGGGAAGATACCGTTTTTGACTCCATCTACTACAGCCCCTATCAACTTCAGAGTGATGATGATGATGATGCTCCGGTCACCAAAAAGCACATCAAGGAGCTCCACGAGAAGATTGACAATCTTGTGGCTTCTTCCTCCTCCTCAACATCTCACTTTTCAGAGGCTGTTATTCAAAGTATGGTGGAGTCACTTACCAAAGCACATGAAGCCTCTATCAGCACAGTTGTTGCTGCCATTGATAAATCCACGCAGGCTAGTGCTGTGGCGACTGAAAAAGTCGAAAAACTATTTCAAGACGCGAAGTCTTGCAAAGAAGCCCATGATCCGAAGTTGTTGTCAAGAGTTGTGTTTCAGATGTCCACGGAGCTTTGTCTAATATCATTGAAGCCCATGATCCGATTCTCAACTATTCGGTGAGGCGAAGTCTTGCAAAGAAGCTCGCTCCTGCTCTTGCCCTTATTAGCCGTATTGAAGGCATTCCTGAGCAGGAGGACCATCCGAAACAAGGGGGAGAAAAGAAGAAGTCCACAGCTCAACAGAAACCCCCTCCAAGTTCCATACCTCAATCTATTCCATTTTCATCACTTGTCCCTCCGAAAGCACCCAAACCAACATCTGGTCCTTCATCAGGTTTGAGTGCTCAAGCCAAATCCAAACAAATTGCTGATGACAGTGATGAAAGTGATGATCAGGAGCCAATTGTCAGCTTGGTCAGGAAGTAGACCAGAGAGAGAGAGCTGGATGAAAATGCTCGAATAGTCAGGGAAGTTGAGGCCAAGGAGCGGAAGATGAAGGAGGCTCATGATCTCCTTGAAAGCAGGAAAACTTTGTTTCCTCCTTGGACCCTCGAAGTGCTCATCAAAGAAGCCATTGAGTCCCCTTGCACTCTGTGGCTAGAATCGGTCGTCTCACTAGACCGTGTCAACTCAGTCGATTCCCAGTTCAACATGCCCCTGACCCGAAAGGCCTTCATCTTCCATGCGTTCGCTCATATAGCTGAAGTTCCCTACCCTCACCCGAAGGTGGATAGGGAGCTTATAGACTATTACCTGAGGGCTGCTCAACCTCAGTACCAAACTTGGAGCGTACAGAAGATAACCAACGTTCGGGTACTCAACCATGTTCGTGAAGGTAACTTTGTCAATGTCAGATTCAAGGTCTTGAGTGGATCTGAAAAATCTGAGCATTCTATCTCTCTGGCTGATCTTCCCAACCTCAACCCTCACAATTGGATCGTTCTGCACAACATTCTTCTTGTCCATGAAGCTGAATATGGTCCGATCATAGACCATTTCAAGAGAATGTTAGTTTGCTATATCTTGGAGGTGGCTAAGCTTGATCAAGAGGTTGCTAATATCCTGAGAAAGAAGCCCATCATCACTCCAGTTGGTTCTGCTAGCGATATAAACCGAATGAAGATGGGAAAGATTGACCCGAAACAGAACTCAGTCATATTCACTAGAGCAGAATGCCAGAAATGCCTGTTTTCTTTGGCTGACAAACATCTCTACACCACTACTTGTCTGGAGCATGTTCTGGGTATAATCAATCGTTGCAAGCAGAAAACGGATAGTGATAAAAAGTACTTCAATGATATGATAAACTGGTATATTCACTTCCATCAAACACTTCTTGCTATCATCCCCTGCCTATTCAAGACAGTCAAGAAAGCCAGTGCTGCGGGGGAAGCAAGCTGGAGTGAAGTCTCGTCCCAATTGACGCAAAGGGGGAGATTGTTGGGTTCTTAGTGTTGCGTCTTGGGCTCGCTTCCTAGCCCATCTTTTATGCGGTATGGGCCTGTCCATCCGTATCTTATGTTCTAGGGTTTGTGTATTTATAGATGTTTGCATGCATCTTTTACGTAACTGATAGATCAGGGTTTTTACGGAGTAATTATAGAAGATATCTTTTTGTAACCCTAGAATCCTCTACAGCGGAAGTTCTTCATCGAGCTCTGCTGAGGATTCAAAGTTCTAATCATTCGACACATGCAAATCCATTCTTGAGTATTGCTTTACATTCTTTATATACCTGTTTCAAAGATCTAATCGATCTAAGAGATTTTTATCTCATCATCATCCATACAACCAGACGACAGATCACACATCATATGAGGTCATTAAGTGTCTATATTACGAAAAAGTATCCATGATCCAAATATATAAAATTAAGATACCAAAGAACTAGTAAACATAATAATAGTAAAATAGTTTTGTATAATAAGCTAATATGTTCACAATAAAGATATGCATAAAGCCATGTACATTAGACGATGATATTTGGTTGATTCTTGGGCGGGTGACATTCAGATGTTCATCAATTTTATCCAAGATAGTGGACATATGTTTGTTCATGTAATGACATAATACTCACCGATAAGGATATCCATGTTAGAAAAAATTTGACATTTAATAAAAACGAAATACAATATAAAATCATTATTTTAATGTTAATTAGTCGATACATATTGAATTGGTCTAAATCTAAAACCAGTACAATGTATTCTTCCTACACTACTGCCTATGGTGTCTACCATCAATATATATAACAATGATACTTAGATTGCATCTTCATCGAATAACTCATTAAGTTATTGAAGACATGCAACAAGTTAGCAATTTTCACCAATTTTTTTGCAAGGACAAATGGAAACACATGATCCATGAAGTGTGTAGATGATAAATGAGCCATTATATACTCCCCTAACTGCAAGTCATAACAAGGCAGAAAGATTTTGATCAAAACATGTCACACCCCCAAACTGGAACGGCGGAAACGTTCGGGGGCGGAGGACGTCATGTAGAATGTCACAACAACTGTATAATAGTAATCAAAGAAACAAAAACCATTATATTAATAATATAAAGTTTACATTATATTTAAAACATTATTACACTTACATTAAAACTATAGCAAAATATAAGATATAAAGCTTCGTCTTTGTAACACCTAAGAGAGTACCTGTCTATTAACGATCCTAAGAATATAAGTGGTTTGAAAAAGTGTCAACATTAAAGTTGGTGAGTTCATATGTATTTTGTTTTTGAAAACAAGCTCTTTTTTCTTTGTAAAACATGAGGTGTCACTCCATAAAATCCTATATTTTCTGATGTGATGAATGATAAGTAAAATGACTCTTACTAGTTCCTTGTATGAGTACTTAGTGTATACATGTTATATACAATCCAGATCGAGCAAACAATCAACTGTGTGATTCTGCCCCAAGCCCACAATCAAACAAAGAACAAGAAATTATGCGGAAATTACACATCCCATTGTTTGTCAGATCCTCATTGTATCTAACACTGACGTATTCACTAGGTACTTACAGAGTTAACTGTAATAGTCCTTTGAATATGATGAAAGTGTTCTTTAAGAAAATCCAATATTTTCTTAGTAAGAATTATGACCATACCGGTTCCTTCTATAACCACTTAATTTATACCGGTTATATATGAACAGATATCAAACGGACAGTTGAATGTGTGGATCTGCCCTAAGCCCACAACCAAACAAGGAACAGGAAGTAAGTCGGAAACCATACATTCCACTATCTATCGGATATTATTTATATATAACTCTGATGTATAAACTATGGAAATCATAGAATTTAACAATTAAAGGTCCTTTATGTTATACTAGTTTGTAAATAAGTGTTGAACCTTTTGTTATTATGTTCCTAGTTCCACATGTTTAACTGTAAAGTGTTGTTTTATAAAATAATGATGTTTATCCTGGAAAATCCTATATTTTCCATAAAGCTGAATTGTAGTTCTAAACTTTCCAAGACTGAAAAGTACAAGTATTATGGCCATACTTAATTTAGTGATACATAGTTTTATTAATAAATAAAGCTAACTAAAGATGTCTTTGCACTGTAAACTGGATATGAAATTAATACCCTCCTTTGATTACTTAGTACATACAAATTATATAAAATCAAGATCGAATAGACAATCGACTAGGTGAATCTGCCTTAAGCCCATAACCAAATAAAGAATAGAGAATGAGGCGGAAAACACACACTCTACTGTTTACCGAACATTAATCTTATATAACCTTGATGTAAGTACTAAGTAATCATAGAGTTATTTCCCTTTAGACTGTGTAAAAGTATATCTTTACATAAGTAATTAGTTAATACTTATTGTGAATATTCATTATAACCATACTAATATGACTAGTGGTCTACACGACGCTCTTCAGGCGTCAGAAAATTTATGATGTTTGTCACTCCTAAACATCAGTTCCAACTGTAGCTACAATTCAGGGTGTGGGATTGTCAGTCCCTTATGGATCTATACAAAAATCCATGCTCTCCCTCCAGGAGACTGTGGTTATAATTAGGATTTTAATGGGTATCATATTTGATACATAAAGCGGTTCACAATCCTTTATTAACTAGTTTACATATAGTGAAAACCTTTTAGTAAATAACATGTACCTTTGTAAAATAATTCATTCGTTCCATAAAATATACCTATTATAGTTTATAGGTTTATTTTTCTGTGTTAGTATGAAAATCATTATGTATCAACATCTTTTTGAGAAATCGTTTGTAATTTAATAGTACCAATATTTTGCAAGTTTAGTACATTTCATGTTTAACTGTATATATATTATGGTAAGAACATAAATAAACAATTTATATTTTTAAACACAAGATTTCATGTGTTTCACTTGTATTCCCCCTCCCCCCCCCCCCCCCCTAAATACATTGAAAAAGCTTGGAAAAATATGGGGGTATGAACTCACCTTAGGTGTGGTAACGGTTTTGAATACAGAATAGAAACAGTGACCTTCGGGCTGGAGGGGTAAGGATGTCATTTCCTAATTGATTTAAACACATAATAGTATGAGTGAAATTGGATGAAACTAAAATTTATGTGTTCTATAAACACCTAATAATTGAAGAATACTCACCAACACTTAATTCTACTTTGAGGTGAAGACCCTCTGGAACTTGAATTTGAGAGGATGAAAGAAAATGGGTTTGATAATTTGAGAATTTGAGAGAGGGGTAAGGATGTCATTTCCTAATTGATTTAAACACATAATAGTATGAGTGAAATTTGATGAAACGAAAATTTATGTGTTGTATAAACACCAAATAATTAAAGAATACTTACAAACACTTAATTCTACTTTGAGGTGAAGACCTCCTCGAACTTGAATTTGAGAGGATGAAAGAAAATGGGTTTGATAATTTGAGAGAGAATGGTGAATATTCGAAAGTTTACTTACTGTGAATGAATTATGAATTGTGATCCCATATAGTACATTAAATATGAAAGAAAGGATAAGAGGTGGATATTTTCTTTGGTAACAATACCATATCACATTGGGAAGTTGAATTAAGGATAAGATAAGAGATATTTAAGGGGTTTTGGACCATAACTTCACATGGAGGTTAGTAAATCCAGTCCTAAATTCAAAGACAAAAAGGAAATTCGGTCGTGTGATCCAAGGAAAAAGTGAATTCGGTTTTAGCTTCCTTTAGTAGAGTGAATTCAGTTTCACATCATAGCAAGAAGGGGAATTCGGTCATGATTCTTCTTTAAATGGTTGTGCTCAATTTTGATTTAATTCAGTAGCATGAATTTTTGGTTTTGATTAAGGATTATATTCCCTAAATCGTAAATCTAATGAATATAAGGTATTTTAAGCCTTAAGTCTTAAACTTTAGACTTATGTTGATTTATACTAATGTAAACTAACTTCGGTTTTAATCCATGCTAAGTTGTAACCTTATACACAAGCCCTAAAGGCTATAGAGGATACAATGCAATAAGGGTTGCAATTTAGATTCACTTGTGCTAGGTTAGGGTTTGGAATTTGCTAGGTTTAAAATTTCGGATTGTGAAAAAACATATATGGTAATCTTCTATCGGAAATAAGAACTCTTCATTACTAATCTGAGTTTGGGTCATTACCTCTATCTATAACAGTAATGAGAAAGTAATGTGTGATATTATACAACCATCGACATGTTGATCCACTGACCAAAACGTGACACCCTGAAAGTGTCTCCTGTGCTGGGGCATGTTACAGCCTAGCCATAGTTTCCTGACCTAATTCATGTTTATAGGTTATAGCGACACACGCTTCATATATAGGACATGTTGTAAAAATATTAAAATTACCATATTATTTTGTACTATAATTTAATGTGTTTCATATGGTTATGGAATGTTATATTTATTCCAGACTAGTTCAACAGATTCCTGACTAGTTCTTCAAATTACAGAGACTATGTTCTAGGAGTTTACTAGTACTAATTATTCCTAATACAACTATTACTCACACAAAAATCCAAAATAGCAACAATATCTACTTCAAACGAAATACTTCATCTAAAAAAGTACTAACAACACACTACATTTTAGACATCAAATAATGATTAAAAAATAAAATAATATGATTAAAATAACAGCACATACCCATAAAAACTTGTGCCCTTTACTATCAGACGACATTTTTCACAAAATCATAACTCCGAGATGTGTTTCCTTGTAGTCTAAAATGTCTGCTGGAGAGACTCCTTTAATTATGAAATACGATTATGTATCATTTTACAAAATATTATATGTAAGGGACTAGATTAGTGGGTAGGGTTTAAGATGTTTGTGGCCTGATAAAAAACAACTCTGGAATGCAGCGTTCTGTATCATATGGTTCTTTTGCAAAATAAAAAAATGTGGTTATTAAAAAAAGGTTTCAAGAGTTGGTTAGGATAAAGTTAATTTACATTGTTTAAATTTCGAGATCATATTAGACTTATTAACGGTTCTAGGCATGGATCAGAAAAACCATGTATGTGTCTGAGTTGGCTTACGTAAATGCCCTAATGGACTTTGTAAAGCCGCCCCTCCCTCGACGTGATGTTGACCCTCGTGGACTATTCTAAGCAGCTTAATCCATAGAAAAAAGAAAATAGTTGGAGTTAAATCATCATGAGATAATCAATTCATTATTTTATATGAAGTTTAGAAAGTTAGAAGTGAAAATAATAACACTTAAAAAGTTTAAGGGAAAAAAGTGTCGAGTTGACAAAGTAAGTTGACCAAAGGGTTGACTCAATTAATTGGTTAGACTACAAAAGTTTAGAAATGATGGGGAGGGAATTATCCAAATTGAATTTAAAATCTTAAAATAGGAGTTTATGATGGAAATTGGAAAAATGAGCTAACTTGAGGGACCAAATAGTTAAATTTTGGAAAATAAGATGTATTCTTCTTCCCTTCATTCATTTGGATAGTTTTTTGAATCAAGGGAGAAGAACTTATGGCAATTTAACTCATCTTCATCATCTAGAGTTTGATTCAAGTGGGGAATTGAGCATCTAAGCAAGATAGGGAAGAAGAAAGGCTTGTAAGGTATAATCTTTTCTCCTTTAACCTAGAAAATTTGAATATGTGAAGTGGGTAAGATTTAACTATCGATTTTTATGGAATTTATTGATTAGGGTTTCGATTTCTAACATAACATAAGTAAATTTTGTTACTCCAACCTCAAACCAATTATTATTTTGGTGGATTGAATGATTTGGTGAAAACCCTCATGAACCCTAGAAAGCTTATATTGGGGATATTACAATGGATGATGAAATTGGATTGGATTCTATGACCTAGATGATATTTGATATCAAAAACTCTAATTAGGATGCTAAAATTCATCCGTGACGGTAGAATCAAGTATAAACATGAAATCATACTGTTTTAGGGACAATTATAATGAAAACAATGGAATTCCTAGTGGTTGAAAACTTGTAGTGTAAAGAAAGTTAATTACGGTGAATGGATACTCTTGGAATGATTTGAATGCAAATACGTAAAGGACTAAATGATCTCCACTTGAATTTATTGAAGATCTATCCATAAGGGTATTTTGGGAATTTTAGGGATAACTACATGATAATTATCATATTACAAGTGAATGACATTCATGAACATCAATTGAAACTCTAGATATGTTATTGAAACATTTAAATGAAGGATAGCTAGTGAAGTTCCAGCTCTAATGATTATTTTGACCTAAGGGTAATTTTTGAACATGGAATGGAATTAAGGATTAGTATAGTTTGATAAAGAGCTTGCAATGAGATAAATTGTGGTTCTATGTAATTAACAACATGCAATGATGTATTAAATGATTTGGGAATAAGTCATATTGATTCAAGAGTGTTTTTCAGCAACTTTAGCTCTTAGCCCTTTCATTTGAGTGTTCACAAACATTAAGAACATTACACTTTGATAGAGGACTTAATGAATTAAGTTGAATGTTTTAACATGATAAAATGTCCTCTAGTAGTGCTTAGAAACCTTTAAAAGTGTTAAATTGGTAACCAAAAAGACCAAAACCATCCAAAATAATTTAAGACTCAAAAACTGGGGTTTTTAGGGTGTTGGGCTGCTACATCACGCAACCCGCATGGCCAGGCACACAACCTGTGCACATGCATCCGATTTCCCAACTCGACCAAAAATCTGAATTTTAGTAGTTCTTCATAACTTTCGCATACATACTCAGATTTACTCGAGGTTTTAACCTACGTTCATAGTTTTTCATAATGAATGGTTTGAAGAAATAAAATGTAATAGTTGAAACCTTGAGGGTATTTGGGTCATTTTAATGACTTGTGTCCATATATGGTGTAAGTAGAGTTTGAAGAGGATTCCTCTAGAGAAAGGAACTACAAGAGCACTAGCTAAGTTACGTGTGATTGATGTGAGTGCATGTTGGAATTTTCCTTATTTGGGGTACATGGAAAAGTGAATATTATATAATGAAATGCTCTCAATGAAAATATGATAAGTGTTTTCGGTCACAAACCCATGAAGCTCACGAGACATTTTTGTCTTATGTGCCTCTTTTTAATGCCATGTATCCTAGGTTGTAGTTAAGGAGAAAAGATGATAGATGGAAGTAGAAATTATGAGATAGAGATTGGAGTGGAACTTGTTAAGTTTCCTATTTATTGTATTGATGTAATTCTTATTTGCTTACTATGGTTTGTATGATGCTTAATGGTAACACCTAATCTTTTAAGCAAAAATGTTGTTATGGGACCAATTTTTGTTAAATATGGGTTAATATGCATCATGATTTTGTTAAAACCAAAGCAATTTAAAGTTTGAAAATTTTGGAAAAAATTACGGTGTTATGGTTTGGTATCAAAGCCATAGTTTATGCAAATTAGGATTAGATCATTCCGATCCTAAGCTTAGACTTTGGTTATGGAAAGTGTGAATGAGTCATAGGATTGTTATGCTTTAAGTTAGGTAGAATCTTGTGGAATAGGTGACATAAATAAATTGCCATGCTACATGTTTATGAACCTAAGTAAGATGGACTTGTAGAATACGACTTGAGTACTTCTAAAGTGTGTAATGGACAGTGCAAAACAATGGATCAAACCACCTAAGTGGTGAAGTCACGGTCAGTTATATATGATGTGGGTATAATAGTATAGGGCATGTACTATTATAAGCACATGATAGATACCTAAACTTGGTGGAACCATGAAGGAGTTTTGTGTAGTAAGGATTTGAGTGTGGTAGAGATTCATTGAACGCCTACCTTATGTGAAATAACAGTTGTGAAAGAGTTTCAAGTATGTTAATTGATAATGAAAAGTTTTGAGAACTTTGACTTTTATGTCAAAGTCAAACAACTAGTATAAAATGAAAATTACTTGGTATACATATGATAAATATTCAAAATTGAGTTTCGACTATTTTATTAGTATTGTTAGTGAGTTAGAAACACCAAGGAATGAAACAAATTGAGCTATTAAATTTGTTAAAAAAACAATTTGCTAAAAAGGAACACAGTTAACTTATCGTAAAAGTCTAAATGGGATAGGAATTGGAATTCCAAATATATGATTAAGAAACTAGTTGAAGTTGGTTATTAGGGATAAACTTATGATATTAAATAGGCATAACACCGATAAAAATCATGCCAAATTTAAACTTTTTAAAACATTTCAAACCAATGATTATTACAAAATCTATTTTCAAATAGTATAATGTCAGAGTATCCCAGAATCAAAACATGAAAACATAAGGAGGTGTACGATCACGCCTTCGCATTCCCACGACCATCAAAAGTATCTAAAATAAAAATCGATAAATGTAAGCTCGAAGGCTTAATGGGTTACCCCCAAAATACTAACGACATAAAATATATCAATAACATATAAGCAAACGGCATGCATAATGAGCCTTTAGCATGAATGCACCGCCTCGCAGGCCTTCAACTTATGTGGACCTCTCTCCATGCCTTCGGCACGTCTAGACCGACTCATCGGGCCTACAACCTATCCGAACCGCTCATCGGGCCTTCGGCCTGACTGGACCGCCTCGCAAGCCTTCAGTCTATACGGATCGCCCTAGGTATGTTGGCCTTCAACATAAAGCAGGACTACCTCAACCCAACCACCAATCAAATAACCATGTGTACATAACTAGCATATATAACATTCAAACCGATCTACCAGATCAGTAATCATAAAAACATCCTATAAGAAGGATACCGACCAAACCGGTCAATAACATAGCATCATCCTATATACCTAAATACCGACCTAACCAGGTCACTAAGCATATCACCATCCTAATTACTAGGATGTAAGTAAATAAGCATATCATGAAATAACTTGGATAGAAATTCGTAAAGGGTAGGCATTGGTGCCTTCGACCCTGTTAGTATAATGAGGACAACTCACCTCTTAAGTAGCTCCGAATGGTATTATCAATCTCCTATAAATACAGCTCCAACACTAACACCCATATCCACTAATAATTTAATTTCGTAAGTTCCCAAATTACCAAAATACACCTAGAAGTCAAAACTAGTCAACCCTTGGTCAAAGTCGAAGTCAACGGTCAAGGTCAACAGTTCACTGACTCGTCCAGACCTTCTAGAACTCAAGAAGTGAAAGGATCCTAGTTAAATCAACGAGTTCCTAGGAAAGTCGTCGAGTCCATGCGTATCCAAGAGTTGGGAAAACCCTAACAGTTGTACTGTTGAATTGTCGAGTCCATGCGGAAACCCATAACAGCTAATCTTTATCGGACTCGCCAAGTTGACTATGCAACTCGTCGACTCCCTTTATTTTATTTCCCATTCAGATGTTTTTAAGCTACCCCAAAGCTCCAAATTATAGATCCAGCTTCCTAAGGCACATATTCCACGTATAGTTGCAAACTTTACATACATGCAAGGTCTTAAAGGCTTAGAACACTAAAACACAATTCTAGAATGAGGTTCAGGGCATGGTGAGAGGTTCATATAAGATAAATTTGATAACTTTATGAGTATGAAACTTGGAGGGGTCTAGATATGAAGTTGTAACTTCATATCCTGGCTAACAGCCGAAATGGCTCACACATATATAATAAAAATGGCCCTAAACTTAAGCATGGAGAGATCTAGCTAGGGAGAAGTCAAGATAATGACTTGTTACCTTCAAAATGATGCCAAGATGAGATAGAGTCAGATTCACAAGCCCTTCTTTGTTCCAAGCTCCAAACCTTGTTCACAAAATGTATCAAAACACTTTTTAAATCTCACAAACACACAGGAACAAGGTCTCACTGATTAGGGTTTGTTCTCGAAGTCAAGAGGTAGTAAGGGACTGGAGGTGAGGGCTTATGGCTATTTAAATAGGGTATAAACCCTAAAAATTAGGGTTTCCTCTTGCAGCTCCTAATTGTCGAGTCTGGGTCCTCTAACTCGTCGACTATGTTTAATAATCCACACGGGCTAACCCGTGTCTACATGATGATTTGGGGCAACCAAATCGTTGAGTAGGTCCGTAAACATGTATATAATGCTTTAAAACTTATACCTAGGAGTCAGGGTCTTATAATTCTCTCCCAATTGAACTAGACTTCATCCTCGAAGTTTGCTGCGGTGAACAAGCGTGGGTAGTGCTCCTGCATTTCTGCCTTCGGCTCCCATGTCCACTCGGATCCCTTCCTGTACTCCCATTGTACCTTTACCAGAGGTAGTTTCTTGTTCCGTAGAACCTTTACTTTCCTTTCAAGAACAACTAGTGGCCTCTCCATATAATTCAGGCGCTCATCGACCTGCATATCGTCGAATGATACAACTGCACCCTCATCTGCTATGCACTTCCGTAACTGTGACACATGGAAAGTGTTGTGGACCTGAATAAACTCCTCTGAGAGATCGAGTCTATAAGCTAGCTTGGCAACCCTGGAAATGATCTTGAATGGCCCAATGTATCGAGGACCCAATTTCCCCCTTTTTCTAAAGTGAATCACACCCTTCCAGGGTGAGACATTCAGGAGTACCATGTCACCCTAGCAGTTGTGCTAAAAGGGCGATACTTGTAGTCGTGCCTCATATAGAATGTCACAATTCTAGCAGCTACGCCCAAGTGATGGAACTAGCAGTTGTGCTTGACAGTTGTGTCATTGACAACGATGGGATTCATACCTATTCCTTAGGATAATCCTTACGAATGAATGAATGAATGAGAAATAGCTGATTCTTAGGGTAGACCCTTAAGAGTAAAGAAGATAATGGGGATGGGTAAGTGGGTTAACTGTTTGATGATTAAATATAATAATTATATTATTGTTGGTTGAAAACGCTATGTACTCACCAAGTTTCCCAACCTAACTCACTCAGTTTATTTATATCATAGGTGTTGATATGAAGTCACATTACACTGAAAGATTAAGGAGATATAAATCACTAGTGATAATGAATGTAAGTTCGGTTTATACTTATGTTTATGTATTGACGATGACATCCCAAATGTTTTAAAATGAATAAAAATACTTTTCTTTGAAAATACCCTGATAAGGTATTTATCATGTTTCACTGGGAACAAATTCGACATATTTTTATTAAAAAAAGATAGTCTGATTTTTATAAAGCATAAACAAAATCGGTCTTTTCTGGCTGTGAAAATGGGGATGTCACAGGTTACATGGTGTAATCCTAATATGCACACTATCTAAATGTTGGATAAGGTGTCTAATTCCATAACTATTTTTGGTATGTACTTGACCCTGTTTAGCATGGTCCATTTGGGTTGCATGGCATCATGCATTTGGATAGACTAAAATGAGAGAATTAACACTTGTGGTTTATTAATATGTTATAAGTTATAATATATTAATAATAATCTTATTTAATTAGTATTAATCAATAATTAATTTAGAATTAATTAAGTGATCAAAAGGTGACTAATTAAATATATGGGTTGATTATGTAAATCTCTCATACTTGTATAGTGGGCTTAATGCTCCGTGGATTATCAAGTTGGGCTAAGGTTCATAAGATGCTCCATGGATGCTCCATTGGAGTTACAAACCCATGGGTCATGGAAATGAAGAGTCATGTCACATTAGGGTTTACATGGTGTAACCCTAGATGTAACACACTATATAAAGAATATGATGCACACCAAAATCGGTCACTAGAAGAGCAAGTGAGGGCTATCCGATTTTAGAAGTGTTATACATTCTCTCTAAGTCTTTCAAAGTGTACTTGCTAGCCAATTTGAGGCATCATACTTGTGGTACTAGGCTCACAAGGTTTCCAAGGAATCAAATCAACTACAAGGTATATAATTCTAGCCATCTTTTATATTTAAAGTTCCCCATGCTAGATAGGATTATGAACCTTGGAAAAGTATTTTGCATTTATTTTGACAAACATAGATCCATGGTTTTCTAGGGTTGCATGCACACCTTATGAGTGTTAGAATTTTCAAAACCCAACAATAAAGACCCCATTAGTTGGATAAATTGGCACTAGTGCATAATATGGAGTTCAAGCCGATTTCCAAGTATCATATCTTCTTCTCATGGTTATTCCATGTGTTGGTGATGTTGTGTCAACCATTTGAGGTGTCACACTTGGGGCACTAGGATCTCGAGATTCATGGAGTCCAACTACAACAACAAGGTATGTATTATATCTATTTTATTACCCAAGTATCAAATTTTGTATGCTAGTTAGGGTAATACATTGGAATATTCATATTTGCATGTGTAATAGACAAAAGATAGATCCAAGGTATTTAGGTTTGTATATACACCATAGGAGTGTTAGAATGCTCAAAATTCATCCATAATTAATACCTGAATTAAGCACTTAATGGTCATTTGTGCAAAACCAGATTGTACACTGGGTGTACTGATTTGTACGTTGCGCATACAACCAAAGGATTCAGTACGCTAAGCTTACTGATGAGCTACGTTGGGTTTATGCTCCCTAGTGGAGTGTGGAATTCGTTGGGATTTTGTGCTATTTGGGACCTTTTCAGCCTTAGGCATGGACCAATTAAGAGTTATTGGGTATTTATACTTGTTTTGGACCATAGGTGGCATGGTTGGGTCTATTGGGCCTTATGGCCCATTATTATTGTGGACCATAGTTGTTAGGCCCATTTAGGAGGAAAGGCCTTTGGGCCATATTAGAGGAATTTGGACTTAGAATTTTGGATCCTTGGTTAGGTTTTGTCATTATCCTAATTAAAGTAATTTGTATATTTATAAAGTGTGAGATTTTGGATTGGTGGCCGAGCAGCTATTGTTTTCAGCAGACCGAGGTGAGTCTCTTCTTGGTATTACGGGTCGAAGGCACCAAGGCCGGTCCATTATCTATTTATGCAAAATGTTAGTTGTTCTGTGTTAGATGTATTGATCGGTGTGTTAGATGTATTGATCGGGTTGAAACACACCTAAGTAGGAGGCCCAATATGATATGTTGGGTTGAAATATATCGTAGGGCGGGGCCTATTGTGATACGTTGGGTTAAAATGTGCCCATGGCGGGAGCCTATATTTGTGTTGGGTTGGAAATGAACCCTAAGGTTGGGCCCATTTGTATGATTGGTATGTGTTATTTTGGGAAACTCACTAATCTTTTGCTTATAGTTTATTTGGGTTCTTTTAGGTACTTCTGATATTAAGGGCAAGGGCCTGGCTTGATGGTGTAACATTCACTCTCCAACATTTTCGACATTTAGTGTTATGGATACTTTGATATTTTGTCATGACTTGATGTAATGGATTTCTTTTAAACGATTTATGAATGAAATTCCTATATTTAAAAATGAAAAATTTTATCTGGTGTTCGGGTTGTTACACACAGGCATCAAATTTCCATACTCGACCAAAAATCTGAATTTTAGTATTTTTATCATACTTTTGCATACAGACTTGGATTTACGTGCGATTTTCGCCTACATTCATAGTTTTACATAAGGAATGGTTTGAAACAAAAAAATTTAGTAATGGAACCCTTGAGGGGTAGTTTGGTCATCTGAATGACTTTTGAATTATCTTATGACTAATGAAATGTTTTGATATGGAACAAATTATAAAAAATGTATTTTTAAAATATATATCGCAAAGATGAAATGTTCATAACGAAAATGTGATAAATGTTTTAGGTCACAAAACCACGTAACTCACGAGACATTTATGTGTTATATATCTCTTTTTAATGTCATGTATCCTATGTTGCAGTTAAGAAGAAAAGATGATTGATGGAAGTACAAGTTATGGGATAAAGATTGGAGTGGAACTTGTTAAGTTCCTTATTTATTGTATTGAAGTAATTCATATTTGCTTGCTATGGTTTGTATAATACTTAATGGTAACACTCAATGTTTGATGTATAAATGTTTTTATGGGACCCATTTTTGTTAAATGTGGGTTAGTACGAATAATGATTTTGTTAAAACCATAGCTTTTTAAGATTTGAAAATTTTGAAAAAAAATTGGGGTATTACTTATACCTCACTCATTTTTTACAACATTATTTTCTTTTTCTCTATTTTACACAATTTCACAACCTTAAAAATAAAAAACGGATCAAAACCCAAATGGTGCTCTCTCAAACCCAAACCTACACCCGAACACAACTACTCCTATGGGATTTGCTCAATTGGAGAATTATATTAACCTACTAAACACCCAAAGTTTGCCACAAATACCATATCAACAAACTTATTTCAACCTCACCTCACATGATTAGATATAATTTTTTCACCAACATACTTCCAACAAAAGGTTCTTGGACAATGGCCAAATTTTCATCAAAAGATTTTTGGTGCACCATCTTCCATACTAATTTTCCTGACACAAAAAACCCTTTAACCAACTCCTACACAAAAACCAACACCTACACAAAAACCAACACCTACACAACCATCGGTATAATTTGTTACCAAAACTCAAGCTGAAGGTAGTCGGAAAAGGAAAGGGAAATCGAAAGAGAAAGAGAAAACCAAAGACAATCAAGATGGTCCACAATGGTGGGCGCCAGAGGAGGAATTTGCATTAGCGGAAGCATTGTGTGGACATCAAAAAATAACATTCAAGGAAAAGGTATGAAGAAAAAAGCTTTTTAGGAGGTGACGCTCCATGACTTTAATGCTTTTCTGAAAAGAAAAAAAAAAGGTTTCGTGTCGCAACACCAATTCACTAAGTAGCAAATGCTAAGAAGTGAACAAAAGTTGCACAAAATTCAACTTGATCTACAAGAAACTTTATTTAGAAAAGCAAAATGGTTGTTGTGACATCGATGTGTTTAAAGCCTCAAAATCATAGTATCGAGTGAAGATGGGTCAAGTTTTTGAATTCGAGAGCCCATGAGAGATGTTGAGAATAGATCCAAAATCGATTCAATGTCCAACGTCTTCGGAGGTGCAATCTAATAGGTCACGAAATTCGAGTTCGATGTATGTTTTTGATGCACAAACTCACATCGACCTTCAACAACCATACAAATGAAATTTTGAATGACATTGTGGAGATCTCGCCTCCTCAGCGGCAGATAGCAAGAAACAAGGCGAAGCGAGCGACTAAATTTGCAGAGGATAGTAAAAATAAAGCGAAGCACATGGCGTAAATAGAATATAAATTCAAGGAGCACATAGTACAACAATAAAAGAAAATTTGTATGGATGTGAGAACTTAGCGATTCCTGGAAGACAAGAAGGGGAAAACCAGGAACAATGAGAGCGAGAAGAAGCAATCCATCAACAACAAGAACACCTCAATGACTTGACAATTCTTAGAACAAACATAGGAGGTTTGGCATACGATGAAGTTGAAATGTTGCAAGGGTTGAAGGCAAAAATTTGTGAAAAAATTAAGGACAAAAATTTTAATTGGTTATCGTTGTATGTTTTATTATCGTAGAATTTTTTGGTCTTGTAATGTTTTTATTTTCGAATTAAATGTTATATAATTATTTAAATGATATGTTTTCTAATATTATATAATTTATTTTTATAAATATTGAAAAAAAAAATTGTAGAAAAAAATGTACAACAAAAACAACATGAAAATTAAAATAGTATGACATGGAGAATATTTTCTTTGTAAATATTTTATGGTCTTAATGTGGACTATGGAGGGAGAGACCCATGCCCACTCCACACTAGCATGAGATAATGGGTTAAACATCTTTTTCTTTAGCTAGAAATATGTTTGATCTTTTGAACTTAGCAAATTGCAATGGTAGTGATAATAATATATCTTAGTTATTATCGTACAATGAATGAGATGACAAATAGGCAACAAGCTAGTCGATAAAACATTTTTGTATGGAAATCAAATTCTTTTGAAAACTGCATGTATAGATCTAGGGATATAACATTGCTTTGTATAATCTATTGTGTTCGATTAAGAACCTCCACTGCATCTGATGTAAGGAAACTAAACGTATCAAATACAAATGATATAAACACGTGTTACTTTTCTATATACGATTTTTCATTTTTGGTGACTTGGTATATTGCAGCTTTTAAAACAACTTTGCCTCTAGCATGTTGTAGCATATTGTAGCAGATTTGTTACTACCTTTGTAAGTCCCAAATCCCAATGGCGTATCCAGGATTTCTGATCCACTATGCACCATCATAATAAATCTGATTCACCGGATGCACGACAATAACCATTTTTTTACACTATAATTTTTTTAATTTTTTAATATTTTGGAAAATGCAGGTGAATGAATCTACGACTTTCATATGGTTCTACATTGGCAACATAAGCAATACATCAAAAAAAGCGAAGACCTAAATTGCCAAAGTTGAATATGATGTCTAATTGCATTTGAACTTATATGATCAACTTCTCTTTTTCTTTTTCTTTCAGTTGATACAAGTTGGATAAGGTAAAACCTTAGTGGAAAGGCAAGACCTTTTGCGAAGGACTAGAAAGGGTTCTGAAAGATCACTAAACTCTTAACCTAAGTGGACATTGATTGGATGAATGGAAGGCGTAACATGAAAAGATGAAAAATACCAGTAGCCGTTTAAGATTCTTTCCATGACTCTGATGTCTGTCCATGGCCTTGGTTGCTGCCCTATCATGTTCTCAAGTTGACTCAACAATGATTTCGAAACTAATTAATGCCACTTTCATCGTTGCAACGTTTTTGAGCTAGGTCGATTGCGTTTCCACCATCCCAGTGTTACATATACACTTAACCAGTAGTTGGCATGCAAAGATCAACCGCAAAACCTAACATTCTACAGTAATTGATACGATGAAAAAGAAAGGTAACTAGGTAAGAAAAGGTGCAGCTTTACATTAAAAAACATGAAAAAAGATAGTGCTTCAAGTTGGCCCAATATTTAATTTCAAAGCAACAATATTCGTTCAGAAAAAGAAATTATTCTGATTCATTTAGTGCGCTCATGATTAACATTTTACATTGCGCACAGTGGAATTTAATAATACAACAGTACTCATTTCTTGCACAAGTCAAACTCCCTCTTTCTTTTTGTTACTTAAAGGAACAAAAAGAAGGTGAAAAGAGTTCATCTTTTAATTTCATCATTTTGTGTCGATTGGTAGACCGGCCCTAGCCAATTAACTGCGTGTGCCCTTTATCTTAATGCAATACTCGTACTAGCAATCAAAACATTAAACTATTTGTGTTGTGATCACAAAATCCGTACTGATTCATATTCCGTGGTTTTGTTTACCAAGTTTTGGCCTTTTGGGTAATGAAGTTGGCGTAGACGTCTAGCATATTAGAGTTAAATTGGTTTATAAAGAGGAGCCTTGAAATGTTTCTTTTTACCTTTATGCTTCCTTTCTTGTGTATGATGGGCTAGGTAGGACTTGGAGAGTGATGGTTTTAAATATTTTCTTTATGGTTGCTTTTTTTGCTCACCCTCCTCAAGTTGGAGTTTTTTATATGAGAACACATACAAGTGCACAAACTTTTCCACATATGGCCACCTTCCACTTGTTGGGAATGGGTTTTTGATATTGATGGACGATTCACGGATTTAGGATCTATTTGTTATGGTATTATACAAAGGGATAAATAAAACGGTTCGTTGATCGTACATAGAATAGTGAAAAGAAAGAAAGCGGAGCAAAAAACATCCAAATATCAACCAGTTGTAACTTTTGAACAAGATTAAATTTACTTTCAACCAATAAATGTTTATTGGTCTTGCGTGGTCCATCATTAAACCCAAAATCGGTTTGAAGGTTTCAATTTGAAGTTTTCAAAAACTTATTACACTTTCTTATTTTTATTTTTATTTTAGTGCAAATTGGGCTATATAGTGGTGTTCCTTAAAAGCTTGTTCCGTCTTAAATAGGGACATTGATTCAAATTTTTTAAAATTTGAAATACTTGTAGAAAAATGAAAACATTTTTTAATATCAGTGAGGTGCACTCAAAGTTCGACGCTAAAAACAGTAGTAGAGAATATAAGGGTGCTAGGTTTCATAAGAGTTCCAAATGAAAGAAAGATGAGTATGTATACTCATCTATTTGAAAACTGGATAAGTATGATGAAAAGTACGAAATCTAAAGCGCCAAAATGGTTTTCGAAAGAACAACTCAAACAATTCGAACTGCCTGGGCTGGAGCTACTACACAACAGTTTGGATTGCCAACTTTGCCAAGGCAACTTGAGCTACCTTTAAGTTGCCTTTGAAGAGACTCAAACTTTGGACCTTGGACACCTAGGGGTCTTGTCTCTTAACCTTGTCTTTGATCGTGTTTAGGATCAAACTCATCATGTATACACTTTTGCAAATCCTAACTTATATATTGGATCATCATTTAAATCCTTATTTGGCATTTATGTTAATTCCAATTACACTAAATGGCAATGACACTAGTGTATCCCATGAATCTAGATAATAACTTAAACACACCAAGCTCATATATAAGTGAACATATCATATTATATTATATTATAAATAAAATATTTTTTGTATTATATTATGAACTTTAAACCTCTATGACTTTTTAATTTACAATTTAATATAATTAATCTATTAAGTTAAAATATGTTATTAAATACAAAATATTATATTATTATATGTTGTTTTTTAAAGAAAAAACTTCAAAATCGTCCTTGTGGTTCCAAAACAAACCGAATTCAATCCTTAACTTTTTCTATCTAAAAAAAACGTCTCTGTCTCATGATATAAAATAAAATTCAATATACAAAAAATAAAATAAATTGCACAAATTATAATATGTCATATAAATAATTATTCAAATGATAATATGAATAACATATTCCTATAAACTAACAACTCTCGGTGACCTTGATTCAGATCGAAGTTGACTTGGATCGGTGGAAATGATTGGATTTTAGATACACTCTCAGAAGATTTAGCAATTATGCATCTTCTGGTTTTGCTTTCTCCAACTCTTTCTCAATCTTATTATGTATAAACATGTAAAAGCATTGTTGGATACATCGTAAGATAATTTTCATACAAACATTTTAAATGATGTGTTAACACTATTACAAAAAATTTAACATTTATTGATACAACATAAAAAAAAATTAACATATTGAGGTATTTTGGTCAATACCTTGGTGTGTGGCTATGATTTAGATGAGATACAATGGCTAAAATAGACAACACACAACATACATAAATATAATTTCACAAAAATAGATATTAAGTCACAAATAATGGTATTTTGATCAATTTAAGACACAATTATATTTTGGTCGATATCTTGGTCTTGTCTTGATGCATACAAAATAGAATGGCAAAAATATGCATAAGATTACAAAACAAACCTATACTATTAACCTTTATAAGCTTAGATGGTTAATCCAAAAACCAATATTGTAACACTACTACACAATGGACCTTCACCCACGAAAATTACCCACGGACCAAATCTATGGGTAATTACCCACACATTTGCCACCGATTTTCCACGACTTAAAAACTCATAATTTACAAACTACTTCTCACGAATTACACACAGATTATCCACAGAAAGAAATCTGTGGAAAATCCGTGGGAACAATATTGCCATCACCCACGTCGTACCCATGGATTTTGGAAAATGGGAAACATTTCCGGTCTGTGGGTAAAGCGTGGGTAATTTTCTACAGATTACCCACAGAAAAAGATTGTTTTTTTCATTTTCATCCCTTAAATGTTGTTTTTTAGTTCCATATTTCTATCGTTTTACTAAATCAATGATTTCTTTGTTTCATTAGTTTATTATTCTCATCCATGTACATATGTATGTGAATAATAAGTTGAAAAAACAAATGATATATTGGTTTATAAAGTATGTATGCATATATGTGTATAATAAGTTGATAAAACAAAGAAATACATTGGTTTATTATACATTATAAATGATAAAACAAAAACAATAACGTTAAATGATCAAAAATGGAAAAATTATTTATTGTTGTGGGAAATATGTGGGTAATTATCCACAGATTACCCACATACCATAATCGTTTTTTTAATTTTTCGACCCTCAAGCATTGTATTTTCGTTCCATGTTTAACATAATTTAATACATCATTGTATTTCTTTGTTTGTTCAATTTATTAGATACATACACATTAATGTATCGTTTACTAAGTTGATGAAAAAACGAAGTATACTGAAATATTAAGTATGTATGCATGTATAAAAGTATTTATGTATGTTTAATTTTATTTGTGAAATAAGTTTAACAAACAAGTCAATACATCAATTGATTATGTTTTGTAAAAGATTGGACGAATATGACAATATTTAATGATCAAAAATTGAAAAAATGATTCTGGTCTGTGGATGATCCGTGGGTGATTTGCCACGGATTACCCACAAAACAAAATTGTTTTTCCATTTTCAATCCTTCAACGTTGATTTTCGTTCCATATTTATATCAATTTACTAAATCAATGCATTTTTTTGTTTCATCAACTTCTTATACCTATACTCGTACATATGTATGTGAATAATAAGTTGATAAAACAAAAAATATATTTATATATTAAGTATGTATGCATGTATGTTTATAATATGGTGATAAAACAAATAAATACATCGATTTATTATACCTTATAAAGGATAAAAACAAATACAACAAAATTAAATGGTCAAAAACGGAAAAATTCTTCATTGATGTGGGAAATCTGTGGGTGATTATCCACAGATTACCCACACACCAAAATCGTTTTTTCATTTTTTGATCATTAAACGTTTTTTTTTTTTCGTTCCATGCTTAACATAACTTAATAAATCATTGTATTCCTTTGTTTTATCAATTTAATAGATACATATACATACACATGCATGTATGAGTTTACTATGTTGACAAATTAACGGAGTGTACTGAATTAACTGTTATGTATACATGTATAAAGGTATTTTTGTATGTTTAAGTGTATTTGTGAAATAAGTTGAACAAACAAGTGAACACATTAATTTATTAAGTTTTGTAAAAGATTAGATGAATAGAACAACATTTAATGGTCAAAAATTGAAAAAAAAATTCTGGTCCGTGAATAATCGGTGGGTGATTTGCCACGGATTACCCACAAAACAAAATCGATTTTCTATTTTGATCCTTCAATGTTGTTTTTTCGTTCAATATTTATATTAATTTTACTAAACGCACTTCTTTGTTTCATCAACTTATTATACCAATAAACATACATATGTACATGAATAATTAGTTAATAAAACAGAAGATTCATTTATATATTAAGTATCTATGCATGTATCTTTGAAATATGGTGATAAAACAAAGAAATACATCGATTTATTATATATCATAAATGATAAAACAAAGACAACAACGTTAAATAGTCAAAAATGGAAAAACTCTTCACTGTTGTGGGAAATCTGTGGGTGATTATCCACAGATTACCCACATACTAAAACTGTTTTTTCATTTTTTTGACCCTTAAACGTTGTTTTTTCGTTTCATGCTTAATATAACTTAATAAATCATTGTATTTCTTTGTTTTATCAATTTAGTAGATACATATACATACACATACATGTATGAGTTTACTAAGTTGATGAATTAAAGGAGTATAGTGTGTATGCATGTATGTTTGTAATATGGTGATAAAATGAAGAATACATTGACATGTCGATGCGTGACTATCCGCCTACATGGATCCGTCGAGAGTTATGGCATGAGTTGTGCGATGTAATTAAATTAATAAATTCATATTTTTTTTTCTATTTTAATCAGCTCCTAATATATTATCGTGCATAAGAACCTATATTTTTTTACCTTTTCACTGAACAGGTATGGAACAGTGCTGCTTGGCGTAGGAGGTCTGAGAGTGGAAGCACCAATCGTAACTCTATGGTGGATGGTTGCAAGTCCAAGCATACTGGCGGATCCATTAGCATGGGACAACATCGCATGAAGCTGGTAAACTAATTGTATTTACAAACTTTAGTAATTCTTAAGTCACCCCTAATGCTTATAATGTTTGTAGGATAACTAAAGCAATATCATGAAATGATCTGTATGTTTTATCTAATAGTATAGAAAAATTAAAATGTGTTTTTTTGTTGGCGAAGGAGAACAACGGGCAACAACCCACATGGGATAAAGTTTATTGCATGACACACCTCAAAGAAAGTTCAAAGTTGAGGTTGGTTTCCGGAGATGAGTCGAGTGGGAGCCAAAATCTAGAGTTTGTTACCCCTAAGGCTCAAAAAGTATATGTAAGTTATCTTTCTCTAATTTAGATTTTCTATTTGATATACATATTAGTTTTCTTAGTCTTTATCACAATAACGTTTGTGTTAATTTTTTTTAAATTGTAGGAAACATACCACAATGCAATGAAGGATAAATATGGTGATGACCTCAGTTTGCATCCACTTGGTGATGTTGGATTGTGGGAGCAGTGTGCAGGCGGGAGAAAGAAGGGTCGGGTTTTTGGGGTAGGAAACTCGGATCCAAGTTTCGCGGTGACCGGGACACCAAATTGTGGCATGTTCTCTATGGACTATGCTCGATCTCAACAAGAGGTATTGCTATTATCGTTAGAAAATTCAAGTATGTGTGTGTGTGTCTGTATATATATATATATATATATATATATATATATATATACATTCCTGTGTATTAGGTAAAAAGAGTAAACCACATTGCTACTAAGGATAAAAATATATATTGCTATTATGGTTAGAAAATGTAAGTATGTTGCTATTAGGGTGATATGTTTTGGTTAGTTAAAATTTTAAATTTGTATGTTTAGGGTTTATTAAGTTATTAAAGTGGTACATTTTTCTTTGTTATTATATTGTTCATATATATGTTTTGGTTGTTTAAACTGTTATAGTGGTATGTTTAGGATTTGTGAAATTGTTAAAGTGGTTGAAATTAATATGTTTAGCTTTGTTAAATTAACTTGGTGATGTGTTATGAGAAAAATATGTTGTTAGATATAAGTAGGTTGCTATTACTGATAGAAAATGTAAATATGTTGCCATTATGGATAATAAAGGTAAATATGTTTCCTATATTTGGTAAAAATAGTAAACTATGTTGCTATTATGGATAATATTGTTTGATTTACCATTTTTTTAGATACGGGACTTGCAAACCCGACTCGATGAGTCCGAAGCCCACCATCAACAAGAGTTGGAACAATTTCGAAAAGAACGTGAGGAATCCAAAGCACGTCAAGAAACTATGGAAAAACGTATGGAAGAACTTTGGAGTAAATTCATGCCAAACAATTAGTGTGTAGGGTGATATGGGAATTGAAACTTTTGTGGATTTGACATTTGAAACTTGGTATTTGAAACTTCCCATAGATTAAGTTTATGAATTTGGGAATTGAAACTTTTGTGGATTTGACATTTGAAAATTTCTAGATTAAGTTTATGGATTTGGTTGAAACTTTGTTGGTCATATTATGTTTTTTCAAATTAGCTGTAAAAATTTGGATTTTATGCAATTTGTAAATATATAACATTTGAAATTTGTTATGTTACCCACAGACTATCCACGGAATCACCCAAAAAGAATATTTGTGGAAAATCCGTGGGTAAACAATTCTGTGGAAAATCTGTGGGTAAACATTCGTGGAAAATCTGTGGGTAATAGAGCCGTGGAAAACCCGTGGGTAATCAGGTTGTGGATAAGCTGTGGGTAACTTTGCTCGTGGATACTCTGTGGGTAATGTGGTCGTGGATAAGCTGTGGGTAACTTTGCTCGTGGATAAACTGTGGGTAATTCTGTGGGTAAACTGTCTGTGGTAAATCTGTGGGTAAATTTGTTCGTGGATAATCTGTGGGTAATTCTGAGGGTAATCCGTGGGAAAATATTATCCACGAGCTTTTTCCCACGAATCTGGTTTCGTGGATAATCCGTGGATAAAGACCATTACCCACTGATTACCCACAAATAGGGTCGTCGGTGAAGGTCTGTTTTGTTGCAGTGTAAAAGTCGTTAGACGGTAGTTGGGCGGCTGACTGGGATATGAGACTAATTGGTATTGACGAGGATTAATCGACGTCGCGGAATCCGTTAATTGTAATAGAATTTATTTTTTAAAAATTAAATATTACATGTATTCTAATAAAATAAATAAGAAAAACCACAAAACTTTGGCATATTTAGTCGTCTAAATATTTAAAACATTATATAATAATTTTTAGGTTAATTGGGGATCTTTTAATAGTTTTAGTAATCAAACATCATAATTTAGTCACCCAATATTATAAAATTGACTAGTCGGGGATTTTTTTGTTTTTGTTTTGTTTTTTGTTTTTTTTTTTTTTTGAAAATTTTGACTGTCTAGCTTTATTTATCGACTTATATCGTGTAGATCGCCTATGGCCGCCAGGACCACCTATAGTTGCCTAGGACCAACTCTGCCTAACTCGACTAACTAGCTTTAACTGTAGACAGTAAGAGACCGCCTAACGACTTGGCACCGCCTAGGCCGATTTTTAGAACAATTCCAAAAACACATGAATAAGCAAAATAATCAATCCATGACGTATACAGAGAGAAAATACAGAAAATGCCAACCACTTGAGCTAACCTGAAGAGGAGGCATTAGCAGACAATATTTTTCAGCCCATCATCAGGGGCAAAATGGCTAATATGTAATTTAGTGAGAAACAAAGGGAGCACATGAAAGTATGTTGCTATTAATTGCTTTTCTATAAGAAATGATTTACCATTATATTTATTTATATTTTATACCTCTTAAAACCTGCATCTTACTTCACAATCATATCCCTTCACATCTCTTAACTGTTGACTTGAATAGATTAAGATTGCCCCTCCTTTCTTTTCAACACAACATATCCTACCAACCTGTTAAACGAATACTTTTGTAGAGGATGGAAGTTCTAAATCCCAACATATATCAAAATTTTACAATGAAAATCAAACCTTCTCTTTTGTAACTAGTTTACAGCCTTCCAAAGCACCGATTCTCTATCTATACATATAATGTATTAAAATGTTGAATGAAAAAAAGTTAGTAAATGTGACATAAGATTTGGAGAATATAAGAATCAAAAAAACAAATTTAGAGAAAAATAGGTACTGATATTCCATTAATGAAAAATGCTCAATCTTTCGAGTGACAGGATATTAGTGTTCATAGTAGCTTCATCTTACTAGTAAAAAAATATCAACGGACACACCATAAAAGTGTGACCATATGCATATAGTGATATTTTTTTTAAATGAAAGTATAACCGAAGGTGATGCCATTTTATGGGTCTTATAGTCATTTTAAAGTTTAATGTCCATTTGATAAGTAAAAATCTGACTGTATCATAACGGTGTGGAAATTGGGTAGGGAATTTTGTTGCTGTAATCAATCATTTTACCCAATATTGTGTCGTTAAACCGTCAGCAAACAAACTTTTTCTAGTAATTATAGTGACTATATATCACCAAATGACAACATACATTTTGTTTTAATGTGGCATTTTGCTAATAGATTGACACACAATTCAATGTTTATTAAGACTATTGGGTATGTTTTGCAAACATGCAATTATCGTGAATATGGCCATGTTCACTAAATGAAAATATGTAAATAATTATAAATGACCATTTGCTAATAATTAGTCACAAAAACAATATTTTATTATGACTATTGCTTGTCATATAGAGACATGCAATTAAGGGAGACATGAGCATAACAATTAAAAAAAAAACACATTTTATTAAAATTTTGGATTCAATATTAGTTTACAACCATACATATGCTACTTATAAATGATGTTGTCATTCAGACATATAAAAATTCGTAACTATGTGTAACACCCCATTCTTTAAGTGTTAATTATGAGTCAATGAGATTTAAGAGGAAAGGTAATTCTGGTCCCTTTCGAGAAATGAGTTTCATCTGAGAAGATTTCGGGCGGGTGTATGTGTAGAAGTATTGGGCTTCTCATCACCCTCGTATGAATGTAAAGTTATTTGATAGTGGGTTTAGATAAGAGGAGTTACGGTGCTTCGAAGTTGACCGTTGTTTATAGCTCTTTGTGGGATAAGTGGAAAAATGGTCCCATGCATGCATGCATGGCATGCATGCATGCTTTTGATCTTGAAGTCTGGCTGGGTACGCCCAACGTAAGCTGGACGTACTCCCAGCGTAGAAGGTCGAATAGATGCGGGTGGCCGGGTGAGTACGCCCAGCGTACCAGGGAGGTACGCCCAGCGTACTCTCAGAAACTTCAAACCCTAATTTAGGGTCAACCACTATATAAGGGACATGTTGGTTCACCCCTCAGCCTCCTTATGCTCATCTTCAACCTCATAGAAACCCTAGATCTCGTATCCTCTCATATTTGGGTGTGTTTGACCTTGGAAAGCTCTTGTTGGCAAAAGAAAGGCTTGAAGGAGAAAAGGGAAGTTGTCAAAGAAGAAAAAGAACGTGTAGAGCTTGTAGATTTGAAGAAATACCACCCTTTGGAGCTGGTTTAAGGTATAAAGTTTCTTGCTTGACCTTCATATGGCATAGATCTATGTATTTTGAAGCTTTGTCTCCATTCTTGTCCCAAAAGTCCACTCCTTGTTGTATAGTTCGATTTGGTCAAGATCATCTGTCCTTTCAGACCTTTGGAGAGGTCTTGAGTGATAAAAATGAGGTCCCAAGGGCTGTAGTTATTCCATGTATGAGTTATATAGGTCTTAATGGATTAAGACCTTGGATTAAGACCTTGGATTAAGAGCTTAAGGACGTCCCAAGTGATAAAGTATGAGACTTTATGAATTCTAATCATGTTTGACCTTTGGATCTGAAGTTTGGGCTTAAGAGCTTAAGCCATTAAGAGGTTAGAGAGGCTTAATGGATCTCGCAGTTACGCCCTGCGTAACCTTCGAGTACGCCCCGCGTAGCGGGCTAATGCCGCGTTTTCTTTTGGTGATCATTGCAGTACGCCCAGCGTACCAAGGAGAGTACGCCCAACATACTCCTCCTGTGAACTTCCTTTTGGGCTTTTGAGTTTGGGCCATTTGTGGGTTGTTGATGTTTGGGCCAAGTCTGGAAATTATGAATTGAGTATTTTGGGCCCAATTAATGTTATGGACATTGGATCTAGGCCCATTTGGTGAAGTGGGCCCAATTTGGTAAATTGGGCCAATGGTGGTCCTTGTGTGAGATTTGGACTTTGGTCTTGGCCCGATAAGTGGAAGTATGTTTGACCTAATGCTTATGCTTGTTATGTTGGTTAGTTCAGGATTTGCGGTGAGTTGGTGGTTCGGGAGTCTGTTTTTTTAGTTCAGAGTATCGGCATTCTCGAGGTGAATTATCCTCACTGTATCGATAGGGTCTAAGGCACCAAGGCCGGCCCTTTATTGGATTGAGATGTGGATTCTGTTGTTATGTTATTGCTTTGATATGTCTGCTTCCTGACAGCTAGGATGGTATATGCTAGAGACCTGGTTAAGGTCGGTTTCCTGATATGTAGAGTGATGTTATGCTAGTGACCGGTTAGGTCGGTAACCTGGTTAGGGAAATGATATGTTATGTGATCTGATTGATCGGTTTGTTGGCTATGAGTGTTATATGATTGTATGTTATGTGCACATGGTTGTTTGGACGGGAGATAGGTTGAGGCGTGTCCTGCTTTGTGTTGTAGGCCAAGATACCCAGGGCGGACCGGTTGTTCCAAAGGCCCAGCGAGCGGTCCGGATAGGCTGCAGGCCCCACGAGGGCGGACCAGACGTGCCGAGGCTCGGAGAGTGGACCAGGCCGACTGAAGGCCCGATGCGGGCGGACCAGTCATACTGTAGACTCAGAGAGTGGACCAGGTGGGTTGACGGCCCGGTGCGGGCGGACCAACCACACTGTAGACTCGAAGGACATGACTAGACTCAGAGGGTGGACCTGGTGGACTGAAGGCCTGATACGACGGACCAGTCACACAGTAAACCCGATATGCATGGCTGTTCTATGTTTTGTTATGTTATGTATGCTTTTTATGCTATGGGCCGGAAGGCAATATGTTATGGGCTGCAAGACAATATGTTTTGGACCGGAAGGTCGTAGCCTGGAAGGGCGTATATGTGGTTGGTATTTTGGGGGTATCTCACTAAGCTTTCATGCTTACAGTTGTGGTTTAATGTTTTTCAGGTTCTTCAGGACACTGTGGCAGGGCAAAGGCGTGATCGTACCGTTCCTCGCGTTTATGTTTTATGGAACGGACCTGGGAATACTCTGATAAATAATGTATTGAAAACCTTTTTGTAATAATGTTATTAAAATGGATTGTTTTGAAAAGTTTAAATTATGTTGAAATTTTTGGTCGTTACAACTTGGTATCAGAGCCTTGGTTTGAGAGAATTGGAGGAACACTCGTGTGACTCCAGTCTCAAATCGAGGAGGGTTTTAAAAAGAGAAATTAAAATGGTTTTCAAATTTACTAAAAGGAGGACACGGAGGTACGATCAGCTGGAGCCAGTAAGTAACCCCAAAATACCATACATGATATTTGTTTTATTGAGCTTTGATAGAACAACATGCTAGAGTTAGGCTAGGGATCTTCAGGATTTCATGATAACATTGCCTGTTTTATGACGCCTGCTAGCTTAGGGTTCTCCTCTGTATGAGATTTCCAGTCTTCCTCTAGGAGTGAGAATCAAGCGCTTGCTATGTATATTTGTCGCTAGAGTGTTGTGGTAGTACTTCATACAAATATGGGTAGGTGTGGAAGGTAGTATGGGCCCGTACTACTGAAAGCACAGGACCCATACGCGTATCAGGGAAACCATGACCTCTAGGGTTGGGTTGAGAGTTGGTTCCCTGGATAGTGGGAAGTGTCTGAGGTTTTGTGGTTTATTTTCAGTATGGAGATTTCGAGGCATGCTGGGAGTGGATCCGGGTCAGGATCGGGTGCAGGAGAGGGAATTTCGGACGGGTCAGTACCGCCCGAGGTTATTGGTCAGATGAGTAAGTGCGAGTTAGATGTGAGGATTCGTGAGATCCTGCATGATGAGGTTGCTGCATTGTTCCGGGCCGAGCTGCCGGAACTGTTTGGGTCGATCAAGACCGCCATGCTGGAGTATTTTGATGAGCGCTATGCGGCTCTCACGGAGACGGCTGCCGCGGCGGCTATGGCGGCTGTAGCAGCGGCAGGGGGAGGAGCTAGTAGAGGTTTTCAGTATCGGGACTTCGATAATATGAAGCCTCCCACCTTTTATGGAGTTCAGGATCCGATCGTTGCTATGAGATGGTTATCAGATGTGGAGGGGTGTTTCTTCACGTGTTCATGCCCTGTTGATCAGAGGGTGAGGTATGCTCTGAACTTGTTAAGGCTCTGGGAAAAGGATTGGTGGAGATTGACCACAGGGTCATACTCGGATGCGCAGAGGGCTTCGATTTCATGGGATCAGTTCAGAGAGATGTTCAGCACTCGTTATGTTCCGCAGGTCGAGAGGGAGAGGTTAGCTTAGGAGTTCCTTGAGCTGAAGCAGGATACGGAGTCGGTGACGGATATCACCAGGATGTTTACTGAGAGGGTGATGTTTTGCCCTGAGTTCGCTTCGGAGCAGGCTCAGATGTTCTGATATCCGAGTATGCTAAAGAGAGACATCAGAGAGTTTGTGTCCGCACAGAGGTGCGAGACCTTGTTGGAGTTGCAGGAGGCCGCCAGGCGGCGTGAGTTAGAGATTGATTTGCAGTTGCGTGAGCTGAGGCAAGCTCCGGTTCAGTCGCAACCAGCGACGAAACGTTCTAAGACCGTTGATTCTAGGATGGGAGATCAAGGCAGCCACATTTGTGGAAAGTGTGGGAGGGGTCACGCCGGAGTTTGTCAGTCCAGTGGTGCATGCCGCAAGTGCGGAAAATAAGGGCACTATGCGAGGGATTGTCAACAATCAGTGCCGGTTCGGGATTTGAGGATTTGTTATCATTGTCATCAGGTTGGGCACTTGAGGGTCAACTGCCGACAGCTTGTTGCAGGACCGATGCACGCTCCAGCACCGACCACATTAAGGATCACGGGTGGAGGTTAGAGTGGAGCGGAGCCCCCAAGGGCTTAGGATCGTGCTTTTCAGCTTACAGCGGAGGAGGTTAGAGAAGTGCCGGATGCAGCTGCGGGTATGTTTCTTTCTTGTTGTCTTGTCTATCTATGATTATTGTGGAGTACCGTTTACCAGCTAGTCTCGTTGGGTGGTTTTCTTTTTGGTATCCGTTGTTCCTTGAGGGTTTGGCAAGGTTATGGGTTAGTGTTCGGGTTTTCGTTTTGGTATCCATTGTTCCTTGAAGGTTTGGTATGGTTATGGATTGGTGTTTCGGGCTATCGATGGATTTCATTCGTGTGGGTTATTAGTAGAGATATGGTGTTGGTTGAATGTCGTGTAGCATCTGCAGTCTGAGGAGTGGTTAGCTGAGGATTGAGAACTTTTGAGCAGGTTGATCAGTGTGGGAATGTGTTTTTGCAAAGGTTGCTAGTACTAGCGGGAATCAGTTCGCATGTAAGTGTTGGGTTCTCGGCAAGGTTGTTTTGGGAGGTCGGTGATAGCGACCGGTGGTTGCTAGTCGGTGCCCTAAGTGGGGGAGAATTGGAAATTCTCCGGATGATCGATAGGCTTGAGAGATTGTTTAGCTGCGTGGGTTCGGCGGTATTTCTTTCAGCCTAGAGCAGTCTGGTATGGGTGAGTAGCAGGCATGCAGGGTGGAATACAGACATATGGCTTTGATTGTGAAGGGCCTGGGATCAGGCTGGGATCGAGTATGTATGATGGCGATAGAGTTCGGAACCCCTGGGGCGGGGGGGGGGGGGGTAGAACAGTATGCATGGGAGGATTTCCCGGAAACGTAACTCGAAATGATGAATGTTAGTTGAGCGGTCCGGATAGACTGAAGGCCGGTAGGCGTACTAGTCAGGCCGAAGGCTCGCGGAACGATCCAGCCAGACTGAAGGCCCTGGAGGGCAGCCCAGATTGGCTGAAGGTTTTGAGAGTGGTCCAGATTAACTGAAGACCTGGTGAGGTGGCCCAGTCATGCTGAAGACTCTGTAGGTATTATCGGATCGGTTCGAGGAAATGGGTTTGGTATGTTGTGATGTGTTAGCATTAGAAGGTCTGGCCCCGGGTATTGATTGTGAGTAGTGGAGGTGGTGCATGGACTCGAGGGTCCTTGCGAGCAGGCTCACGACATGTATGTCGCATGGTTAGCGGTCATGCTAAGGGAATGTAAATCCACGGAAGTGGAAGTAGCAGCGTAGGGTTACGATGGGTGTGGTGTAATTATGGTCTTTGAGCAGCGAGATTACGGCAGTAGTATGGAGCACATCCGGTTCGGATGGTTGCTGAAGCTCGGCAGGAATGCCTGGATGAAATTTTGGAATTCCAGATAGAATTGTTTTGGGGTGAAATGCATCTGGAAGGGTGTTTGGAAGTGTCAGCAGTGTATCAGGGTTTTCATAACCCGAGGAGACTAGAGCCAGCTTGGTGCGGGTATGAGATTGCGGTGGAGAACTCGTGATAGTTGCTCTAGGGTGAAGCTTGTTTCATCCTAACGACAAGAAAGGTAAAGTTGGGTTTCGGATTTCGATGGTCGAGTCTTGGATAGCCTGGTCCGGTGAGTGCCAGGCGGAGCATTGCAGGGATAGTTTCGGAATAGAGTTGTCGCAGGCTTCGAGGACGAAGCCTAATTTAAGTGGGGGAGAATTGTAACACCCCGTTCTTTAAGTGTTAATTATGAGTCCCTGATATTTAAGAGGAAAGGTAATTCTGGTCCCTTTCGAGAAATGAGTTTCATCCGAGAAGATTTCGGGCGGGTGTATGTGTAGAAGTATTGGGCTTCTCGTCACCCTCGTATGAATGTAAAGTTATTTGATAGTGGGTTTAGATAAGAGGAGTTGCGGTGCTTCGAAGTTGACCGTTGTTTATAGCTCTTTGTGGTATAAGTGGAAAAATGGTCCCATGCATGCATGCTTTTGATCTTGAAGTCTAGCTGGGTACGCCCATTGTAAGCTGGACGTACGCCCAGCGTAGAAGGGCAAATAGATGCGGGTGGCCGGGTGAGTACGCCCATCGTACCATGGAGGTACGCCCAGCGTTCTCTCAGAAACTTCAAACCCTAATTTAGGGTCAGCCACTATATAAGGGACATGTTTGATGACCCCTCAGCCTCCTTATGCTCATCTTCAACCTCATAGAAACCCTAGATCTCGTATCCTCTCATATTTGGGTGTGTTTGACCTTGGAAAGCTCTTGTTGGCAAAAGAAAGGATCGAAGGAGAAAAGGGAAGTTGTCAAAGAAGAAGAAGAACGTGTGGAGCTTGTAGATCTGAAGAAATACCACCCTTTGGAGCTGGTTTAAGGTATAAAGTTTCTTGCTTGACCTTCATAAGGCATAGATCTATGTATTTTGAAGCTTTGTCTCCATTCTTGTCCCAAAAGTCCTCTCCTTGTTGTATAGTTCGATTTGGTCAAGATCATTTGTCCTTTCAGACCTTTAGAGAGGTCTTGAGTGATAAAAATGAGGTCCCAAGGGTTGTAGTTATTCCATGTATGAGTTATATAGGTCTTAATGGATTAAGACCTTGGATTAAGAGCTTAAGGACATCCCAAGTGATAAAGTCTGAGACTTTATGAATTGTAATCATATTTGACCTTTGGATCCGAAGTTTGGGCTTAAGAGCTTAAGCCATTAAGAGGTTAGAGAGGCTTAATGGATCTCGCAGTTACACCCCGCGTAACCTTCGAGTACGCCCCGCGTAGCGGGCCAATGCCCCGTTTTCTTTTGGTGATCATTGCAGTACGCCCAACGTACCAAGGAGAGAACGCCCAGCGTACTCCTCCAGCGTACTTCCTTTTGGGCTTTTAAGTTTGGGCCATTTGTGGGTTGTTGATGTTTGGGCCAAGTCTGGAAATTATGAATTGAGTATTTTGGGCCCAATTAATGTTATGGACATTAGATCTAGGCCTATTTGGTGAGGTGGGCCCAATTTGGTAAATTGGGCCAATGTTGGACCTTGTGTGAGATTTGGACTTTGGTCTTGGCTCGATAAGTGGAAGTATGTTTGACCTAATGCTTATGCTTGTTATGTTGGTTAGTTCGGGATTTGCGGTGAGTTGGTGGTTCGGGAGTTTGCTTTTTCAGTTCAGAGTATCGGCATTCGCGAGGTGAGTTATCCTCATTATATCGACAGGGTCTAAGGCACCAAGGCTGGCCCTTTATTTGATTGAGATGTGGATTCTGTTCTTATGTTATTGCTTTGATATGTCTGCTTCCTGACAGCTAGGATGGTATATGCTATAGACCTGGTTAAGTTCAGTTTCCTGATATGTAGAGTGACGCTATGCTAGTGACCGGTTAGGTCGGTAACCGGGTTAGGGAAATGATATGTTATGTGATTTGATTGATCGGTTTGTTGGCTATGACTATTATATGATTGTATGTTATGTGCACATGGTTGTTTGGACTGGAGATGGGTTGAGGCGGGTCCTGCTTTGTGTTGTAGGCCAAGATACCCAGGGCGGACCAGTTGTTCCAAAGGCCCAACGAGCGATCCGGATAGGCTGTAGGCCCCACGAGGGCGGAGCAGACGTGCCGAGGCTCGGAGAGTGGACCAGGCTGACTGAAGGCCCGATGCGGGTGGACCAGTCATACTGTAGAGTCAGAGAGTGGACTAGGTGGGTTGAAGGCCCGGTGCAGGCAGACCAACCACACTGTAGACTCGAAGGACATGACTAGACTCAAAGGGTGGACCTGGTGGACTGAAGGCCCGATACGGCGGACCAGTCACACAGTAAACCCGATATGCTTGGCTGTTCTATGTTCTGTTATGTTATGTATGCTTTTTATGCTATGGGCCAGAAGGCAGTATGTTATGGGCCGGAAGGCAATATGTTTTGGACCGGAAGGTCGTAGCCTGGAAGGGCGTATATGTGGTTGGTATTTTGGGGGTATCTCACTAAGCCTTCGGGCTTACAGTTGTGGTTTAATGTTTTTCAGGTTCTTCAGGAGACTGTGGCAAGGCAAAGGCGTGATCGTACCGTTCCTCGCGTTTATGTTTTATGAAATGGACCTGGGAATACTCTGATAAATAATGTATCGAAAACCTTTTTGTAATAATGTTATTAAAGAGGATTGTTTTGAAAAGTTTAAATTATGTTGAAAGTTTTGGTCGTTACACTATGACTATTTTGTATCATTTCAACATAGAAAATCAATTAAAAATAATCTTAATTGATTTATAGATACATTGGTGTGACCAACATTTATATAAAGCCACATAAAATGTTGTAGTTTTGGAGTGACAAATATTTATATAAAGCCACAAGAATTTTGTTTAATATGGTAAAACTAATGTTTATGTAAAGCTATAGTTATCAATGAAAATATTATCCATTTTATTTCCATTTTTTTTGTAAAACAAAAAGAGTAGTAAACATGAGAAAACTTAAAAAGAAAATGATATTAACATTAATAATAAAATATCAATACATAAGTTTTCAAATCAAATACTTAAGAAATTAATTTTAAATCAAAAGATATATATACAAGACTTTACACATAAGCTAAGAGGTATGTCTGCAACATTTTTGTTTTGTTCACCTTGCTCATGCTCCTTGTTTGTATCATACCCTCTAATGGTGTATACCTCTTCTTTTTTTTCTTAGAAGCTTGAATTTCAGTGCTTGAATTTTGATTAGATGGTGGATTTGGTACCTGGAGCAACAAAAAGTTATATGTGTCAAACATTAAGACAAATATGAATAATTAACGAGTGTTACAATTGTGCATTTGGTCGGGTTGACCAATGTAATCTTTAATTTCTTTTATTGCCTCTTACTTTCATTTGTTCCACTTATTGCATTGTCCCTATAAGAAAAAATATATAAGTTTAAAGGCTATAATTAAGTGGAATTTTCAAAATATAATGTGCTTATACCTGCAGATTATTCACCACTTACAACTTTTTTATGAATTGAACTACAATAAATAGATATCTTTCGAAAAAACTAGGTAAATAAGATCTTGATACAATGTATAAATGGGTATCTTACTATATTTTGTAATAGTTTAAATATGGATCAAATCCAACCACAACTGCTCCAACCTGCATCATAGCTTAAAAACTATTATTTGATGATGTACTATCAAGCAATTAAAAAATGTTTAAGATTAAAAAATATGTTATGTAAGCATTAAATTTTTATCATGCTCAATGAGAGTGTTTACTTTAAGTTGCAAAGTTTTTGTCCCTTCTTCCTATTAATGTCAACCAGACCACTTATTATGTATATTCCTTCCATTTTTACACAAACAACAAAGGCTGGAGTTCTATATTTAAAAATTGTCCTATAATTTAATCGTTTAAAAAGAAGTGTGGAAAACTTGATAAACAACCAAATGTTTAAAAATAAAAACCTCTTAGATTCTGATTGTACTGAGATGCTTTAACTCCCCTTTGTACATGTGGTATACTTGATAAATAAGATCAATTGAACCAATCAAAGTAAGTTTCTTTGAGACTATAGTTTGTGCTGCCATTGCTATGTAATATCCACCACTAACTACAACATCAACAATTGATGCAATCATGAGCTAAGATTCAGCTAATAATCTGACTTCCTTCCACATCCTTCGAGAAAAAAATAAACCTTAACAACATCATAAATGAATATCTTAATGTTATTTGACTTTGTGTCAATATTAACAAGCAATTACAAGTCGGAAACAAGAACGTCACCATAAGGGCTATCAATATTTATAATAATAACCTTATACCTTTTTGACTCTGAAAAAAAAACAAGTTCAAACATATGAATCTAAAATGGCATAAAAGAAGTGTATATAGAAGAAAAATAGATCTAGAGAATATCCGATGAGATTTTCAGCCATCAACCTTATTTACCTTTGAGGTTGATGCATTTGTATCTGCTTCCCAGCAGCCACAAAAACAACAAATTGCATCACATAGAAATTAATCACATGTCATGTTATAAAAGAAAAATAGAACTAGAAATATGAGAATCGTGGGTTTGCATGGCTACCTAATGAATAGAGGTGAGTGAAATTACCATAAAAATCAAATCTAGAATTTAAAACTCACCTTTTTATACTTGTTTTCTGCATCGGAACCTTAAAATCCATTTCCCTTTTCTTAATAGACGTTTTTATGAAGATGATGAGTAGCCAGATTAGGGTTTTATCGAGAAAAATAGATATAACAACGATGAAATTCTAGGAACATTTAGTCGAACGTGATGGTGAGGTTCTATCTAGTAGTGAAGGTGTAATGAGGTTAGGGATGTAGATTTGGCTATGGCGAGTAACAGATAACATGAGATGCAAGAGAGACGGGTGTAGGGGATCGGCAACGGTTGAGTGGTGGGAGGCTCGGTGACTAATAGGAGATGGGTCTCAGCTGTGGTTTTAGAGTGTAGTTCTGTTAATACGTGAGGAGAAATTCGTAAAAGTAAATCCTAGGCAAAAAATAATAATCGAATTAGAGGGTATCGAAAAAATAAAGTCCCTTAAAACAAAATTATAGAAGGAAAGTAACGAGGGAATGAAAAAATAAAAAGTTTTATATTATATTTTTCTTTTCTTATTTATTACATTAGTTATTATATATAACTTTTTAAATAAAATAAAACCAAAATATAAATTATTTGATCATCTAATATATATATATATATATATATATATATATATATATATATATATATATATATATATATATACTTATTTGAAAGTTTAAAAACTTATTGTAAAATACATTTGTACGTGCGTATGCGTTATTTAATATTATTTAATATGTACTTCGATTATTTGCCATTGTACTAATTAAATAATATATAATTATATGTATTTTAATAATTAAGTAAAATTGAAATATATAAAGTTAATATTGAATAAAACGAAAATATATATAAAGTCAAATTGAAGGGTCGAATATGACAATGAATCTTAGACCATATTTATAGAGTAATGCATGTAGTTATGGGTATGAGTGTAAGAGTAGGTGGTGATGTAGGTGCGATTATATTTATGTCTATAGGGGGGAGGGGGGTATGCAGTGGTGTATGGCTTGGGTCTATCGTGTGAAAGTGTGACGTGAGTCAGAGGTAGGGTAGGGGTGGTATAATTAAAGGTAAGGGTGGGCAGGCGTGGGAGTATGGATATGGATTTAGGGTGTGGTAGGTGGTATATGTATTGGTCAGAGCAGGGTTATGTGTCACACTCCAAAATCGGAACGGCGGAAACGTTCGAGGGTGGAGGACGTCATATGTAGTATCACAACAATTGAATAATAAAAAAAAGCAACAACATTCTTTAATATATATATATATATATATATATATATATATATATATATATATATATATATATGTAAAAGTCTTTACATCAAGATCATAACATTACATGTGGTTATAGTATAATAGTATCAAAATATAAGACGAGAAACTACTTCTCCGTGTTCACGAACTCCGGTTGGAGACCTATCTTCATATTATTCCTGAGAATATAAGAATTTTGAAAGTGAGTATCAGCTATAAAGTTGGTGAGTGCATAAGATTTAGTTTAAAGTAAGAAACTTCTTTGACATTTGAATAAGTTTGAAAGTCTAACAAGAAAACCCTATGTTTCCTTAAAAGTAAAGTAATATTGAAACAATTTCTTCTATAATCATTTAGTTTATAGTAATTTCATATAATCAATACAAGATGGATAGTCGGTTGTGTAATTCGGCCGTACCCCCATATCCAAACAAGGAAAAAGGAAAGCAAAACTGGGTTTACACAATCTCCAATCTATCTAGTCTTCATTATATATAATCTTTCATATAAACTTAAGGGTTATAGTTATAATTAACAGTAATCTATACTATTTCGATTCTGACTAAGAGATGATTTATTATCTATGAAAACTTAGCTTATACACGTTATGATATAATCAATCTGGGGTAGATAATAAAATGTTTGGTTCTACCCTAGTTTTACATACAAACAAGGAAAAGAAACTAAGTTAGAAACCTCAAATTCTATTGTCTACCAGATATTTGTTATATATAACACTCGAGAATGTATAAGTGAGGGAATCATAATAATAACCTCATTACGAATCCATTTTAGTGAACTAGAATGCCTAGTAATTGTTACTAGAATACCTAGAAATGTTACCATTGAACCTAGGAAAATCCCCATTCGCTAACTGTTGTTGAATTGTGGTTTTATCCCCTAAAACCGTTATACTGAAGGATGGCGTACCGTGATATGGGATAGTTAACTTGTAACCCTCCAAAAGTACGACTTAATGAATGTATAAGTATGATATGGAATAGCATACTTAGTTTTACATCTCATAAAACCATTCCTGCATTGGATATTATGCTATTGATATAGCAAGTTCAGTCTCACTTCGTAGTATAATAAATATACCACAAAAACACTATAGTACGATCGTTATGCTCTTCTAAATAGTACTCTAAATACACTTTAAAAGAATGTCTCATGATTCACATAGTACATACTTATTATACATAATCAGAAAAGGATGGACAATGGATTGTGCGATCCTGTCGGACCCCCACATCCAAATAAGGAAAAGGAAAGCAAAACAGAGTTCATACTCAACCGTCTATCAGTTTCTCATTGTACATAACTTCTAGGTATATACTAGTCAATTATAGATACTACCACTTATGTGCGTTTTATGTTAGGGTGTTGGTGCTATGCGCGCATACCCACCTATGTTTGGTGTTGTGGTACATGCTTGCATATTCATGTTAAATGAAGGTATGGTACCGTGCCCGGGTACCCCTTTTATACGTGTGGTACATTGGAAGATGTACCTTTTTGAGTTCCTTAAGTTTAGTTCGTATTATTGTTCTTATTTTCCGAATAGATTACTAACAAGTATTATATCTCTATGTAATGTTATGACTTCTATGAACTATATAGTGAAACGTACTGATATACCAAGTAATGAACATTGACTCTCTAACTACACCACTTATAGTTTAATAGTAAGTTTTTTGTATCTAACTGACTGAGCTGAGCTGAAAGAATACCATTGCAACCCAAGGCATTAAACTGACTTCTAGAACTTTTGTATCGACATACATATACATAATATACTAATAATATTTAAACGACATTCGGAAAAAACAACCTTACTCTAAACCCACATCCAAGCAAGGAAAAAGGATTATGGCTAGTAGTCAGTCCTAAGTCCTTTAAACACTACTTGTATAACTATATCTATATAGACATCAATTATACATAACATAAGTTTAAAAGATTTTATAAAACACTTAAAATCATTTTATAATATTAAAAGAGTTTAAAAATCCATTTAAAAGCATTTCCTAATGTACAAAAGCATTTTGATGACTTGATGTCACTTACAACATTTAAAGAGTATTATATATTATAAACACAATTTCTTGTGTTTAGACTTGTATTCCCCCCTTAGAACAGTGAAAAATGACAAAATGTAGGGGTATGAACTCACCTGTAGTGAGTGGATTGGATGGAAGTGCCGGACAAGGTGCTTGGTGTCAAGTGGAGACTTGAACACACCCACTGATCCTATTAACATATAAACACATATATATGTATATAATTATTGATTATAACACTAATTAGATAAGTATAAACACTCTAGATCATGGAAACACTTTGACTCAAGTGTTATAAGAACTTAGTGTTGCATCTAAGGGTTGAAATGCATTGCAATGGAGTTTACGGCCTAGGGTTTACGGCCCTAGTGGGTTTACGACCGTAAACCCATGGCAAACTCCACAAAGTCGAGGTTTTAGGTCCTTATATCAATGGTGGTTGGTTCTAGTCTAGGTTCTAAGCATAAGGAAGGAAATTAGGGCAACATTACACCCTTATAGGGAGGTTACGGCCTTGGGAGATCCTTGACCGTAAACTCTATTTCAATCCATACTTCTTGATGTTTCTAAGGCCTAAACAAGTTTAATATAGTATATAACAAGCTAGTACAAGAGTACTTACGATATAGGAGCTTGAAATGGCTGGTTTTGGCCAAGAACACTAGTGTGTGTTCTTGGTGTTTCTTGAAGATCTAAACAAACATGATTTTTATGGATGAATTAATGAATGAAGCTCGTTAATAAGGTGTATCAACTAATCAACAGATAGAATACTTACACTTTTGATAATCTAAGGATGGAAGATTGGATGATAGTTGAGAGAGAATGAGGGAAAATCGACCAAGGAAGGAAAGAAATGAGAAAATGGCCAAACTTTGTATATATGGGGTGAGTTTACGGCCCACGTGGACTTTACGGCCGTAAACTCCATTGTAGTGGCTGTGAACTCATGATATTGGTGTTTGAGGCTCGATCATTGTTCCATGGTTCTAGCTGGTACTTCCTAGCACTCATTCCTTGAGTGTATTGGGCTCAGAACATTCAAACAGGATCTAAACAATGCCAAATGTTAGCAGGGGTAAGTCTGACTTAAGGTTGCTTGGCCTGGATTTTAAAGTAAAAATTTTTCGGGTTGTCACATTATGTTGATGGGTGGGTGTGGCGAGTGTGTTATAGTGGTGGCCTAGGGTAGGCGTTAGTTTAGGAAAGTGGAAGTGGGCTTTAAAACCTAAGCTATAATCCTTAAGCACTAAGTCACACACTATAAACCACATACCTTAATCCTTAAGCCCTAATCCATAAACATTAAGCGATAAACCATAGGCCATAAGTCCAAAACCTATAAGCCCTAAGCCTTAACCTCTAAACTATAAACTGGAAGACTTAATTACTAAGCCCTAATAAAAATCTCAAGTCATACGCCATATTCCCACAATCTTAAGCCATAAGATATAAGCCATAAGCATTAATCCATAAACAATAACCTGTAACCCATATTCCTAAAATCTTAAGCCTTAACCCATAATCGACAAGTCATATGACAAAAACGAATAGAAAAAAAAATCCATAAACATAAACCATAAGCCATAAGTCTTAAACTCTAAGCCATAAACCATAAGTCATACAACATATGTCATAAGCTCTAAACTATATGCCATAAGACTTATGTTATAAGTCATAACCAATTAGAAATAAGTCACGCACTATCCATCTATACCCACCCACGGACATTCATAAATGTACACCCTACCATACCCTAAATTGTTATATATACCAACATATACCTATATTTACAACAACAAACACCCATCCTAGACCATTTACCTATACCCACCCATGTATAGCCACCTACACCTACACCCGCAAATCTAACACATACCAAGACCATCATACCTTATCCTAAATCCCCATATCCACCTACCATAACCTCACTCATGCGCGGTAACCATTAAGCCCTAATCCCTAAGCCATATGCCCTAAGCACTAAGCCTTAAGTCATAAGACCTAAGCCTTAATCCCAATGATCTCATCCCTATGCCATAAGCCCTAAGCATGAACCAACTAGTGATCAATCGAAATCATAAAATTGTTTTCAAAAATAAAAGTTAAAAATGTAAGTCCCCAAAAACATGAACCAACTAGTGATCAATCGAAATCACTAAGCAAATGCGGAATAAATGCAAAGTAAATCAAGAACAAAGCATGAAAAATGACCCAATGCATACGATTGTATTAATGACATCTTCTGGTACAAAGGAGATCTTCAATGGATGGCTTTTACAATGATATGATCGAAAACACTCTATGGATCTGCACATATATGTCTCTTTATATAGGGAATGAGGAAACCCAAAACCGAAAACACCTAAGGACCGAAATCATGACTAATTTTTGTCCAACCAACCGAATACCCAAACATAGACCCAAAATGAATAACAAAGCCTAACAATAATGAGCCAAACACAAATCAACAATGTAGGACCTAACAATCACCCCTTGGTTTGATGCTAGCATGATCTCAAGGCTTTTCAACGACCAGCACATGTGAGCTCCCCAAAGCACCTACCCACATCATTTTGTTGATAATTTATGCAACTATTCCAGTGAATTCTTTGGCAACGACCTCTAAGATATCATCTTTGACTATTATCTGATGACCTGCAAAAGTATGGATATCACACTCACCAAATTGTAAAAGATCCTACGCGTCAAGAAGACGAATAACACCAGTCGGAAGCTTGATGATGGCAGTGGAACTAGCTTCATCAAAGACCCAATATTCCATATTACATAGTGAACTGTTAGATGTATACAAAATAATAGGAATTTGTTTCATTTGCTTGATAGGAGGCCACATCACATTCTTCACTGTTCGATTGATGTTGGGATCAATTACACCCTTTGCTTTCTTTAATAAAGAATATGCAATCTTCATCCCATCAAAATTTCTCTTCACTTGATTCTCTAGGAAGATCTTAAATTCAGTTCCATGAGGATCATTTGATGGGTTGTGGAAGGGAGCATGAGATAATTTTGTGAGATCTACCTTAGTCCAAGAACTACAGTCATTTTGATGCTCGTAGTACTCTACATTTCCACTATTTCTTTTGACCGCCCATATATTCTTCTTATCATGAAACCCGCACACCTTTATGCCCGATCGATCACCATACTTTTTTGTGAATCTCCTATTTTCGAGCTCAGTGATACTCAATTGAGGCCGATCTCCATGAATGTTTTGATTGGAGTTTTTCATGAAAAGCAATTTTACTTTTCCTTGAGTTTTGGCTTGCCTTTGAGCTATCTTCAAGGCTACTCTTTTGGGATCAGCATTAGCAAGTTCATCTTCAAATCGATCAATAAGGCGGGTGGTGTTAACTTGACAAGGAACATCTTGTGGTGCATGTGCATGTTCAATTGGAGATGCATGGGCAGGTTCATTTTGAGATGTCTTGAATTTGTCGCCAAATTCTCTGATCTGTTTGTTCTTCAGGTCAAAATATCTAGCTGAAAGAGCATTGAGATTGTGTTGTAGATCAGAAATCTACTTTGTCTTTTGAGAATTTTCTCTTTCAAGCTTGGAGACTCTAACATCCAGAGATCCAATTAAAGCATCTTTCTCGATAAGCTTTTTATTCAAGAGCCCACTTTCTTCTTTGAGCTCTAAAATTGTTTGCTATTCATCATCGGAGCTCCCTACACCAATACATATAACTTTGCCTTTGGGTGCAGGATCAACGTTTTCTCGAGAAAGAAACATGGCGAGCCTTTCAGAAGTGACATCATGCACACGTACAAGGGACGAAGAACTACCAGGAGTTGAAGAGCTACCTGGTTTAAAAAATTCTTGTGCAAAATTAGTCCCCTCATGCAAAATTGGGATTTCATCTTAAATCGGTTGGGCTGGTTCAGTGGTTGTGATTGGTTGTTGAGCAGATTGAGTTTGTTCCCTATAATAAGCGCTCTCGGCCGAGGATCAGCACGTTTTCATTTTAGTGGCAGTTGAGAGGTTTGAGACTCTTCAAGATCACATTCAGATGGAATAATTTTTGGATTGACAATTTCTTAGGGAGGAATCCTTGCAGTTAAATCTAATTGAACAATAACCTCTCCCATTTGAGCGGGTGTTTGTAGTGGCAGCTTAGTAATATTTGTATCACTCTCAGTCTCAGTTGGAGAACTTACAACATCATCAACTTTATGAAACTCAAAAAATGAATGAAGGTTATCATCACTAAGCACAAAATCAAACATGAAATCCTCTTCATTAAGACCACTTGCATCACCCTTCTCAACACCACCTTCTCTATCATCATCATCATCATCATCATCATCATCTGTAACATCCGGATTTTTACCAGGTATCTTGTAAGTTTGAATTTTTATATTGTGAGAGAGAGACTCAGCGAGTTGGAGCTCGGACTCGCCGAGTAGGGACGCGGGATTGATCGAGGGTGCGCACTTGGACTCGGCGAGTCCAGGGTATGGACTCGGCGAGTCTGCGCTGTGTTATGAAACCCTAAATCTCCGGGTTTGAGGCCTATTTAAGGGGCCTTATGGCCGTCATTTGTGCTCACCCAAACCCCAGAGAGTGTCCCTAGAGTTCTTGAGCGTTTTGTGAAGGAAAGAGAGCCAATCTTGATCGTGTGTGTGTTGTTTAGCAAGAAGAAGGAGGCCCTAGGCAAGAGGAAGCAAAGGAGGTTGCTATTTCGTGGATTTGGAGCTTGGATCATCAACCTAGAGGTATTATTTTCGGACCATTTTCTGTTTGGTGAAGTTTGATGCAATTTAGGGCTTAATGTGGTCATTTATGGGGTGATTTGGTGCCCCTTTGGTTCCCTCTTTGAGTTGAGACCATGGATCTGGATCCATAGAGGTCCAGAGGGCCTCACTCATCAAGCTTTATGGGTGGAAATGGAGTCCTTGACCTTGTGTTGAAGTATTTGAGTCAAAAACATCATTTATGGTCATGTAGAGGTTATATGTGCATCAAGATTGTGACTTTACGTGCTAAATAAGCTTGGAGGGACTGGATCTATGGATTAATGGACTGGATCTGGCCTTTAGAGCAAGATTGAGTCAGTGCATGGCACGGACTCGCCGAGTCCGAAGAACAGACTCGGCGAGTAGCTTGAATATTGCACGACCACTCAGCGAGTGGCCTCGCCGAGTTGGGATGGGTGAACTCAGTGGGTCAAGGGGGAGTCAGGATGGTCAGGTGGACCGAGTCAAACCGGACTCGCCGAGTTGTTCTTGAGACTCGGCGAGTTGAGTCGTGGTGGCCCCACAACTCGTGCCAGGTGGAGCTCGTCGAGTTGGGGGAAATACTCGACGTGTCAAGAGAGGATTCCAGGGAAATTGGTGTATGCGCTCAGACTCGCCGAGTCGCTATAGTGCACTCGCCGAGTCCGGTCAAGTTGACCGTTGACCAGCGTTGACCTAGATTGTCTTGTTATAGTGTGGTCAACCCTAGTTGGGAAAGTGTTAATTAGAGATGTATTGTGCTATAGGGGGACTTCAGCTCGGCAGATCGAGTGTTTAGCGATTTCAGGGTTACGGTTTACCGAGACACGCGAGGTGAGTCTTCTCACTATACTTTACCTTGAGTAGGTAACCAGAGCTATGTGACAGAGTATTTGTGTGCTATATATATGTTATGTGTTGTACTGCATGATTTCTATGTGATTTATGTGGTGCATGATTATCAGAGTTGGAACCTGAGGGTTCACAGAGTTTGGGTGCACGGACCCACAGAGTTATAGCCTAGAGTGGCTAATATGTGCTATATGTGGTATTTTGGGAAACTCACTAAGCCTTGTGCTTACAGTGTTGATGTTATTTGTTTCAGGTACTAGTGACGACCGCGGGAAGGCGCCGGCTTGATCCGTACACACATGTTTGGAGCTTGACATTTTGATCTTGGGATTTTGTACTATTTTGTTGAACAATTAAAATGGTTGTTTCTATGAATATGGATGGAATTATGTTTTATAAAAATCAAAAAAAAATTGTTTGAAAATTTGGTGTTACAAATTGGTATCAGAGCCTTGGTTTGAGGGATTCGGGTACACCTTTGGGGGTATTTGAACTCAAACTGAGGAAATAAAGAGATATTTTCAAAATAAAAACCAAATTTTCTAAGAGTAAAGGATTTCCAGGAAGAAACGTGTGTACGATCAGTCAGCGCCCGAACGGTGAATTCCCAAAATATCTTTTGTTATGTAATAACTATTACTGTGATGTGTGTGCATGCTAGAGTAGGCTAGGTATTGCTGATAGGACTAGAGTGGCCTGTTTTGTGATGCCTTAGCTTAGGGAATGGTGAGCTGCTATGAGACGCTGAGAGTAATTAGGTAGCAGCTAGGGCTTTGTGTGAGATCTGTTCAGAGAGATTAAGTATAATAGAGTACTTGGGGACTGGAATCCGAAGAGGACGATTTGGGGTGTGTACCGAGACGGTGCGGACAGTAGTATTGGGCCCGTACTACTAAAAGCACCGGTGCGGTACGCAGTTCAAATAAGAATCTGGGGATGCCAAGAATCAAGGAGGGGTGGATTGTTGAATGTAAGGGTGTTCGAGTGAATTCTAATTATCGCATGTTGTATTTCAGAGGTTGATCATGGTGAGGACACGACACATGCCGGAGGATGCCGGATCTAGTGATGAGGACATTCGACAGATCATTCATGAGGAGGTGGCTGCGGTCATCAAAGCCGAGATACCAGAGATGTTCGGGTCCATTAAGACCGCTTTGATTGAGACGTTTGACGAGCGCTATGCCGCTCTTTCTGAGGCTGCGGTTGCAGTAGCTACCGCAGCAATTGCTGCGGCAAGACCCCAGGGAGGTGATGCGATGTTGTTTAGGGAGTTCAGCAACACCAAGCCACCAGAGTTTGATGGTACGCAGGACCCGGTGGCAGCTATGAGGTGGATATCTGATATGGAGGGATGCTTCTTCACTTGCTCGTCCCCTGAGCATTTGAAGGTTCGGTTCGCGCTGAACCAGCTTCGCTTGGGAGCGAAGGACTGGTGGAAGTTTGTGACTGCGCATTTTACACCGACTGAGCTTTCGGCAGTGACCTGGGAGAGGTTCACTTCCATGTTCCGAGATGAGTATGTTCCTCAGGTGGAGAGGGAACGTCTGGCACAGGAGTTTCTGACCCTCAAGCAGGGTACCGAGTCAGTTACAGCGATTACGAGGATGTTTCAGGAGAGGGCGATGTTTTGCCCTGAGCACGTCTCCACCGAGCAGGCACGTATGAGCCGTTACCTGAGCATTTTGAGACGGGATATTCGGGAGTTCGCTGCGAACTCCTCGTACCGGACATTTGCCGAGCTTCAGGCAAATGCTCGGAAGAGAGAGATTGAGCTTGATACTCAGGCCAGGGAGGAGGCGGAGTCTATGGGGAGGGATCGGCGGCCGGCACAGTCCCAGCCGGCAGCCAAGCGGGCCAAGCCCGCTGATCCCAGACCCGGGAGCCAGAAGGGCCGCACTTGTGGGAAGTGCGGCAAGGGTCACGATGGCGCCTGTCGGGCAGGGTCTTGCTACAAATGTGGCAAGGAGGGGCATATGGCTAAGGACTGCCCCAAGGGATTTGCAGTGTGCTTCCACTGCAACCAGACTGGCCACCGGAAGGCGGAGTGTCCGCTGCTGCGCGGGGCATCTCAGGGGTCTGCTCCCGCCGCCATCAGAGCTGCTGCTGCAGAGAGCCGGCCCGTGAAGGCCGAGGCACCGAGGGCTCGGGGGAGAGCCTTCCAGCTGACTGCGGAAGAGGTCCGCGCTGCGCCCGACGTTGTGGCTGGTATGTTTCCTTTTCATTATTGTTTATGGTGTTGAGATATTATGCTTATATTATGCTATGCATAGGTACCTTCCTTGTGAATTATGTACCTGCTTTAGTGTTATTTGACTCGGGTGCGAGTCGATCTTTTGTGTCTTTGGCGTTTAGTCAGCGTATCAGTGTTAGTCGGGGGACATTGAGTCGGCCCCTGCGGGTTTCCATAGCCGCCGACAGGGTGATTTGTGCTACTGAGGTCTTCAGGGGATGTGTATTGGAGATATTCGGGGTTGAGTTTCCGATCGACCTGATTCCGATTGCGATGGGTGATGTCTGTGTTATAGTGGGCATGGATTGGTTGAGCCGATTCGGTGCGGTTATCGATTGCGAGCAACAGCTGGTGACTATACGAGATCCTAGTGGGGGAGTTCTTTCAGTATACGGCGAGGGTACACGTTCTGGATCAGCCTTTTGTTCGGCTGCTAGGGCGAGGCAGTGTTTACAGCAGGGCTGTATGGGTTATGTAGCGTATGTGATGGATACGCGAGTGATCTCTGAGAGACCGAGCTCTGTGGAGGAAGTTCCGGTGGTGCGGGAGTTTCCAGATGTATTTCCCGAAGAGTTACCAGGTGTGCCTCCCGTGAGGCAAGTGGAGTTTGGCATCGATTTTGTTCCGGGAGCCGCGCCTATTGCTAAGGTGTCGTATCGCCTTGCGCCTCCAGAGATGCAGGAGTTATCCTCGCAACTTCAGGAGTTGCTGGGGAAGGGGTTTATTCGGCCGAGTAGCTCGCCGTGGGGAGCACCCATCTTGTTTGTGAAGAAGAAGGATGGCTCGCATCGCATGTGTATTGATTACCGGGAATTGAATAAGATGACGGTCAAGAACCGTTACCCGCTGCCGAGGATCGACGATTTATTCGATCAGCTACAGGGAGCATCTTGGTTCTCCAAGATTGATTTGAGGTCGGGCTATCATCAGGTGAGAGTGCGGGACGAGGACGTCCAGAAGACAGCATTCAGGACGCGTTATGGGCATTATGAGTTTGTGGTGATGCCTTTTGGGCTCACTAATGCCCCGGCTGTGTTCATGGACCTCATGAACAGGGTATATCGGCCAATGTTGGATCGGTCGGTGATTGTTTTCATTGATGATATTCTGGTATATTCGAGATCTAGTGAGCAGCACGAGGAGCATTTGAGGGAGGTGCTTGGGGTTTTGAGAGCGGAGAAACTTTTCGCAAAGTTTTCCAAGTGCGATTTCTGGTTACGGGAGGTCCAGTTCCTGGGATATCTCGTTAACTAGAAGGGGATATTGGTCGATCCGGCCAAGGTTGACGCAGTGATGAGGTGGGAGGTGCCGAGGTCACCTTCTGAGATCCGGAGATTCCTCGGGTTGGTAGGGTATTATCAGAGATTTATTAAGGATTTCTCCAAGGTTGCGGTTCCACTCACCAGATTGACCCGGAAGGGTGTGTCATTCGCATGGGGTCCCGAGCAGCAGACCTCCTTTGAGACGCTTCGCCAGAGGTTGTGTGAAGCTCCAGTATTAGCCCTTCCGGAAGGTATGGAAGATTTCGTGGTATTCTGTGATGCATCGATCCTAGGATTGGGAGCAGTATTGATGCAGAAGGGTCATGTGATAGCTTATGCATCGAGGCAGTTGAAGCCTCACGAGACAAGGTACCCCACGCATGATTTGGAATTGGGGGCAGTGGTGTTCGCCCTCAAGATTTGGCGGCACTACTTGTATGGGGTTCGTTGTACGATTTACACGGATCATAAGAGCTTGAAATACTTGATGGATCAGCCTAACCTAAATATGCGACAGAGAAGATGGTTAGACGTGGTCAAGGATTATGATTGCGAGATCTTGTACCACTCGGGCAAGGCTAATGTGGTAGCCGACGCGTTGAGTTGCAGGGCGGAGAGTACTCCCCTGCGAGATGTATGTTTGAGATTGACCGTGATAGCTCCAGTTCTGGACGCCATTCGTGGGGCTCAGGCAGAGGCCGTGCGTCCGGAGATGCAGAAGAGAGAGCGGGTTGTTGGGTTGGTTTCTGAGTTTATATCGGATAGTCGAGGCCTTATGACTTATCAGGGTAGGATCTGGGTACCGTTCGTGGGCGGTACCCGTGCCACATTGTTGGAGGAGGCTCATAGATCGAAATTTTCGATCCACCCCGGGGCCACGAAGATGTATTTGGACCTAAGGAAGGAGTATTGGTGGCCCTGTATGAAGAGGGATGTAGCATGGTTTGTCGAGAGGTGTTTGACCTGTCGAAGGGTAAAGGCCGAACACCAGAGACCGCATGGCAAGTTGCAGCCATTGGAGGTTCCCGAGTGGAAGTGGGAACAGATCACTATGGACTTTATCACCAAATTGCCGAGGACTGCCAGGGGAGTTGATGCAATTTGGGTGATTGTGGATAGATTGACAAAGAGCGCTCACTTTCTTGCCATCAGTGAGAGTTCTTCAGCAGAGAAGTTGGCGGAGATTTACGTGAGGGAGGTTGTATCTCGGCATGGGGTGCCGATCTCGATTGTTTCAGACCGCGATGTGTGCTTCACTTCCCGTTTTTGGAAGAAATTTCATGAGGAGTTGGGTACTAAGTTGCATTTTAGTACCGCATACCACCCCCAGACCGACGGTCAGAGTGAGCGGACGATACAGACACTCGAGGACATGCTTCGAGCTTGTGTATTGGACTTTGGGGGTATTTGGGACTCGTATTTTCCTTTGGCGGAGTTTTCCTACAATAACAGCTATCATTCGAGCATTGGTATGCCGCCCTTTGAGCTGTTGTATGGTAGGAGGTGTCGGACTCCCATATGTTGGGGAGACGTTGGGCAAAGGGTAATGGGCAGTACAGAGATCGTGAATCAGACGACATAGCAGATACAGCTGGTCAGGCAGAGGTTACTGACCGCCCAGAGTCGACAGAAGAGTTACGCAGATAGATGCCGGTCCGAGCTGGAATTTCAGGTCGGCGACTTTGTTCTCCTGAAGGTTTCTCCTTGGAAAGGAGTGATCCGGTTCAGGAAGAGGGGCAAATTGGGACCCCGGTTTATTGGCCCGTTTCGTGTGATTGCCAGGGTAGGCCGGGTAGCCTATCGGCTGGAGTTACCAGCAGAGTTGGGACAGATTCACAACACTTTTCATGTATCGCAGTTGAGGAAATGTATAGCCGATGAGTCAGCAGTGGTTCCACTAGAGGATATTCAGGTTGATGCGAGCCTGAATTATGCGGAGACACCCGTGGCTATTAGGGATCGGAAGATCAAGATTTTGAGGAACAAGGAGGTACCTCTGGTATTGGTTCAGTGGCAACATCGGAAGGGATCAGAGATGACCTGGGAGCCGGAGGGTATGATGCGGGAGCAGCATCCGGAGCTGTTTTAGAGCGGGACTTCGAGGGCGAAGTCCAGTTCTAGTGGGGGAGAGTTGTAACATCCGGATTTTTACCAGGTATCTTGTAAGTTTGAATTTTTATATTGTGAGAGAGAGACTCGGCGTGTTGGAGCTCGGACTCGCCGAGTAGGGACACGGGATTGATCGAGGGTGCGCACTTGGACTCGGCGAGTCCATGGTATGGACTCGGCGAGTCTGCGCTGTGTTATGAAACCCTAAATCTCCGGGTTTGAGGCCTATTTAAGGGGCCTTATGGCCGTCATTTGTGCTCACCTAAACCCCAGAGAGTGTCCCTAGAGTTCTTGAGCGTTTTGTGAAGGAAAGAGAGCCAATCTTGATCTTGTGTGTGTTGTTTAGCAAGAAGAAGGAGGCCCTAGGCAAGAGGAAGCAAAGGAGGTTGCTATTTCGTGGATTTGGAGCTTGGATCATCAACCTAGAGGTATTATTTTCGGAACATTTTCTGTTTGGTGAAGTTTGATGCAATTTAGGACTTAATGTGGTCATTTATGGGGTGATTTGGTGCCCCTTTGGTTCCCTCTTTGAGTTGAGACCATGGATCTGGATCCATAGAGGTCCAGAGGGCCTCACTCATCAAGCTTTATGGGTGGAAATGGAGTCCTTGACCTTGTGTTGAAGTATTTGAGTCAAAAACATCATTTATGGTCATGTAGAGGTTATATGTGCATCAAGATTGTGACTTTACGTGCTAAATAAGCTTGGAGGGACTGGATCTATGGATTAATGGACTGGATCTGGCCTTTAGAGCAAGATTGAGTCAGTGCATGGCACGGACTCGCCGAGTCCGAAGAACAGACTCGGCGAGTAGCTTGAATATTGCATGACCACTCAGCGAGTGGCCTCGCCGAGTTGGGATGGGTGAACTCAGTGGGTCAAGGGGGAGTCAGGATGGTCAGGTGGACCGAGTCAAACCGGACTCGCCGAGTTGTTCTTGAGACTCGGCGAGTTGAGTCGTGGTGGCCCCACAACTCGTGCCAGGTCGAGCTCGTCGAGTTGGGGGAAATACTCGACGTGTCAAGAGAGGATTCCAGGGAAATTGGTGTATGCGCTCAGACTCGCCGAGTCGCTATAGTGCACTCGCCGAGTCCGGTCAAGTTGACCGTTGACCAGCGTTGACCTAGATTGTCTTGTTATAGTGTGGTCAACCCTAGTTGGGAAAGTGTTAATTAGAGATGTATTGTGCTATAGGGGGACTTCAGCTCGGCAGATCGAGTGTTTAGCGATTTCAGGGTTACGGTTTACCGAGACACGCGAGGTGAGTCTTCTCACTATACTTTACCTTGAGTAGGTAACCAGAGCTATGTGACAGAGTATTTGTGTGCTATATATATGTTATGTGTTGTACTGCATGATTTCTATGTGATTTATGTGGTGCATGATTATCAGAGTTGGAACCTGAGGGTTCACAGAGTTTGGGTGCACGGACCCACAGAGTTATAGCCTAGAGTGGCTAATATGTGCTATATGTGGTATTTTGGGAAACTCACTAAGCCTTGTGCTTACAGTGTTGATGTTATTTGTTTCAGGTACTAGTGACGAACGCGGGAAGGCGCCGGCTTGATCCGTACACACATGTTTGGAGCTTGACATTTTGATCTTGGGATTTTGTACTATTTTGTTGAACAATTAAAATGGTTGTTTCTATGAATATGGATGGAATTATGTTTTATAAAAATCAAAAAAAAATTGTTTGAAAATTTGGTGTTACAAATTGGTATCAGAGCCTTGGTTTGAGGGATTCGGGTACACCTTCGAGGGTATTTGAACTCAAACTGAGGAAATAAAGAGATATTTTCAAAATAAAAACCAAATTTTCTAAGAGTAAAGGATTTCCAGGAAGAAACGTGTGTACGATCAGTCAGCGCCCGAACGGTGAATTCCCAAAATATCTTTTGTTATGTAATAACTATTACTGTGATGTGTGTGCATGCTAGAGTAGGCTAGGTATTGCTGATAGGACTAGAGTGGCCTGTTTTGTGATGCCTTAGCTTAGGGAATGGTGAGCTGCTATGAGACGCTGAGAGTAATTAGGTAGCAGCTAGGGCTTTGTGTGAGATCTGTTCAGAGAGATTAAGTATAATAGAGTACTTGGGGACTGGAATCCGAAGAGGACGATTTGGGGTGTGTACCGAGACGGTGCGGACAGTAGTATTGGGCCCGTACTACTAAAAGCACCGGTGCGGTACGCAGTTCAAATAAGAATCTGGGGATGCCAAGAATCAAGGAGGGGTGGATTGTTGAATGTAAGGGTGTTCGAGTGAATTCTAATTATCACATGTTGTATTTCAGAGGTTGATCATGGTGAGGACACGACACATGCCGGAGGATGCCGGATCTAGTGATGAGGACATTCGACAGATCATTCATGAGGAGGTGGCTGCGATCATCAGAGCCGAGATACCAGAGATGTTCGGGTCCATTAAGACCGCTTTGATTGAGACGTTTGACGAGCGCTATGCCGCTCTTTCTGAGGCTGCGGTTGCAGCAGCTACCGCAGCGATTGCTGCGGCAAGACCCCAGGGAGGTGACGCGATGTTGTTTAGGGAGTTCAGCAACACCAAGCCACCAGAGTTTGATGGTACGCAGGACCCGGTGGCAGCTATGAGGTGGATATCTGATATGGAGGGATGCTTCTTCACTTGCTCGTCCCCTGAGCATTTGAAGGTTCGGTTCGCGCTGAACCAGCTTCGCTTGGGAGCGAAGGACTGGTGGAAGTTTGTGACTGCGCATTTTACACCGACTGAGCTTTCGGCAGTGACCTGGGAGAGGTTCACTTCCATGTTCCGAGATGAGTATGTTCCTCAGGTGGAGAGGGAACGTCTGGCACAGGAATTTCTGACCCTCAAGCAGGGTACCAAGTCAGTTACAGCGATTACGAGGATGTTTCAGGAGAGGGCGATGTTTTGCCCTGAGCACGTGTCCACCGAGCAGGCACGTATGAGCCGTTACCTGAGCATTTTGAGACGGGATATTCGGGAGTTCGCTGCGAACTCCTCGTACCGGACATTTGCCGAGCTTCAGGCAAATGCTCGGAAGAGAGAGATTGAGCTTGAGACTCAGGCCAGGGAGGAGGCGGAGTCTATGGGGAGGGATCGGCGGCCGGCACAGTCCCAGCCGGCAGCCAAGCGGGCCAAGCCCGCTGATCCCAGACCCGGGAGCCAGAAGGGTCGCACTTGTGGGAAGTGCGGCAAGGGTCACGATGGTGCCTGTCGGGCAGGGTCTTGCTACAAATGTGGCAAGGAGGGGCATATGGCTAAGGACTGCCCCAAGGGATTTGCAGTGTGCTTCCACTGCAACCAGACTGGCCACCGGAAGGCGGAGTGTCCGCTGCTGCGCGGGGCATCTCAGGGGTCTGCTCCCGCCGCCATCAGAGCTGCTGCTGCAGAGAGCCGGCCCGTGAAGGCCGAGGCACCGAGGGCTCGGGGGAGAGCCTTCCAGCTGACTGCGGAAGAGGTCCGCGCTGCGCCCGACGTTGTGGCTGGTATGTTTCCTTTTCATTATTGTTTATGGTGTTGAGATATTATGCTTATATTATGCTATGCATAGGTACCTTCCTTGTGAATTATGTACCTGCTTTAGTGTTATTTGACTCGGGTGCGAGTCGATCTTTTGTGTCTTTGGCGTTTAGTCAGCGTATCAGTGTTAGTCGGGGGACATTGAGTCGGCCCCTGCGGGTTTCCATAGCCGCCGACAGGGTGATTTGTGCTACTGAGGTCTTCAGGGGATGTGTATTGGAGATATTCGGGGTTGAGATTCCGATCGACCTGATTCCGATTGCGATGGGTGATGTCTGTGTTATAGTGGGCATGGATTGGTTGAGCCGATTCGGTGCGGTTATCGATTGCGAGCAACAGCTGGTGACTATACGAGATCCTAGTGGGGGAGTTCTTTCAGTATACGGCGAGGGTACACGTTCTGGATCAGCCTTTTGTTCGGCTGCTAGGGCGAGGCAGTGTTTACAGTAGGGCTGTAAGGGTTATGTAGCGTATGTGATGGATACGCGAGTGATCTCTGAGAGACCGAGCTCTGTGGAGGAAGTTCCGGTGGTGCGGGAGTTTCCAGATGTATTTCCCGAAGAGTTACCAGGTGTGCCTCCCGTGAGGCAAGTGGAGTTTGGCATCGATTTGGTTCCGGGAGCCGTGCCTATTGCTAAGGTGTCGTATCGCCTTGCGCCTCCAGAGATGCAGGAGTTATCCTCGCAACTTCAAGAGTTGCTGGGGAAGGGGTTTATTCGGCCGAGTAGCTCGCCGTGGGGAGCACCCATCTTGTTTGTGAAGAAGAAGGATGGCTCGCATCGCATGTGTATTGATTACCGGGAATTGAATAAGCTGACGGTCAAGAACCGTTACCCGCTGCCGAGGATCGACGATTTATTCGATCAGCTACAGGGAGCATCTTGGTTCTCCAAGATTGATTTGAGGTCGGGCTATCATCAGGTGAGAGTGCGGGACGAGGACGTCCAGAAGACAGCATTCAGGACGCGTTATGGGCATTATGAGTTTGTGGTGATGCCTTTTGGGCTCACTAATGCCCCAGCTGTGTTCATAGACCTCATGAACAGGGTATGTCGGCCGATGTTGGATCGGTCGGTGATTGTTTTCATTGATGATATTCTGGTATATTCGAGATCTAGTGAGCAGCACAAGGAGCATTTGAGGGAGGTGCTTGGGGTTTTGAGAGCGGAGAAACTTTTCGCAAAGTTTTCCAAGTGCGATTTCTGGTTACGGGAGGTCCAGTTCCTGGGACATCTCGTTAACCAGAAGGGGATATTGGTCGATCCGGCCAAGGTTGACGCAGTGATGAGGTGGGAGGTGCCGAGGTCACCTTCTGAGATCCGGAGTTTCCTCAGGTTGGTAGGGTATTATCGGAGATTTATTAAGGATTTCTCCAAGGTTGCGGTTCCACTCACCAGATTGACCCGAAAGGGTGTGGCATTCGCATGGGGTCCCGAGCAGCAGACCTCCTTTGAGATGCTTCGCCAGAGGTTGTGTGAAGCTCCAGTATTAGCCCTTCCGGAAGGTATGGAAGATTTCGTGGTATTCTGTGATGCATCGATCCTAGGATTGGGAGCAGTATTGATGCAGAAGGGTCATGTGATAGCTTATGCATCGAGGCAGTTGAAGCCTCACGAGACGAGGTACCCCACGCATGATTTGGAATTGGGGGCAGTGGTGTTCGCCCTCAAGATTTGGCGACACTACTTGTATGGGGTTCGTTGTACGATTTACACGGATCATAAGAGCTTGAAATACTTGATGGATCAGCCTAACCTAAATATGCGACAGAGAAGATGGTTAGACGTGGTCAAGGATTATGATTGCGAGATCTTGTACCACCCGAGCAAGGCTAATGTGGTAGCCGACGCGTTGAGTCGCAGGGCGGAGAGTACTCCCCTGCGAGATGTATGTTTGAGATTGACCGTGATAGCTCCAGTTCTGGACGCCATTCGTGGGGCTCAGGCAGAGGCCGTGCGTCCGGAGATGCAGAAGAGAGAGCGGGTTGTTGGGTTGGTTTCTGAGTTTATATCGGATAGTCGAGGCCTTATGACTTATCAGGGTAGGATCTGGGTACCGTTCGTGGGCGGTACCCGTGCCACATTGTTGGAGGAGGCTCATAGATCGAAATTTTCGATCCACCCCGGGGCCACGAAGATGTATTTGGACCTAAGGAAGGAGTATTGGTGGCCCTGTATGAAGAGGGATGTAGCATGGTTTGTCGAGAGGTGTTTGACCTGTCGAAGGGTAAAGGCCGAACACCAGAGACCGCATGGCAAGTTGCAGCCATTGGAGGTTCCCGAGTGGAAGTGGGAACAGATCACTATGGACTTTATCACCAAATTGCCGAGGACTGCCAGGGGAGTTGATGCAATTTGGGTGATTGTGGATAGATTGACAAAGAGCGCTCAGTTTCTTACCATCAGTGAGAGTTCTTCAGCAGAGAAGTTGGCGGAGATTTACGTGAGGGAGGTTGTATCTCGGCATGGGGTGCCGATCTCGATTGTTTCAGACCGTGATGTGTGCTTCACTTCCCATTTTTGGAAGAAATTTCATGAGGAGTTGGGTACTAAGTTGCATTTTAGTACCGCATACCACCCCCAGACCGACGGTCAGAGTGAGCGGACGATACAGACACTCGAGGACATGCTTCGAGCTTGTGTATTGGACTTTGGGGGTAGTTGGGACTCGTATTTGCCTTTGGCGGAGTTTTCCTACAATAACAGCTATCATTCGAGCATTGGTATGCCGCCCTTTGAGCTGTTGTATGGTAGGAGGTGTCGGACTCCCATATGTTGGGGAGAGGTTGGGCAAAGGGTAATGGGCAGTACAGAGATCGTGAATCAGACGACATAGCAGATACAGCTGGTCAGGCAGAGGTTACTGACCGGCCAGAGCCGACAGAAGAGTTACGCAGATAGACGCCGGTCCGAGCTGGAATTTCAGGTCGGCGACTTTGTTCTCCTGAAGGTTTCTCCTTGGAAAGGAGTGATCCGGTTCAGGAAGAGGGGAAAATTGGGACCCCGGTTTATTGGCCCGTTTCGTGTGATTGCCAGGGTAGGCCGGGTAGCCTATCGACTGGAGTTACCAGCAGAGTTGGGACAGATTCACAACACTTTTCATGTATCGCAGTTGAGGAAATGTATAGCCGATGAGTCGGCAGTGGTTCCACTAGAGGATATTCAGGTTGATGCGAGCCTGAATTATGCGGAGAGACCCGTGGCTATTAGGGATCGGAAGATCAAGATTTTGAGGAACAAGGAGGTACCTCTGGTATTGGTTCAGTGGCAACATCGGAAGGGATCAGAGATGACCTGGGAACCGGAGGGTATGATGCGGGAGCAGCATCCGGAGCTGTTTTAGAGCGGGACTTCGAGGGCGAAGTCCAGTTCTAGTGGGGGAGAGTTGTAACATCCGGATTTTTACCAGGTATCTTGTAAGTTTGAATTTTTATATTGTGAGAGAGAGACTCGGCGAGTTGGAGCTCGGACTCGCCGAGTAGGGACGCGGGATTGATCGAGGGTGCGCACTTGGACTCGGCGAGTCCAGGGTATGGACTCGGCGAGTCTGCGCTGTGTTATGAAACCCTAAATCTCCGGGTTTGAGGCCTATTTAAGGGGCCTTATGGCCGTCATTTGTGCTCACCTAAACCCCAGAGAGTGTCCCTAGAGTTCTTGAGCGTTTTGTGAAGGAAAGAGAGCCAATCTTGATCTTGTGTGTGTTGTTTAGCAAGAAGAATGAGGCCCTAGGCAAGAGGAAGCAAAGGAGGTTGCTATTTCGTGGATTTGGAGCTTGGATCATCAACCTAGAGGTATTATTTTCGGACCATTTTCTGTTTGGTGAAGTTTGATGCAATTTAGGGCTTAATGTGGTCATTTATGGGGTGATTTGGTGCCCCTTTGGTTCCCTCTTTGAGTTGAGACCATGGATCTGGATCCATAGAGGTCCAGAGGGCCTCACTCACCAAGCTTTATGGGTTGAAATGGAGTCCTTGACCTTGTGTTGAAGTATTTGAGTCAAAAACATCATTTATGGTCATGTAGAGGTTATATGTGCATCAAGATTGTGACTTTACGTGCTAACTAAGCTTGGAGGGACTGGATCTATGGATTAATGGACTGGATCTGGCCTTTAGAGCAAGATTGAGTCAGTGCATGGCACGGACTCGCCGAGTCCGAAGAACAGACTCGGCGAGTAGCTTGAATATTGCACGACCACTCAGCGAGTGGCCTCGCCGAGTTGGGATGGGTGAACTCAGTGGGTCAAGGGGGAGTCAGGATGGTCAGGTGGACCGAGTCAAACCGGACTCGCCGAGTTGTTCTTGAGACTCGGCGAGTTGAGTCGTGGTGGCCCCACAACTCGTGCCAGGTGGAGCTCGTCGAGTTGGGGGAAATACTCGACGTGTCAAGAGAGGATTCCAGGGAAATTGGTGTATGCGCTCAGACTCGCCGAGTCGCTATAGTGCACTCGCCGAGTCCGGTCAAGTTGACCGTTGACCAGCATTGACCTAGATTGTCTTGTTATACTGTGGTCAACCCTAGTTGGGAAAGTGTTAATTAGAGATGTATTGTGCTATAGGGGGACTTCAGCTCGGCAGATCGAGTGTTTAGCGATTTCAGGGTTACGGTTTACCGAGACACGCGAGGTGAGTCTTCTCACTATACTTTACCTTGAGTAGGTAACCAGAGCTATGTGACAGAGTATTTGTGTGCTATATATATGTTATGTGTTGTACTGCATGATTTCTATGTGATTTATGTGGTGCATGATTATCAGAGTTGGAACCTGAGGGTTCACAGAGTTTAGGTGCACGGACCCACAGAGTTATAGCCTAGAGTGGCTAATATGTGCTATATGTGGTATTTTGGGAAACTCACTAAGCCTTGTGCTTACAGTGTTGATGTTATTTGTTTCAGGTACTAGTGACGACCGCGGGAAGGCGCCGGCTTGATCCGTACACACACGTTTGGAGCTTGACATTTTGATCTTGGGATTTTGTACTATTTTGTTGAACAATTAAAATGGTTGTTTCTATGAATATGGATGGAATTATGTTTTATAAAAATCAAAAAAAAATTGTTTGAAAATTTGGTGTTACAAATTGGTATCAGAGCCTTGGTTTGAGGGATTCGGGTACACCTTCGGGGGTATTTGAACTCAAACTGAGGAAATAAAGAGATATTTTCAAAATAAAAACCAAATTTTCTAAGAGTAAAGGGTTTTGCAGGAAGAAACGTGTGTACGATCAGTCAGCGCCCGAACGGTGAATTCCCAAAATATCTTTTGTTATGTAATAACTATTACTGTGATGTGTGTGCATGCTAGAGTAGGCTAGGTATTGCTGATAGGACTAGAGTGGCCTGTTTTGTGATGCCTTAGCTTAGGGAATGGTGAGCTGCTATGAGACGCTGAGAGTAATTAGGTAGCAACTAGGGCTTTGTGTGAGATCTGTTCAGAGAGATTAAGTATAATAGAGTACTTGGGGACTGGAATCCGAAGAGGACGATTTGGGGTGTGTACCGAGACGGTGCGGACAGTAGTATTGGGCCCGTACTACTAAAAGCACCGGTGCGGTACGCAGTTCAAACAAGAATCTAGGGATGCCAAGAATCAAGGAGGGGTGGATTGTTGAATGTAAGGGTGTTCGAGTGAATTCTAATTATCGCATGTTGTATTTCAGAGGTTGATCATGGTGAGGACACGACACATGCCGGAGGATGCCGGATCTAGTGATGAGGACATTCGACAGATCATTCATGAGGAGGTGGCTGCGGTCATCAGAGCCGAGATACCAGAGATGTTCGGGTCCATTAAGACCGCTTTGATTGAGACGTTTGACGAGCGGTATGCCGCTCTTTCTGAGGCTGCGGTTGCAGCAGCTACCGCAGCTATTGCTGCGGCAAGACCCCAGGGAGGTGACGCGATGTTGTTTAGGGAGTTCAGCAACACCAAGCCACCAGAGTTTGATGGTACGCAGGACCCAGTGGCAGCTATGAGGTGGATATCTGATATGGAGGGATGCTTCTTCACTTGCTCGTCCCCTGAGCATTTGAAGGTTCGGTTCGCGCTGAACCAGCTTCGCTTGGGAGTGAAGGACTGGTGGAAGTTTGTGACTGCGCATTTTACACCGACTGAGCTTTCGGCAGTGACCTGGGAGAGGTTCACTTCCATGTTCCGAGATGAGTATGTTCCTCAGGTGGAGAGGGAACGTCTGGCACAGGAGTTTCTGACCCTCAAGCAGGGTACCGAGTCAGTTACAGCGATTACGAGGATGTTTCAGGAGAGGGCGATGTTTTGCCCTGAGCACGTGTCCACCGAGCAGGCACGTATGAGCCGTTACCTGAGCATTTTGAGACGGGATATTCGGGAGTTCGCTGCGAACTCCTCGTACCGGACATTTGCCGAGCTTCAGGCAAATGCTCGGAAGAGAGAGATTGAGCTTGAGATTCAGGCCAGGGAGGAGGCGGAGTCTATGGGTAGGGATCGGCGGCCGGCACAGTCCCAGCCGGCATCCAAGCGGGCCAAGCCCGCTGATCCCAGACCCGGGAGCCAGAAGGGCCGCACTTGTGGGAAGTGCGGCAAGGGTCACGATGGCGCCTGTCGGGCAGGGTCTTGCTACAAATGTGGCAAGGAGGGGCATATGGCTAAGGACCGCCCCAAGGGATTTGCAGTGTGCTTCCACTGCAACCAGACTGGACACCGGAAGGCGGAGTGTCCGCTGCTGCGCGGGGCATCTCAGGGGTCTGCTCCCGCCGCCATCAGATCCAATTAAAGCATCTTTCTCGATAAGCTTTTTATTCAAGAGCCCACTTTCTTCTTTGAGCTCTAAAATTGTTTGCTATTCATCATCGGAGCTCCCTACACCAATACATATAACTTTGCCTTTGGGTGCAGGATCAACGTTTTCTCGAGAAAGAAACATGGCGAGCCTTTCAGAAGTGACATCATGCACATGTACATGGGCCGAAGAACTACCAGGAGTTGAAGAGCTACCTGGTTTAAAAAATTCTTGTGCAAAATTAGTCCCCTCATGCAAAATTGGGATTTCATCTTAAATCGGTTGGGCTGGTTCAGTGGTTGTGATTGGTTGTTGAGCAGATTGAGTTTGTTCCCTATAATAAGCGCTCTCGGCTGAGGATCAGCACGTTTTCATTTTAGTGGCAGTTGAGAGGTTTGAGACTCTTCAAGATCACATTCAGATGGAATAATTTTTGGATTGACAATTGCTTAGGGAGGAATCCTTGCAGTTGAATCTAATTGAACAATAACCTCTCCCATTTGAGCGGGTGTTTGTAGTGGCAGCTTAGTAATATTTGTATCACTCTCAGTCTCAGTTGGAGAACTTACAACATCATCAACTTTATGAAACTCAAAAAATGAATGAAGGTTATCATCACTAAGCACAAAATCAAACATGAAATCCTCTTCATTAAGACCACTTGCATCACCCTTCTCAACACCACCTTCTCTATCATCATCATCATCATCATCATCATCATCATCATCAATATCATCATGAACTGGAACATGCTCATCTGCCACAATAGCCATAGGAGATTTTTCAGCATAAACAACATCAGGCTCAAGAATAGGAATGTTTTCAGCTTCATCAACTGAAACATTCTCTGGTTCATCAACCAGAACATCTTGAAATGCAGCAGCTTCTTCAATCTCAACAAATTTTCCAAATTTTACCTAATGGCTTGTTCCCCTGAACACGAGCTTTGAGCCCTTTTAATTTTGTTTCATCAAGCCAAAAGAGTTCGGACCCAAAGAATTCATATCTAAAGTTTCACTTGTCCTCTCCAACTCAGGATATTTATCATCAAAGATCATCTGCATGAACACATCTTTCTTCTTCCATTGCAAGTTGCTCTTCGTCTCATTTAACACAAACATGGAAAAGTTGAAGTCCAAATCCATAATGAGGGAAATAATGGCACCAGTAGATTATTGGGAGATCTCATCAACTCCCCCTTTCCTGCCTGAAATACATATCACAAAAGTGTGAGCAAGGAAGCGCCAGAAGGAAGGGAGTAACTTCTTCAATGTTGGAGGAAAAGTTCCCTCATAGCACATTCTTTCGAGAACCTCCTTAATAAGAGCAGCAGAAATCTCAGTCGGGAAACCTGCATGATCTCCAAATTTAAGAGTTTCACATATGGTTTTGTCTGACACTATGATCTTTTTCCCTTTGACTGTTGATTCCAAAGTGTCTGCGCGATCTGCTCCTGCTTTATTGGTGGAAGTGTTATCCCAAAACTCGCTCACTAAATCTTTATAGATAACAGGATTCTCTCGAAGAGCATTAGTGATCCTACAGTTTTTTAGACCATGAACCATGGACCTAAACTCCTGATGATTATTTGAAAGATCAGAAAGACATCCAGCGAAGTTGTGAGTGTCAGAAAATTTTAATTCAGCCATTTATCTACACCAAACGAGCCAAGTGAGAAAAACAAAATTAGATAAACAAAAAATTAATTTTCTCAAATCATTTATTTTGATTAACTAATCTTGATTTTGTTGAATCGAAGTCAAACATGCTTGAATTAGGTTTGAATTAAAACGATTGCGGTAAAAAATGGTTAAAGTTTATCACTTTCGGTCAAATCGTGGAACACGATTGCGGTCAACGAAGTTAAGGTACATCATTTTCGCTTGGAGTTGGGTTTTTGATCGGATCTGGATCACCGTAAACCTAAACCCCTTGAACTCAGAACCCTAAATTGATGAAAAAAAACTTCCATTAGGATTGTCGATTAGTCCTAAAATCTGCAAAAATAAATAAATAAATAAATAAAAATAAAAATAAAAAAATAAAACCTTTAATAAAATGATGTTAAAACTGATGCACTATACTCGCAATCTACTTACGTTGATGAATCAATAAGCAATTTTGATGAATCACAAGGAAACACGATGAATCGATGAGATGATGAACATAGAACTCAAGCAGCAAACATCAAAGAGAACAAGAGAGAAATAATGAGATTGTGGTGGAAAATGTGAGAAGAAAGAGTGGAATGTTGAAATCCATTCTTTTTAAACCCTAATTAGCAGTTTTCGGCCCATAATACAAACCTGATGGGCCTCACCCAAAACTCAAATCCTTCTTAAAAAATAGTCCAATTCCTTTTTAAATAATGAAACTCTTTGAAGACTTTAAAATTAAAAATATAAATAAAATAAAATAAAACTAAAATTTAGATGCAAACAAAATTTAAATTTTTAGAAAAGAAAAAAAATAAAATAAAATGAAAATGAAAATTTTAAAAATAATACTAACCACACTTCAAAACTAAAATTTAGACACCTTGGGATCACAAGTTTTTAAGCAGTCTTAACATTGTTTTTCAATACACACCTACATGAATAGATCTGATCAATCATCAATATTATCATCCACTTAAACGCAAAAGACCTTTTTTTGCCAATTTTGGACAGATTATACGTGACAAGAAATTTGAGATCAAATTCCTAAATGGACCATTTAGCTAATGACGACCAAGGATATTGTTGTCCACTTAAATTCATCAGCGAGATCTATAAACAACCATTTATGTAGTTCAATTTTACGTGTACTAGAATGTGTTCTCCACTTCCCGACATACCACGACAATTAAGAACTTTCAAAGAACTCCTTACTTTAGATGAGTAGACAATCATTAAGAGAAAAGATAGAAATAAAGATGCATATTTTGTGCCCCATGTCGGATCTCTTCCAATTACGTAGAGGGGACAACATGTGACTAACAAAGATAGAGGGATTTAGAGGTAGAATGTTGCATATGCTATGTTCCAGTCAGATCATTTCCAATTTCGTAGAGGAGATAACATACGACTAACAGATAGATAGAATTGCGTCTATAAGAATGTTCATAGAGATAGAGTTGCATATGTTGCATTCCAGGTCGGATCTATTCCAATCACGCAGAGGAGGCAACATATGACTAACATATAGAAAGCAAGAAAATAATTTCCCACATAACTACTTTATCAAAAACCCCCGGCCGCCCTATCAGTACCGAAATTAAGGACATGAGTCAATATGCTAACAAAGTTTTGAGCCACAGTTCTATTAGAAAAGTAACTTAAGAATATTACACAGGTTCCCTTGTTTATCTCACTGTTTAATCTACCCAAGCGTCGTATGGTCAGACTAGACGTATCTATGTCCATTTAATTATCTTAAGTCTTTTCATTTTTGACAATGTATATTCCTTTCTTTTAGTCCTTTGTGCCTACCAGCACGTTGAGCACAGAGTCTAGACAATTCAGTTTCAGCACCTTACACTTGCTTAAGCTGCTCATTATCACTTATTCTTTATATCACTTCCCATATGACACTAACAAATGAAAAACAAAATTTTTTTAATTTTTTTTCATTTTCTGAAAAAAATAAAAACATATTTCTGGATTTTTGTTTTATAGTTTTTTTTTTGTATTTTGATTTCTCCCCTAAATTTGTGCGTAAGAGAAAAAAGAAACGAAATTAAAATAAAATGTGCAAATTTAAACACAAATAAAAAATTAGTCTTCAAAACGAATCATCTTTAGAAATCCCACAAGCACATCGAATCAAGCTTTACTTAATGATTTGGTAAACAGGCCCTCCACATTATTATCAGTGAGGATTTGCTCCAAACAGATGAGCTGGTGCTCATAACAGTAATGGATAAAATTAATTTTGATATTGATGTGCTTGGATTTTGAATGCATGACATGATTTTTGGCAATTTATATTCTTATCATCATTATCAAAAAATATGGGGGTGTTAAGAAAGTTCAAACCGTAATCCATCAGTTGATGTTGTATCAATATGACTTGTGAGCAATAGGCTGATGCAATGACATACTCTGCCTTAGCTGCCGAGGTCGACACCATCTGCTGTTTCTTGCATTGCCAAGACACCAACTCTCCCCTAAAAAACTGGTATCCTCCTGAAGTTGATTCCCTGTCAAAATCACAACCTCTATAATTGTTGTCAACGAAAGCATATAGATCGAATTCAGTATTTTTAGGATACCATAGCTCCAATTCAGGAATACCATTGAGGTATCCAAAAATCCTTTTAATGGAAATCATATGAGAGAGTTTAGTATTAGCCATATATCTAGCACGTTGATAGACAACAGACATAATGTAAGGTCTGTTGGCAGTCAAATACCTGAGAGATTCGATCATCGATCGATATTTTGTTTGATCTACAGAATCTCCTTTTGATCTAGTCCCATCAGATGTCTTTTAAGCATGGAAGTAGGTGCAGTTTTAGAGTCTTTGAACCCAAACTTCTCAAGCATATCCTCCACATATTTGCTCTGATGCAGTAAGATTCCAGATGAATCTGGACGAACATGTAATCCCAAAAACATCGTCAGTTCACTAAGCGAGCTCGTTTCAATTCTCTTCTTCATGACTTCATCAAATTCTTTGCACATTGCAAGACTTGTCAAACCAAGAATGATGTCATCCACATAGACCGGGACGACATTCAAGTCATTATCCACTTGCTTTATGAACAACTTATGATCGATTAAGCCTCTTGAGACGTCATGCTCCACCAGATAATTTGTCAATGTGGCATACCATGCCCTACGAGCCTGATGTAACACACACACAACCTTATCTAATTTATAGACTTGATTTGGAAATTTGGGATTGAGAAACCCGGGGGGTTAACCAACACAGATCTCCTCCTTCACAACTCGAAATAAAAAGTCGGTATTGATGTCCATTTGATAAACAATAAATCCCATGCAGGAAGCATATGCTAAGAAGATATGAATAGCTTCCAAGCGTGCCGTAGGATTATACACCTCATTGTAGTAAAGACCTTCAATCTTCTAGAAGCCACGAAGAACCAAAAGCTCCTTGTTTCGCACAATCACCCTAATATCATCTTGATTATTCCTAAATGCCCAACGTGTATCAAACGACTTCTTTCCCTTTGGAATCTCTACCAGTTTCCACACTTTCAACTTCTCAAATGCGTTCAAATATTCATACATAACATCCACCCAACTTGGTTCATGAAGAGCCATGTCCACGTTCTTGGGCTCAATCTGAGATATGAAGCATGAGTAGATACTTGAGTTGACATCTCCACTTTGACTTATTGTTTTAATTCCTTCTGCCTAAGGGCCGATGACATTCTCGATCAGATGATCACCTTGAATTCTGGTAGGTATTTCATGGATGATGTCATGGATTGAGACTAGAAGGTTGGTGATGTTAATGAATCTTTCTTCTGCTGAATCACTTGCCTCAGATGATCTAGGACCGTGAGAGGTGCTTGCCACATATTCATTTAAAATGGGTTCAGGAAAGATAAGCTCCATGAACGATTGTGTAGCAGTAAAGGTATCCCTTAACATTAGTTCACTTTCTTCAGGGGGAATAGGAGTGGCTTCAGCATCAGAACTGGTCTTTTGACTTGATGAAGAATCGGGTGTGTTTGGATTAGCTTGAACCACCTTAGTAGACTCAGGAGACACCAAGGGTGGTTTGTATGAACCAATTACAACAACTTTGTCTTCAACTTCAAGAACAACACATGTACCTGAGCTGGAACCTAAAACAGTATTCGAAAAGACATTCAAATATTTAAATAGCGAAGTATAATCAAACAACCAATCGGGTCCAACTCGAGCATCCGTCTCGTTCTCTTCCAGCCAGCACACATTATATGACTCCACAATCTTCTTAGTGGACTTGTAGTAGACTCGATAGGCAGTATGTGCAGCATATCCCACAGAGAAGCAGTCATCATCTTTTGTGTTGAACTTAGGGTTGGACTCCAGGTGAAGGAGGGTGCAAGGACATCCAAAATCCTAAAATGAGCGGCCGTTGGCTTGTGACCATATAGAATTTCGTACGGGGTCTTCATATGTAGTATGTTGATTAGAACTCGATTCTGAACATAACATGCGGTTTTGATAGCTTCAGCCCATAAGAAGACGGATAGCTTGGAGTCACAAAGCATTGTCCTTTTTGTGTTGAACAAAGTACGATTTCACTATTCTACAACACCAGTTTGTTGAGGTGTCCAAACAGCACTATATTGATGCAAAATACCCTTCTCAGCACAAGAATGATCCAGATAGTATTCTTGAACTCCGTGTCATTATCACTTCCAATTGCCTTGGCCTTTTTGTTGGTCTGATTCTCAATCAACTCAATGAGTTTCTTGATCAAGTCAACAATCTCATTCTTGTTGGATAAGAAGAAAACCCAGGTAAATTGTGAGTAATCATCATTGCTAAAGAATTGTACAAATTCTTATTAATGTTGAGAACGTTGACCGGACCGAACAAATCCATATGCAGTAACTAAAGAACAGTGCTAATTGAGTTGACTACTTTTGGCTTATGTAGCTTGCGATGATGTTTTCCTTGAGCGTATGCCATACACTTCTCGAAAGTAATGAAGTCCTTGATTGGAAGACCATGAACAATATCATTCTTTGCAAGACATTTGAGGTTCTTCGTATTTGCATGACCGAGTCGACGATGCCAACGCATAGCATTATGTTCAGAAACCTTGGAGAAAAGACATGTAACTTGCTCAGGAATGCTATGGTTCATATCAATGACGTAAGCATTCCCTTCTCTCTTTGATCTCACGAAAATCCACTCTTTTGGAATGATGATTCCAGGCTTCAGAATGACACAATCCTTGTTCGTAAAATGAGTTGAGTATCCTTTATCGCAAATATGAGATACAATCAGCAGACTGTGCTTCAACTCGGGAGCATAATTCACATTTTCAAAGTTGTGCACGCCATTTGTAACTGTACCCTTTTGTGTGATCTTTCCACCTTCTCCTCCAGCAAAAGAAACATAATCCCCATTAAATTTTTGAATGTCTTGCAGTTGGGAGATTCTCCTGTCATATGCCTAGAATAGCCATTATCAACATAACAAGGTCTGACGATATTCCTTCATAGCTGTTCTTGCACGATATGCGGGATTAATTCGATTTTGGAACCCAGGCAATAGAAACACTAGGTTTACCTTTTCTACCAACAGAATTAAACTTTTCACGTTTCATGTCAGATAGATTACAAGATTCTTTTAAAGGACTTTAAGATGATTAGTGGATGAGTTTTTGGGCACCCATTTGTAATTAGTTTTAGAAACTTTGTTGCTTACACAAATGGGGACTTTAAAATGTGATTTTGAAGTATTTTTATTTGTTTTTGATCATTTGGGTATCCGTCTATGATTAAATGATGACCTGGACGATGACTTCAGCAATACCGATCTTGGATCAACCAATTTCGATTTCACTAAAGTGTTTTTCGGATTTTTGTTCAAAATCTGTTTATCCTTTTTAAGTTTAGTAGCCCGATTTCTGTTTTTATTAACATTCCAATCACCATCAATTGAACGAGATCTCGAGGAATTTTTCTTAAGAGATCTTCCTCGTGACTCATTCTTCCTACCTTGTGCATAGTATGGAACATATGCACGGTTTGGACAATTTCTTGCGATATGACTAGGAATTCCACAATAGAAACATGTATGTTTCTTCATGTAGAAGCCGATACTGCTTGTTCTTGGTTCAGTGTCCTTTTCATGTCCTTTATTGTTTCCACAAGCACATTTACATAGCTTAGTCTTTTTGGTTGGCTTAGGTGGCATGTATTTGCTAGTGACAGGTCCATTAGAATTAGATTTCTTAAACACATCGACACATTTATCAGAAATAGTAGGGTTATCAGTTTCAAAGGAACACTATTTGAACATTCATTAGAAATAGTTTTCAAATTAGAATTATCATAAACTAAAGTATAAGTTTTTAAAACAAAATCATTATCAAAAACACTTCCTACAGGTTCCTGCCTGTCTTGTACTAAGGATGAATCTGCATATGAATTAGAGACATTAGTATCGTTCACCCTAGAGCTATTATGTAGCCCAAACACACCAGGTTTGCCATATTGAAAGTGTGCTTCATTTTCTATTTCCTCCTTAGTTATAGGAGTAGATGTTTAGTTATCATTGTAGGGAGGTGGAACACTATGATACCCTAGACCCTTATTCAAATTATCTTTAAATTTTAATAGAATTTCAATCATGGACTCAACTTTCTTACTTGACACATCAAACTTTTTAAAATTAAATTCTGTATTTTCAAATCTAATCTTCAATGTGTCAAGCTCGTCAGTCAAGCTGGAAAGCTATCTCTTAACATGGTTATAGTTCTCACATTTGTTACTATAGTCTTCCTAAAGCTGTCTAAAGTCTCTAGTGTTGGCCTCTAGTTTTTCTTTTAGTGGTCTTTGTCCCTTTTATGGTTATAGACTTCATACCTAAGGTCCTCATTATCTCTACGCAGTATGTTAATTTGTTCACGAAGAATTTTTGCATTATCCAAACAATTTTGAGAACAAGAAAATTCACTAACCTCTTTTGTTTCAAGAGTGGTGGAAACCATAAAAGCAAACTGCAACTGCATTAGCTCTGATTCAACGTCTTGTTCAACATATTTATTAGGGAGCTCACTCATTTACACCAGATATGCAGTGTCATGCCTTGTAATGTTCAACACATGAATCTGGTCCTCTTAAACAAAATTTTGAGCCACCACTGCCAAGTTTGTAGTTTCATTGTTGGTAGCAGCTCCTCTATTATTCCTAGCTGGCACCAGCGTCCTATCAGAATTCTCCCTTCTGTCAAGCTTTGGTCAATCACGAGCAAACTGACTTGCCTCTATTGAACCATACCTTCCTGTCTCCATTCATACTCTAATTGTTCTTTCCTATCTTCGTAGAATACTACTTAGCCCTAAACACAACCATTACAATTTTCCAGGTGATCTCCATCTCTTCCACATCTTCCGGAAGAATTTTATCACGATCTGTGAATGAGATTTGAGGAGGTAAATCTCCTGCCAAGAAGGCATAATAAGAATTCACAATGCTAGAAGCTAATGCCATGTTTTCTTCAGCTTCCTTGTGTGACAACCCGAAATTTTCATTCGGACAAACTCTAAAGTCAATCACTTCAATTAAAATTTAGTTACATTTCTAAAAAAATTTAGCCAATTTAAAAGTCCGTTTGAGTGTTTTTAATGTTTATTCTTCAAACGAACGAAGGAAAGGAACTACTGTTTCGCGTATTGAAGTAGCAAACCCACCCAATGCACCCGAATAAGGAGTTCACGACCAAACTTTTAGAGTTTGGGCCGTAAACTCCCATGTGGCCGTGAACTCATGATTAGGCTTAATTTCACTCCCCAAACTCTTCATTTCTCACTTCCACCCTCAAGAACACTCTCCATTCTCTCTCAACTATCATCCTATTCTTCACTCGATCTCCCAAGAACGTAAGTGTTTCTCGACTTGATTTGTTGTTATAACTTAACATCTAGTTGTTATACATCATTTCATCCATTCATATTTGATTTTCACCTAGATCTTCAAGTGTTCTTCAAAACACCAAGAACACCAAGAACACACACTAGTGTTCTTGGACCTTAAACACAAAATCAAGCTTCTATCTTGTAAGTACACTTGCCCTAGCTTCTTGTGTGATCAATATGAACTTGATAACACTTAAAAATCATCAAGAATCATAAGAACAAAGGATTTTATGTCCAAGGATGTTCTTGTGCCGTAAACCCCTCTTAAGGTGGTTAAATGGACCCTAGTCCCTTCCTAAGCCTTGGATGCCAACGTTGATCCTTCCTAGAAGTGTTTAAGACCTTAAACAATAATCACAACAAGTCCCCATAAGATTTTATGGTTGTAAACATATAAGGATATGGTCCTTTAGCCGTAAACTCTACAAAATAGTCTTACTGTGCCCCTAATGCTTTCCTAAGGCTTGGAATTGATCATTGGATGCCCATTCATTACTTATAAGACCTCAAAACACAAAATGGCACTTAGTACCATGAGTTTACAGCCATAAACACATGGGGAAATGGCCATGGGTCATAAACTCCATAAGGAGTGGTCCTTGGGCCATAAACTCCAATGTCATGCCATAAAACCCTTAGATGCAACCCTTTGGTACCTATAACACTTGAATCAAAGTGTTTCCATGTCCTAGGGTGTCTTAACTTCATTAATTAGTTGTTAAATGACTAATTAGATACATATATGTTTATTATATGTTAACTAGGATCATTGTGTGTGGTGAAGTCTTCACTTGACACCTAGCACCTTGTCCAAGACTTCCGAACAAACCACTCACTACAGATGAGTTCATACCCCTTAATTAACCTTTGAAATGATTTTAAATGTTTTTAAATGCTTTATGGGGGATATAAGTTGAACCATGTTAGTTATTATATCAATCACATAAGATTAATAACTAGCATACAAATGGATTTGTCATACTTTAAACTGTTTTACCAAACAAATGACTTCAAACTGTTTATCAAACTCTTTATCAAATTCACCTTTCTATACTAAACCTTTCTTTTACAGTTTTTGAACTTATATATTGTTAAAACCATGTCTACTACATATATAGTTATATAAATAAGGTTTGAAGGACTTAGGAGAGATAACCCACTTTACTTCGTGTCCTTGTTTGGTTGTGGACTTAAAGTACCCGGTTGATTGTCCGAGTGTCATTGAATCCTTACTTATATATTATGTATATATGTATAGATATAAAGATTTTTATCTCAGTTCAGTACATTCAGTCATACAAATAAGTCTATTAATAAACTATAATAGGTATAGTTTAGGGTTATACTACTTACTACTTCTGGTCCAATGAAGCATACAAGAGTCAGTTCATCCATGAGTCATTACTTACTATGATGAGAACTTATACAACTATACTCTAATGAGAACATATACAATTATACTATGATAAGAAACAATACATTCATTACATAAGTACATACATTACATATACAAGTATACGATAACATAAATGTGATCCAGTGCATTGGAGCATGCCTTCATTGTCATGGCTCGAGTTGTAACCAGAATCACTTGGAGGGAGAACGTGAGTTTGTGTATAGATCTATACTAGATTGACTATCCTACACCTTACTGCTAGCTATAGTGGCACCGGAAGGTCTTCAGGTGCCAAATGTCATACCTTTTGACGACTTAGATTGTCGTGTTTCCTAGTCGATAGTATGGTACAATTAATCAGTTTAAGGTAGTTAGTACAATGGTAGTTCCTATAATACAATACTACAGTACTACATTAATTTACGCCTTTACATTTATTTAGTGATCATTTCACTTAAACATTAATGTACAAACTATATTTTGATAATGATAGTTACACTTGCGAAAATTACACACTTTTACAAGAAACAAATATACAAAACAGTTGTGCCTTGGTAGAAGGCTACTTTTAGTAGAAAATATAGGGTTTTCTAGTGGTTACAAACTTTTACAAATACTTACAAACATTCTCATACCCTTACTACAAACGTTTACAAACTCGTACTTCGAACACTGTGTCAAACATTTTGATACAAACATAGACACTAAATACTTATGAACTCACCAACTTTAATGCTGATAAACTCTTTCAAAATAACTTGTATTCTCAGGTCATCAGTAGACATGTACCGATGCCAGCTTTTGAGAAGATAGAGTGCATACAAGATTCCTCTTATATTTTGATTCATATTTTGGTGTCTTATATGCTATAGAACACACTTGTATTAAAATTATATATTTAATGCAATGGATGATGTTGTTTACTTGTTTACTATTATACTGTGTTGTGATACTTTACATGATGTCCTCCGCCCTAGAACGTTTCCGCCGTTCTCGGTTTTAGGGTGTGATATATTGGTATCAGAGCATTGTTTATAGTAAATTGAGTATATCAACCCATAAAAGATATACTAACTATAAACAATAATGGGATTAAAACAATCTAACCAAGATTATATACTTTTAAATAATAAAATATTTAACTAAGTATACTAGTCTGCATTCATACCAAAATCAGTGTCACAATGAAAAATACAAAAGTATTATGATTGTTGAATATCACAAGTAAGCTCCGAGATGTGTGCTCAGTCCTGGGAGTGGCATAGCCTGATCAACTATGCTGGTCCGAGGAGTGATTAGCATATGCCCAAGAATGGTTGTGATGTGGCACTAGAACTAAACATAAGTTTAAAAAACTATAGGAGTATTTTGAGTTACTATGATCACTTATCTGAGAACTAAAGAGGTCACTATCAAGTCGGCCAATAGTCATTAAGTGGATACGCCAAGGTTATATGAAATTCAGGTGTTATAGACTCAGAAGCTGTGATCTTTGCTTCATTTCCTGTCCTTGTTTGGTTGTGGATTTGGAGTTAGGGTCACTTATTCGAAGGTGTATCCTACTTCAATTTCATATAACTGGTATCCACTACACAAGTATTGACATAACTGATGGAGATCATCTTATAATTATCTTAGGCAGTACGTCTATTTATATAAGATTCTTATACCCCTTTTCTCACGTAGATATCATGACCAGATTCCATCATAATGACAACCTGTACTTTCCACTCCACGACAATGCTGGATGGCTTGAAGAAGAGTCTGATGATGAGCATCAAATCCCTTCGCATGATTATCACGCACAATTCAACAACCTACCCCAAGTAGGTCAAGCCCCAATTAACAACCCCCGACCAGCGTTTCGGGGTCCCACACCCTTGTAGGCAACAAACTTGAATCGTTGGAGCGACGAACAAGGTCAACCCTCCTCCACCATCTCCTTCAGCAATCGATACGGCAACTTTGAATGTTGCAGTCGCTGCAGCAGTGGCAACTGCCATGGCTCAATATCACTCCACTGGTGCCAGCGGAGGTGGAACGCCGATTCAATCTACTCAAGGTGAAATCCTTGTGCACTCAATAAAGTGCTCCTACAAGGACTTCACTAACTACAAGACAAAGTCCTTCAAAGGGACTGGCGGAGTCATTGCCCTCTCGCAATGGTTCGAAAAGACGGAGTCAATCTTCGAGATTTGCTCCTGCCCTGATGCGAGCAAAGTTAAATTTGTCGCGTGCACCTTCGAAGAGAAAGCCCTGACACGGTGGAATGGCCATGTCAAGTCAGTAACTCTCATAGTGGCTAACGACATGGGCTGGGAAACCTTGAGAGACCTCATGACTGAGAAGTACTGCCCAAGGGGCGAGATCCAGAAGTTGGAACATGAGCTGTGGAGCCTAACCATAAGGGGCTCCAACATAGTCACGTATACCGCCAGGTTCAGTGAACTGGTGGCCCTCTGTCCCAACATGGTTCCCACCTAAGGGAAAAAGATCGAAAGGTACATCTGGGGGCTGGTGCCTCTGTATCATGGAAATGTCTTAGCTTCACACCCTGCTACCTTGAACAGTTCCAAACGACTGGCACAACGACTCATCGATCATGAAGTCCAATCCCTGTCATCAACAACCACCCTAGCCATCTCAGAACCCTCCAAACCAGCTGACAATAAGCTGAAGTTCTCGGATGAAAAGAAGAAACAACGAGCTGCTAAAAAGCAGAGAGTCGTGGTGGTTCGTGCTGCGATTGAACCCACCGCTGCTACTCCAATAAGGCAGTATGCTGGAATTCTGCCAAAGTGCAACAAATGTAACTACCACCACAACGGACCCTGCCACGAAATGCAGTGCTCAAACTGCAACAAGAAAGGACACACTGTCCGTTTCTGCAAATCTCCGGCAAGGCCGATCACCCAAGTTCCCGGTGCTGGTGTGGGCCATACTTGCTACGGCTGTGGTGAAGTGGGCCACTTCAAAAGGAATTGCCCAAAGGCAAGGAATACCGGTGGAATGGGAAGAGTTTTGGCTATAGGCCACAAGGAAGCGGTTGCCAGCCCCACAGTGGTCACTAGTACGTTTCTCCTCGATAACTCTTATGTATGCATAATGTTTGATAGTCGAGCGGAGAGAAGTTTCATAAATCATAAATTTGCTCACCTACTTAAGCAAAAACCACACACACCTAAGGAACCATTCACTGCAGAAATAGTTAATGGGAAAACTATGAGCACAAATAGCGTATACATAAGATGTACCATAGCTATAGATAGCCATTCATTCCCAGTCGACCTCATGTCAGTCTTGATTAAAACCTTCGACGCCATCATCGACATGGATTGGTTGAGTCTTCATCGCACCAACATCATGTGCTACGAGAAAGCAGTCCGTCTAAACCTCCCTGCTAATGAAACTCTCATCATCTACGGAGACAAACCACGCACGAGTCTTTGTCTCATCTCAAGTATTCAAGCACAAAAGTATCTACATAAGTAATATTGTGCATTCCTTGCTCATGTTGTCGATACGAGCGTAGAAACGAAGGAACTAAAGAACATTCCAGTAGTGAGCGACTTTCCCGACATCTTTCTAGAAGAACTGCGATGATCACTGATATGGGCATATTTAGTTATAAAATTCATGCATTATCTTAATACTTTATGTTGATTTTGTCTCATTTAATGAACAAAAGGTGCTTAATTAGATTAAATATTTCATTTTCAGCAACAAATACATGCTCGAAAGGAAAATGAAGCGGAACTAGCGATTGGACGCTTGGATCATGGATTTTGAAGAAAGAAGGACGTTGCTGGACAGCTTGACCCCTCGTCAGTGTTTTGGCCATATCTCATGAACCGTAACTCTGATTGACGAGATTCAAAATGTTCTGAAAACTAGACAGAATTTCGGATGACTTTCATGTTTTGAGAAAATGCTGATTCCAAACGTACTCGGAGAGTAGGGTCGATTACTCGCCGAGTTGGTCAGAAGTTTCGCGATTCTGGACGCGCTGACTTGCCGTACACGGGTTTTAAGTGATGGACTCGCCGAGTAGGTCACTGGACTCGCCGAGTAGCCCCTGTTTTGTGAAAATCTATATAAAGGGACTTTCAGATCGATACCCTAGGAGATAGATGAACCCTTGGAGGCCAATTATCGACTAAAGGTGCTGTTGGAGCGTGGGAAGCAAGGAAATCAACCCTACATTCAATTTTAAGGAAAATCAAGTCAAAATCAAGTTTACTCTTACCTAATCTCTTGTTTGAACTATGTTTTTACCAATTGATTTCGTTTTTGTGCTTGTTTCTACTGTAATCATGAGTTAAAAACTCATAACTTCTGTTTAGGTAGATGAATTTGTGAACATGGATTGATTATTTGATTAGGATTAATTTTAATTGGTGATTATGTTTTATTAAGCTTGTTAAAGAACCTTATGTGTTAACAATAACTATTCTTCTGTTAATAAATTAGTAATTAAGTTGTATGAACATCTCTTAGTTGCTAATTTCATATGATTTACGTGACCACATAGTTATATGTCTAGGAATAACGAATGTGAAACTAGAATTAACTTGAAGATAGGTAAGTTAATGTGTGAGCTTGTGTGATACACCATCAACAAGAGGTTAATTGAATCACCAATTTGATTAGCTAATTACAAGTCTTTCTAAACCCGAATCAACAAACTAGGAAATTCATTAATTTAGACAACTGGCCATTGCTTGAATTAATATGTTTTCTAAGGATTAGCTATAACGAATGTGAATCTAATCACTTTAGTCGGTAACCAATGAAGAATTAATCCGATATATTTACTATAAAATCATCCATGTGAACAAATGATTTGAACCTAAACAGAAGTCCTCTTTATTATTGAATTTAGTTGATTTTTATTTGCTTAGCTCTTAGTTTCTTAGTTTAAGTTTTATTTAATTGTTTAAGTTTCTAGTCTTGCAAAACTAGAGAAAACTCTTTCTATTACTTGTTTTATTTAGATAATATTAGCATCTATTTTAATTGTTTACCGTTCCCTGTGTTCGATACCCTACTTACCTGAACTAAACTGCTAATCGATAGGTACACTGCCTTTCGTGTGTTTGTCTTTGTGTTTAAGTTAGTAGGATTAAAACTAGTTGGTTTTACACACATCAAGTTTTTGGCGCCGTTGCCGGGGAACGGTTCTAAATAATTAATTCTATTTGCTAATTGTTATCATTTTTTTATTTTGTTTTTTGATTAATTTTTTTATTTAGTTTATTTTTATTTTTATTTATTATGCATTTTCCAAATCTCGATGCTTTTGATGCTTTTCTTGAGGAAGTAGTACAGGAAATTGAGCAAGAAGATGAGGAGTGTGGATGGGATGAAGATTTGAAGAAATTTGATAGATGGTTAGGTAACATCTTGCCCAACACACAAGAACAATCTGAGTTACGAGAACTAGATTTACAAGATGAAGAATTTAATCCAGAAAAAGATTTGGAGGAGCTGGAAAGGTTGTTGGCAGAAGGGTCAGATGAAGAACAAGAAAAACCCGAGTTGCAGGAACCAAGTTATGGTTTGACCATTACCACGACATGGTCCCCTGTTCTTCCGGTTTGTGTTTCGAAGCATGGGGTGACGATTCCAACTTTGGAGAAAGTTCTGAAGCACGATCCATTTATGATTAGTATCCAACCGGTTCCAACCCTTGTCAATATTCTTGGGTTTTATGAATTCAAGCTCGTTTGGCCACTTTTAGAAGAAACGAGCCAACTTTCACAAATTGGTCCAAAGAAAATATTTAATGCAATGGATGGATGGGCATCAAACTTATTAGAAGTTTATTAGGTTGGGAGTCTAGCTAAAGACTCGCACAAAAAGAAGCGCTTGCGGGAGGCAACCCGTCATTAGAGTTTTCTTTTCTTTTTCTTTCTAAACTTCTAGTTTATTAGAGTAATTTAGGATTTTAATTTTGATGTTTGTTTTCCTTTTTCTATTACCTGTGTGCTTCAACTCAGCAAGTCTACATACTTACTCGACGAGTCGCTCATTCTTCTTACTTTTGAGCTGAAGATTTGATGACATTTGATATGGGCATTGGTTCTATTCTTTGAAGATCATTTTCCTAGCATTTCCAAGAGTCTTTCTCTTATATTTTGGAGCTATCAATCACACGAGACGCATGACACCCAAGGCATGGATGAGCTGTTCCCATGTCTAAAGTCAGCTGAAGATGGAGCTTTAAACGAAAAAGTTCAACCTTGCAACTACTATCCCAGGGGAGTTTGTTCCAATTCCCTTTTTATTTTATTGTTCTTTATCATGCATGATATGCAATGGGGACATTGCATAAATTAAGTGTGGGGTAAGGGGTTGGTTAAATTAGTTAAAATTCTAGTTAAATTTCGAAAATCTTGAAATTTTAGTTAATTTTGGTAAAGCAATTAGGGATCATGCTAGTATTATATTTGATGATTGCATGAAAACCCAAATGTTTAGTTGAGCCTATATACGTTCTAGTGCATTTGTGGCTTCCTTATTCCAGTGAAATCATGGGACAAAAACACGACCTCGCTTAGTTTGAAGGATGCAATATGTTTAGCATCGTGTACCAGAAATGTATCCAGGAAAATTATTATCTTTAGCCAATAAAGGTTGAAGTTGAGCGCCCCTGCTTAAGCATGTAGGGTTTTGAGTGGAAAAAGTGTGTTACATGTTCAAAAAAAAAAAGAGAGAATTACAAGAAAAGTTGTAGGAATTTTGGAGAAGTTAAAGTAAAGATCAAATATGAAGATCAAAAAATTCCAAAAGTGAAGATACCAAAAATCAAACAATAAGGTGGTGAATTCAAAGAAATCAAAGATCAAATGCCAAAGAAGTGAAGAATTCCAAAGAGCTCCAATGTGGTATCATAAATTGTAATTGTCTAGATTATGTATGCTTGGGTTGCTCAACCAAAAATACCTTGAGGTTAAGAGGTTTTCTGAGGATGGATTCGGAGGGATACATAAAATGAGCATTGTTCGGAAAAAGCGGGCGAATGTTTATGAGGATTGTGAGTATTTGGAGTATGGGGGGTTCTTTAGGAAAAATTTTAGACACAAATGCATGCGTTGCGGTCTTGGCATAATGGCTGGGTTCGATTGGGATTGTTTTATATGATTCTAATGTGTTAAAATTCAGTTTTGCTTGGGGGCAAGCAAAAGTCAAGTGTGGGGTATTTTGATATGGGCATATTTAGTTATAAAATTCATGCATTATCTTAATACTTTATGTTGATTTTGTCTCATTTAATGAACAAAAGGTGCTTAATTAGATTAAATATTTCATTTTCAGCAACAAATACATGCTCGAAAGGAAAATGAAGCGGAACTAGCGATTGGACGCTTGGATCATGGATTTTGAAGAAAGAAGGACGTTGCTGGACAGCTTGACCCCTCGTCAGTGTTTTGGCCATATCTCATGAACCGTAACTCTGATTGACGAGATTCAAAATGTTCTGAAAACTAGACACAATTTCGGATGACTTTCGTGTTTTGAGAAAATGCTGATTCCAAACGTACTCGGCGAGTAGGGTCGATTACTCGCCGAGTTGGTCAGAAGTTTCGCGATTCTGGACGCGCTGACTTGCCGTACACGGGTTTTAAGTGATGGACTCGCCGAGTAGGTCACTGGACTCGCCGAGTAGCCCCTGTTTTGTGAAAATCTATATAAAGGGACTTTCAGATCGATACCCTAGGAGATAGATGAACCCTTGGAGGCCAATTATCGACTAAAGGTGCTGTTGGAGCGTGGGAAGCAAGGAAATCAACCCTACATTCAATTTTAAGGAAAATCAAGTCAAAATCAAGTTTACTCTTACCTAATCTCTTGTTTGAACTATGTTTTTACCAATTGATTTCGTTTTTGTGCTTGTTTCTGCTGTAATCATGAGTTAAAAACTCATAACTTCTGTTTAGGTAGATGAATTTGTGAACATGGATTGATTATTTGATTAGGATTAATTTTAATTGGTGATTATGTTTTATTAAGCTTGTTAAAGAACCTTATGTGTTAACAATAACTATTCTTCTGTTAATAAATTAGTAATTAAGTTGTATGAACATCTCTTAGTTGCTAATTTCATATGATTTACGTGACCACATAGTTATATGTCTAGGAATAACGAATGTGAAACTAGAATTAACTTGAAGATAGGTAAGTTAATGTGTGAGCTTGTGTGATACACCATCAACAAGAGGTTAATTGAATCACCAATTTGATTAGCTAATTACAAGTCTTTCTAAACCCGAATCAACAAACTAGGAAATTCATTAATTTAGACAACTGGCCATTGCTTGAATTAATATGTTTTCTAAGGATTAGCTATAACGAATGTGAATCTAATCACTTTAGTCGGTAACCAATGAAGAATTAATCCGATATATTTACTATAAAATCATCCATGTGAACAAATGATTTGAACCTAAACAGAAGTCCTCTTTATTATTGAATTTAGTTGATTTTTATTTGCTTAGCTCTTAGTTTCTTAGTTTAAGTTTTATTTAATTGTTTAAGTTTCTAGTCTTGCAAAACTAGAGAAAACTCTTTCTATTACTTGTTTTATTTAGATAATATTAGCATCTATTTTAATTGTTTACCGTTCCCTGTGTTCGATACCCTACTTACCTGAACTAAACTGCTAATCGATAGGTACACTGCCTTTCGTGTGTTTGTCTTTGTGTTTAAGTTAGTAGGATTAAAACTAGTTGGTTTTACACACATCAATTACCCACGCAACGACAAGTCGAGTTCAGAATCGACTTAGTCCCAGGAGCTACCCCATTAGCCAAATCGCCCTACCGATTAACACCAGCTGAGATGCAGGAACTATCTGGTCAACTTAACAAACTACTCAACAAGGGCTTTATAAGACCAAGCTTCTCACCTTGGGGAGCACCGGTCTTGTTCGTTAAGAAGAAAGACGGATCATTCTGTATGTGTATCGACTACAGAGAACTCAACAAACTGACAATCAAAAATCGTTACCCTCTGCCTCGCATAGATGATTTATTTGACCAACTGCAAGGGGCGAGTTATTTTTCCAAAATAGATCTAAGATCCGAATATCACCAGTTACGAGTGCTAGAGGAGGATGTTCCAAAGGCAGCCTTCCGAACTCGTTACAGACACTATGAGTTCGTGGTGATACTGTTCGGATTGACAAATGCGCCTGCAGTGTTCATGGATTTAATGAATAGAGTATGTCGACCTTACTTGCATCAGCTCATCATCATCTTCATTGATGGCATCCTGATCTACTCTCGAAGTAAGGAAGACCATGGCGATCACCTACGACAAGTTCTAGGAACATTATGATCGGAGAAGCTCTATGTGAAGTTCTCAAAATGTGAATTTTGGATCCAAAGAGTCGAATTCTTAGGACACGTGGTTAGTAAAGAGGGAATCCACGTGGACCCATCCAAAATTAAGGCCATTGAGAACTGGTCAGCCTCGAAGACGCCTACAGAAATTCGTTAATTTCTAGGTCTCGCTGGCTACTACCGCAGATTCATAAAGAACTTTTCCCGGATTGCAGAACCTCTTACTACACTGAACCAGAAAGGAGTGGCCTTTGACTGGGAAGAGAAATAAGAAAACACATTTCAAACGCTAAAGCGAGCCTTATGCACCGCACCAATACTATCCCTCCCTGAAGGGATAGAAGACTTCGTTGTATACTATGATGCATCCAACCAAGGGCTCGGTTGTGTTGTGATGCAATGAGGTAAGATCATCGCTTATGCCTCGAGACAGCTGAAGAAACACAAAATCAACTACACCACACACTATATTGAGTTGGGGGCAGTTGTGTTTGCCCTGAAGAACTGGAGACATTACCTGTATGGCACGAAAAGCACCATCTTTATAGACCACAAGAGTTTACAACACATATTCAATCAGAAGGAACATAACATGAGACAACGACGGTGGGTCGAACTACTCAATGACTACGAATGTGAAATTTGTTATCATCCGGGTAAAGCCAACGTAGTATCAGATGCCTTAACCCAGAATATTTTGGTTGAAGGGTTAAATCATTGACAATGACTATCCATTCACACTTATCTACACAAATTCAGGAGGCTCAACTTGAAGCCTTGAAACCTGAAAACGTGCCGAGTGAATCCCTTAGAAGAATGGACAAAATTTTTGAAGCCAAGGGTGGCGGAGCCTTATATTTAATGGACCGGATTTGGACACCAAAACACGATGGCTTCCAAGACCTGATCATGACCGAGGCACACAATACTCACTACTCCATCCACCCAGGTTCAGATAAGATGTATCTGGATCTTAAAAAGTTATATTGGTGGCCTAACATGAAAGCATAGATTGCTACCTTCATGAGTAAATGCCTTACTTGCGCAAAGGTTAAGGTCGAATACCAGAAACCCTCTGGTCTTCTACAACAATATGAGATACCAGAATGGAAGTGGGAGCGGATCATTATGGACTTCATAACCAAGTTCCCCAAGACAACGGGTGGACTTGATACCATATGGGTCATCGTCGATAGATTGACCAAGTCTGCACACTTCCTGCCTATCAAAGAAACGGACAACATAGAGAAGCTTATGAGAACATACATTAGGGAAATCATACGACTGCATGGTGTTCCTATATCCATTATCTATGATAGAGATAGTAGATTCACTTCGGGGTTTTGGCAGTCAATACAAAGTTCCGTAGGAACGAGGCTGGACATGAGTACAACCTACAATCCTCAGATCGACGGACAAAGTGAGAGAACCATCAAAACACTGAAAGATATGTTAAGAGCCTGCGTGATCGACTTGGGAAGGCATGGGATACTCACTTACCCCTTGTCCAATTTTCCTACAATAACAGTTATCACACGAGCATCAAGGCTGCTACATTTGAAGTCCTCTATGGTCGGAAGTGTAGATCCCCTCTGTTCTGGGATGAGGTGGGTGACACCCAGTTAGCTAAAGGACGGGTACCTGACAGCACTCTCATAGGTCCGAAAATCATTCGAGAAACGACGGAGAAGATTGTTCAGATTCGTGAACGATTGAAAGCCTCTAGAGACTGAAACAAAAGCTACGCAGATAAGCGAAGGAAACCTTTGGAATTCCAGGTGGGAGACCGAGTCATTTTGAAAGTCTCGCCCTGGAAGGGCATGATACGCTTCGGAAAGCGTGGGAAGCTCAATCCAAGATACATAGGGCCTTTTGAGATTCTCGCTAGAATCTGCCCTGTAGCTTACAAACTCAATCTACCCAACGAACTTAGTAACGTACATTCTACATTCCACGTCTCTAAATTGAAAAATTGTCTGTCCGACGAGACTCTTGTAATCCCACTCGATGAGATCAAGATCTACGAGAACCTCAACTTCGTGGAAGAGCCTCTAGAGATCATGGATCGTAAGGTCAAGCAGACGAAACAAAGAAGTATCCCGATTGTGAAGGTTTGCTGGAACGCCAAGCAAGGACGGAAATTCACATGGGAGCACGAGGATCAAATGAAATTGAAATATCCTCATCTATTCGCTTAGTAAATTGTAACTATTTTATTTTCTTAAACTCTAATTTTGGGACGCATTTCCCTTTAACGGGGGGATGATGTAACAATCCGAAATTTTCATTCGGACAAACTCTAAAGTCAAATACTTCAATTAAAAGTCAATTACATTTCAAAAAATTGTTAGCCAAATTTTGGAAATCTTCCAAGGCTTCTAAAGAGGGAGTCCATCTGCTGCTTAGGGCTTAAGCAGTCAAATTAGGGTTTACTTGTAAGATAACCCTAATTGCCTACCTATTTAAGGAGCCCCTAAGCCCCAAAAACATGGTGAATGATTCCCTTAGGGTTTCTAGATGATTTTGGGTGCTCCTCTCTCTTCTTTCTACATCCAAGTTTCTTAGTGGTGTTTGTGACTCCATTAGAGGTGCAACTCTTGAGGCCCTAAGCTTTCTGAAGCCAAGGATTGATTGTTATTGTTATATAACAATTAAATGTAAGATCTAAACACTAATTTCAGTTATAGTTTATTAGATCTAGGGTTTATGGCTTTGGATAATCAATTGCATGTTCATTAGATAAACTAGATCCAAAGCTATTAGGGTTTGCATGTACACCATAGGTTTGATGTATTGCTCAAAAGCCATCAGAGGTGTATTTTCATTGGCTAGCCAAAGAAATCCTTTGTTTACCTATTCTATAGACCCAATGATAATGTGGTCTTTGTGGAAAGGAGATGGGTATTTCACGAGAGATAATTCATCAGCCAAGGAAACTGTGGGAGGCAAGTTGACCTTGAAAAAAATTCAATAATCAGTTGGTGAAGGAACCTCAAATCCTAGCAATCAACTTGAGGAGGAAACTCTTGTTGATCTAACTAACGAGTTTGTAGGTATGAGACGTTCCACGAGAGTTAGGAAAGCACTTGAGTATTATTATGGTTTCCATATTAGTGCGGAAGGTGATACATTTACTAGTGACAACACTCTCGTAAATTTGGATGAACCTAACAACTATAGGGAAGCCATGGCAGACCCTAAGTCTGCTAAATGGAAAGAGTATATGGACAATGAGATTCAGTCCATGTATGACAATCAAGTTTGGAACTTGGTTGACAATGTACCGGGTCAAAAAATGGTCGGGTGCAAATGGAACTTCAAGAAGAAGACCGACATGGATGGAAAGGTTCACACTTATAAGGAACGACTGGTTGAAAAGGGTTTCACTCAAACTCAGGGAAGTGATTATGATGAAACCTTCTCACCAGTAGAAAAAATTAACTCTATCAGGGTTATGCTAGCCATTACTGCATTTCATGATTATGAAATATGGAAAATGTATGTCAAAACCGCTTTCCTTAATGGAAAGTTGGTTGAGGATGTTTACATGAGTCATCCAGAGAGTTTTGTTAGTGCAAAGAACCGTAATAGAGTGTGCAAGCTTCTGAAATCGATTTATATATTGAAACAAGCATCTCGCAGCTAGAACCTTTGCTTTGATGAGAAGGTCAAAGAATTTGGCTTTTCGAGAAGTGAAGATGAATCCTATGTGTATGTCAGAGCTAGTGGGAGTATAGTTAGCTTTTTGGTACTGTATATAGATGATATACTACACATGGGAAATGACATCCCAACTTTGTTGGAGGTTAATTCCTGGCTTGGGAAGTGTTTCACTATCAATGACCTTGGAGAAGCTGCCTATATCCTAGGGATAAGGATATTGAGAGAAAGGAGTAAAATACTAATTGGACTTAGTCAAAGCACCTATGTGGATAATGTGCTAAAAAGGTTCAACATGCATTATTCCAAGAAAGGTAACTTACTGATCCATCATAATGCAAAACTGAGCAAGGCTCAGAGCCCGAGTATAGAGGATGAGATAGTTGAAATGAGGTGATTACCATATGTTTCCGTTGTTGGCTCGATCATATATGTTATGACTTGTACTTGCCCTGATGTGGCCTTTGCTTTGAGCATGATCAGCAGATATCAGGGGAATCCTGGCAGGCTCACTGGACTACGGTAAAGAACATTCTCAAGTATCTGCGAAGGACTAAGGATTAGATTCTTACTCATGGTGGGAGTGATGACTTGAGAGTTGTGGGGTATAGTGATGCTAGCTTTCAGCCTGATAGGGATAACTTCCGCTCTCAGTCGGGCTGGGTCTTTACCATGAATGGAGGAGCAGTTACTTGGAAAAGTTCCAAACAGGATACATTAGCTGATTCAACCTGTGAATCAGAGTATATAGCAGCGAGTGAAGCAGCGAAGGAGGCGATATGGCTGAGGAACTTCAACAGAGACCTTGGAGTTGTACCAGCTATAAAGGAGCCGATGGAGATTTTCTGTGACAGTAATAGTGTGGTTGCCTTAGCGAAAGAACCGAGGGATCATGGTAAATCCATACACATGGACATAAAATATCACTTCATAAGACACAAGATATAATAAGGACTCCTCGTGGCAAAGAGGATATCATCAAAGAAGAACCCAGTAGATCCCCTCACGAAGGGACTGACTAGGGTTAGCATTTGAAGCATTCAAGGCGCATCAGGCTAAATGACAATATTAGTTTTATAGATTAGATAGTTTTTTGAAATTTGTAAAGTGTAATTGAAATTTTATGATGAATAAAATTTGTTGTTTATTTATGAGTAAAGTGTTGCTATCTTCTATCAATCGTTTACTATCATTTCATTTTTGCATGTTTTGACTTCCAGAATAATTATGTTATGGTATTTCATATTATTCAAATTCTCCACATTCAGTCATATGTTGGAAGTAGATACAAGTCAAGACTATCATGAGTTGGCTTGTAGATATCTAAGATGTTGGACATAGCAAGAGTTGATACAACAGATATGAGTGCTCATAAGTTATGAGTATTGGATTCAACCCACACACACTTGTATCACTTCATGGAATTTATCTCGAGTGATCATGAGATGGTAATATCAAATAAGTGTTCAAAGCTAGAGATATGAGTTGTTGCCTATGAGTTGGTTATGCATTGATTGTATGAAAACGCATCAGTAACTTGATGTCATAAAATGTACCTTTGTGTATAATTCAACAAGTAGTAGAACAAGCATATGAGTGCGATGATTTTGTTTTGACCTATGTATCGGGCCCTGTCAGAACTAAATTAATGTTTTCGATTAAGTTTTATGTCAAACAAATCAGAAATTGGGAAACAAGTTGCTAGACAATAAGTACGACATTGTTCCATGTATTTTTCCGGCTGATATCCAGAACAGAGGATTATATGATCTCTTATCTAAAATGGCGCTTCATAGTTCAATAGAGTTCTAAGATCTACGATTGTCGGTCGTTTTCTGAAGTCATGCTTGTAACTATAGTAATTAGACTTATCCAAGTGGGAGACTGTTGAATAAGGTGTCTAAGTCCATAACTATATTTGAGATGTAATTGACCCGACCCGGCATGGTGCACTTGGGTTGCACATCACCCAAACAATTTGTGGATAATCTTTTCAGAATAGCATGTTTATGATTTATTAATATAGTATGAGTTTTAATATATTAATGTAAAACCATATTATTTAATTAGTATTGATCTAGAATTAATTTAGAATTAATTTGGTGATAGAAAAGGTGACTAATTAAATATGAGCTCTTGTATTTATATAGTGTGGGCTATTGCTTATTTAGAATGGGCTAGGCTTGCATGGAAAGTCCATGGATACTCCATGGAGCTTTAACCCATGGATCTCATGGAAATGAAAGGTCATGGGTATTAGGGTTTACATGAATGTAACCCTAATCCACCACACTATATAAATGGGTCCTTCGCACTTGAAATTGCACTAGTTTGTATGAGAACTAAAGTTTGGGTGATTTCTAGAAGTGTGTTCCTATTCTCTCAAGCTTCCAAAGTTTGTGGTGATTTGTGACTTCGATTTTAGGCATCCACATTATTGGTCCTAGGCTCTCAAACTCAAAGCAATAAACCACTACTAATAGGTATGTAATTCTACTAGTGTTTTGTGATTCAAGTACTCCATAACATGCTAGTGCGGATGTGATCCTTGGAAAACTATTATTTGCATTTATCTTAGAGAAAACATAGATCCATGGTTTTTAGCGTTTCATGTACACCATAAGAGTGTTATAATGCTCAAAACCCATCAGGTCCATCTTGCACCATCATGGTGCAATAGGAATATGATTGGTACACAGTAAATATGATAGATGGTCCTAATACATGTAATAGAATTGGTACACAATAAATAGGCCTACGTATACTACTTGTGCATAATACACATATTAAGCCTAAAATCTAAGGAAGTACTATTTCTAATTATTAAAATTGTCCAGATTTCAAGTCTTAAATCCAACAAGGCTTAATACTGAAAACATACTTTAAAATATCATTTGACATATCTGCTTAGATAGTTTTAATCTAAATGTTTAACAAAAACATATTCTTGAACACTCAATTAGTTAATTTAAGAGGTTATTGAATATAATTTTTTTATATAGTAATATTTAGGTGGAAATATGTTTTATCCCAAGTAATGGGGTAAGAGTCCTTGTCTCTAGCGTTTTGAAAGTCATTTTCATGACTATGAATGTTGTTCCATTGGCGGGGAACGCACCTAACGAGTATTAATATGTAATATTCATATTTGTTATGTTTGTTGATATATGAAATATTGGAAATGCATGCTAATATGTAGGCTTGAGATGTCTTCAGGAATTGTCGGCTAGAATTGTATGATACTTAAGATGCCGTACAGTCTAGGGAATTGTTTATTACTTACTGCTTAGAACCTATATTTCTATTCAACAAGTACGTTAGGTTGCCTTCTTCCAGAATTAAATAATATTAGATTGGAAGCCTTGGAGCAATCCTTGGATCTGGTATGGATAGGTGTGGAAGGTAGTTGGAGTCCGTACTACCAGAAGTACATGATCCACACAGGACCAAGAAAAGCTACAAAGTTGCTAATGAACATGAAAGTGTTCAAATACCATTTTGGAGTTAGTTTGATTCATGTTAACCTATTCTTGTTATGCCCCCAACATGGTGATGATCATAAGACTAAGTGGGTCGGGTTCTGGATCTGAAGTGTAGGGACCAAGCGAGGTTGAGACACACGATTCGGTAGAAATGACGATATCAACTACTATAAGAGAGATAATTATAGAAATGTTCAGAACTATTAACACTGAACTAATAGCTTTGTTTGATGAATGATACATTGTCGTTGCTAGTACTGCTTCCACCACAGCCACTGTTGTCATTGCACCTACAAAGTCGCCTGGAGAAAAAAAATGCCATATCGAGAGTTCAATAACATATCGAGAGTTCAATAACATTGAAGCAAGTACAAATGTCTCGATACTTGAGTATGCTTAATACTGATATTAGGGAGTTCATATTAAACAATTGATATAAGACCTTATCGAAGATGGAAGAGCATGCCAGGAGAAGGGAAATTGAGTCAGAAACCCAACGAAAGGAAAAAGGAAAACTACAGCTCTATCTCAGCTGATAGCCAAGAGATTAAAGAATGACAATTCAAAATCTGGAGAGCAGAGAAGACCGTGGTTTAACAAGTGTAGAAAATATCTTGGGGTATTTTACCGTACTGTGATATGACACAACTGCAATAAACAGGGACATTTCAGCTAAGTCGACAAACACGAAACATAGGGAGGGCATATATGTTTCAATTGCAATCATATGGATCGCAACAGAGTCAACTGTCCTCTTTTGAATCTAGCAGGTGTAATACAAGCTCTAGCACATATGAATTTAATGATAACTGATGGATAGTAGAGCAGATTCGAAGTCCTAAGGGCTAAAGAGCGAGCCTTTCAACTTATAGAGGAGGAAACAAGGGAAACGCCGGATGTCAATGAAGGTTCTTCTTCTTCTTATAGAGGAAAAGCTCTAGCATGATGGTGATCATGTTGAAGAGATTAAAAATGTAACAACCCAAAATACGACCCAAATTTTTTTTTGTTTAAATAATATGAAAACCATAACATCGAATACCATAAAGTAAAAACCATACGTCAATATCTTAAAACCATAATAAAGTGTCGTGATAGAAACTATATCAAACTGCGTCAAATCATATCTAGGAAAAAATAAGCCAACTCCCAGGATAAAACTGAAGTTGTGGTGTGTGCGATGCTATCATCCCGAGCCCTTCCCTTTGCTTGCAGAAGTACCTGAAACCAAAACTGAAACTGTAAGCACAAAGCTTAGTGAGCTCACCCATACTACCACATACCATACAATCATATAAACACATATTGGGCCTTGCCCACTGCATCGGACCAAAGTCCGGAAACTGCATCGGACCAAATTCGAGAACTAACCAGGGCCTTGCCCTCTACATCGGACCGAAGTCCGGAAACTGCATCGGACCGAAGTTTAGAACTGAGTGGGACCTTGTCCCCTGCATTGGACCGAAGTCCGAAACTAACTGCATCGGACCTAAATCCGGAACTGACTGGGACCTTGTCCCCTGCATTCGACCGAAGTCCGGAAACTGACTGAGCAAAACATAGCATAGCACAAACATATCAACGATCATAAACATATATACTACATACTGCATCAGACCAAAGTCTGGAACACATAACACAAAGAAATGCTTGAATCACAAAGACATCAAGCACACTGAACTACTGCATCGGACCAAAGTCCAAAACTACTGCTAACTAGACGAGCCGGTATTGTGGCTGTATACCCGTTCCTACTAGAAGGAAAACTCACCTCGAAATTTGGTTGCTGAAACTCTATCCAGGAACTATCTACTGATGCTCTGGTATCTCCCTGTTACAATTCCCATAAACACACTCAATCAACTACTGATAACTATACTGAGGGTAAAATGACTATTTTACTACTGGTCAAAGTCAACTTCTAGTTGACCGGTACTCGCCGAGTTAGGGCGCAGACTCGCTGAGTCCCTCCTTTACTAATTCTGACTTTAACTCACCGAGCCCCTTTCCCACTCACTGATTCACTCTGAACTCACAACTCGAAGGGAAAATGGGGACTCACGACTCGACTCGTCGAGTCCGAAGAACAACTCATCGAGTCCAAACGCAGATTCCATGCAATCAAATTCTAATCCATTACAGGGACTCTAACTCGTAGAGTTGAGCCCTTGGGACCATCTGAACATGTTAAGTTGCTGACTTTACATGTAACTACGAAGGAATGAAGCCATTTCATTCAAACACTACTTTTCTCGGGAAAACTCATCCTACTCACCGAGTTGTAGAACAACCCGTCGAGTCTAAGGCAATCTTCATTGGACTCGCCGAGTTGCTCATCCAACTCGTCGAGTCCAAGGCTATCTTCATATGACTCGCTGATTCAAGCTTGTGACTCGCCGAGTCCATTTAGTCCCTTACCCATACAATCCTGATTTGAGCCATGCAGCGGCTCTAAGTTACAGATCCATGCTTCTAGGGCATGCTTATCACATAAAGTTGCAAACTTTACGTGCATGCATGGCTTTAAAGGCTTCAAAGTCCAAACCTAAGTTCTTAATGGAGTTCCAAGCTCAAGAGGGACTTCAATAACGACCTTACCTGAAACTTTACACTTCTAGAATTCAATAAGAGTCCAGATCTGAAGTTTTCATCCAAGGGGAGTCCATATCTCAAGTTTTGAATCATAAAAGGCCCCAAAGAAGGCATAACAAGCATAAAGGAGGTTATAATGGAGGAATGCATAAGGTTATAACATCATTACCTAAATGAAGAACAGATGTAAGCTAACTTTTGGATCTTCCTTCCCTTCAATGGACCTTCTTTCCTTTCCAAAGCTTCCAAGCTATCACAAACACACTCAAACTCAACAATGGGGCTAGGGTTTACAGGGGGAATGTTCTGAGAGTGATAGAGGCGAGGCTAGGGGCACATAAGTGTGTTTAAATATGTTGCAAACCCTTAAAATTAGGGCTCCATCCAGACAGGCAGGCTCGCTGAGTCGAGCATATGGACTCATCAAGTAGCCAGATGAAAACGCATGATCGTCCCACCTCTACTCGACGAGTCGGGCTCCAGACTCGTCGAGTACCTCTTCATAAATGAAAATACTTTATTTGAATTACATACCAGAAATGGGGCGTGACAACTCTCCCCCACTTATCTTAGACTTCGTCCTCGAAGTCTGCTGTTGTTGCTGAAAATAACTCTGGGTAATGCTCCCTCATCTCCCCCATCGGACTTCTACATCCACTCTGAACCCTTTCGGTGCTGCCACTACACCCTTACTGTAACGCCCGTGTTTCTGGGCTTGCCATTTTTAGCAATGTAATAATCTAGGTTAACCTTTGTAACTAAATTTTAAATAATAAAAATGTATTATTTGTGAATTATGTGATTTATGTGTGTATTTTCTTAATTTTTATAATTTAATGAATTAAGAATAAAATAAGCGTCAAAATTAAAGTGTGAGATAAGCCCGACATCTTTGCATAAAGTTGTAGTGGTTGAAACAAGGATTTCGGAGATATAAGGAATGCCAAAATCCGAGTTATAACGAAGAAGTTATGACCTGTCGAAGTTTCGAGACAGAACCGGTACGACGCCGAGTGACGTAAAATATGAATGTAAGATAGAGCGATATTTAGCCTTAGCGATCTAAACGAAAGTCGTAGATTTCATTAAACCGAGAGCGTGCATAAAACGAACGCCCAAATCTGACTTCGTATGAGGAAGTTATGATTTTCTGAAGTTTCGACGTGGCAGTATGCAGCCCGAATACTCGATTTGAGATCGAGCGGTTTTTAGCCGAAACAATCTAAATGAGAAATGAAGATCTCGTTGTTAGTAGCGAAACGATGACAAGTTAGGCGAGGACAGACGTCAGACGAAGAAGTTATGAATTTATAACGAAGTTTTTCTGTCCCGGCCTTCTAAAAATAAATAATAAAAATAAAAGTCAAAATTAGCCGACGGAGTCTAAATGAAAGTTGTAGAGTATGGTTTGACCTTCGCGTGGATATAAAGAACGTCGAAAACAAAGCTCGTATGCAAAAGTTACGCAATTTTGAAGTTTCACAAGTCAATTACGCCCCGCGTAATTTGAGTACGCCCCGCATACTCAGTCGGATGCAACTTGTCTGACCAATACTCGAGTGCCACCAGTCGACGCACGCAGTCAAGTCAAAGTACGCCCCGCGTAACCCGAGTACGCCCCACGTAATTTTAGATTACGCCCCGCGTAATCCCAGACCCAGCAGCCTATAAATAGAACTTGAATTCAGCCATTTTCTCTTGTTCAAACTCTTCCCTCTCTCTAAGTTTTGCCTCGTTTTGCGTGTCGTTTATGCCCCAAAGCCCCGGTATCATTCCCGAGCCCCGAAGTAAGATCCGAAGCCCCGAAGATCCCGAAGAGCATTATTCCCGAGCCGAAACGCTGCCCGCAAGGAGCCCGGTTTTGTGAAGATCTTCCAGATCTACAGAGAAACACCTCTTCGGCAAGACGTAGTGCTGCCCGATCATCTTCTGATCAAGTGAGTGTGTAGTTATTTTCTTTCCAACGCAATATTATGAAGTATTTCATATAAAATACATGTTATGTGTATATATTTGGTTGTTATACGTGTGAGTGTATATTCACTCTCTTCTATCTTATAGATCTGATGTATTCTCTATGAAATACGTGTTATGTGTGTATGCCTCATCTGTTATGTGGAATATGTATTGCTTAAAGCATGTTATACAGGTTTTTAAACAATGTATAAAAATGTATATTTTTATCTACTAATATGTTGGGTAGAACATGGGTATGTAATTGGTGTGTAATAAACAGATGAGAGGCCTCGGTGTTATTGGTGTTATTTTAGTCATTCAGCAGAGTATGGATGACGACCACGGACTATTCTAGACTGTCCTGTGGAACACTAGCAGGCTCATTACCTGTAGGTGTTGTGAACGACGTGTTCACCGGTGTACTCTATCCCCCACATGGTTGCCTTTAGGACACTTATTGTTGAGGAAGCCCCTCTGCAGTAATGTCCATCCCGATGAAAAATCCTGAAATAGGTTCCTTATAATAGACGTTATTTTTAGGAACGTAAGGTGAGGATAACGGGAATGGGTAATCGGGTTTATTGTTGATTGTTGAAATTAAATATAATTATTGTGGGTTGAAAACCCTATATGCTCACCAGGCTCCCAAGCCTGACCCACTCAGTTGATTTATTTTACAGGAAGTGGCGCAAGAGCTTAAGATGGGCGAACATCAAGTTGTTTTTGTTTACAAGTCTGTATATGTATATATTTGTTGAACGACTTGTAATGTTATCGTTTATGCTTTATGACCTGTATCGGAACATGTCATCCCGACTTTTGATTATGAAATGTTTTGATAAATATCTATTTTATCATGTTTTGTTTTTGGGAACAAATTCCGCATCTCTTTTAAAATTAAAAGGATTTACTCTGAAAATTATTTTAAAAAGCATAAATGAAATCGGTCTTTTCTGGCCGAGATTTTGGGGATGTCACAGTTGGTATCAGGGCATTAGTTTAAGCGAATTAGGAATTTGTAGGATTTCTAAACTTAAACTTAGGATGCTAAGTGGAGATTGCGAGGTGTGTGTCTGTTGGATCTTAGACACAAGCACTAGTTTATTTTAGGAAAGTTGCCTAAAATGCTTTTATGTGCTAAATGTTATATGTTGCCATATATGATATTATTTGTTCGGATCTACGGTTTGTTGCCAACCGGATCTGAAGGTTTATGTGTTTAGGATTCTAAGCGTATATGTACGATATTAGAACTAGCATGTAATCGTTTGGAGTAATAAGTTGAAATTATTCGGTGTATAGATCAAAATGGTGAGAACAAGAAGCAGAGTTGGAAATGCTAATGAAAAAAGGAATCAACCGCCTGTAATCGAGCAAGTATCTGTCGTAGCTGCTGCACCTGAGTCGATAACAATGGCTGGTGTACAAATGATGATTCAAATGATGTTGGATTGTCAGATGGAAGAAACAAGACACCTGCTTAGGCAGAATCGTGAAGAACCATCAATTCAAGCGGAAGAGCCCGAGGAGAATGGAGGGCAGTCTGAAAGAGAAAACTTTAGTGGGATCATTGGTCAAGACGAACAACCGGTGGTTAGACGCAATAACCAGTATGGAGGAAATGATGGTCGTGGGTGCAAGTATAAGGATTTCATGGCATCCAAACCACCATGCCTATCCGGAAGCCCGACGCCGGTGCAAGTTATGGACTGGGTCTCTGAAATGGAGACTATGTTTGAAAGTTGCGAATGCAGCAACAGGCAGAAGACCGCTCTTGCGATCCCTCTGCTAAAATCTGGCATGTTAAGTTGGTGGAAGCTGTTAGCTGACTCTATGCCCAAGGTAGAAGCAAGCAAAATGTCTTGGGAAGACTTTGTGGAACAACTAAAGCTACAATACTGCTCCGAGCAGGACCTTCTGGAAATCAGTAATGAGTTTCAGAATTTGAAGAAAGGGAAATTGAGCATTACTGAATATGCTACAAGTTTCACAGAAAAGATGAAGTTTATCCCATATTTGGTGCCTACAGAACTCTCTAACGTCAACAAGTTTGCCCTTGGACTACCTGCGGACTATGGTCCAATGGTTAAGCAAGCAACCACATTGAAAGCCGCCATCTGGGCTGCTAGAAATGTTGAGACCCAGATCAGGGAAAAAGGTCTAGAAAGGTCATAGGTTGGTGAGAAAAGGAAAATCGATGGATTTTCAGGGTCCAGCAAGAAAAGTAAATTCTCGAAGTCTAGTTCGAGAGGAAGTGGAGGAAAGGTAGAGGCGAAATGGTGCGACAAGTGCAAGAAGAAGCATCATGGGAAGTGTGGCGGGGAAACCACATGCTTCAAGTGTGGAAAGCCAGGGCATTATGCCAACGAATGCACTTTCACCAAGAATGTTTGTTATGGTTGCGGTGAGGAGGGGCACATCTCAAGAGATTGTACGAAAAAGAAGGAAGCAGCAAGACCGAACATTCCGCTGAAGCCAAAGGCGAGAGCATTCCAGATAACACTGGAAGCTGCTAAAGATGAAGCTGATGTCGCTTCAGGTACCTTTCTCGTTAACAATTTGCCTGCCCAAATTTTATTTGATTCTGGAGCCAACTACTCCTTTATATCGCATGAATCTGGTAGAAAACTAGCTTTGCCTATTGTGAGACTAGATAATGCTTTATCAGTCGAAGTTGCTAGTGGCAAGATTGTACCTGTTAGCCATCGTATGAAAAACATTTTAATTGATTTGAATGGGAATAAGTTCCACGAGGAATTATTACCTATAGAACTTAATGGTTTCGACATCGTTTTGGGAATGGATTGGCTTAATGCCAATGATGCCGAAATTTTATGCAAGAAGAAAATAGTGAAAGTGAATTCGCCTGGAAAGGAATCGTTTATGGTGTATGGAGATAAATGCAGAGTAAATTCTGGAATCATTTCCCTAATGAAAGCCAGAAAGTGTTTGACCAAGGGATGTACATCATACTTAGCATTCGTGATCGATGCTAAGAAGGAAAAGAAGGTGATGCAAAATATTCCTGTTGTGTGTGATTATCCGGAAGTATTTCCCAAAGATCTTACTGGATTACCGCCCGATCGACAAGTAGAATTTCGTATTGACTTGTTGCCCGGAACAACGCCAATTGCAAAAGCACCTTATCGATTATCACGGACGGAGATGAAGGAGCTAATGATGCAACTTCAGGAGTTATTGGACAAAGGTTTCATTAAATCTAGTTCATCACCCTGGGGAGCTCCGGTGTTATTCGTAAAGAAGAAAGATGGAAGCATGAGGATGTGCATTGATTACCGAGAGCTGAATAAGGCAACAATAAAGAATAGATATCCGTTGTCGAGGATTGATGACCTATTCGATCAGCTACAAGGTTCAAGTTATTTCTCAAAGATCGACTTGAGGTCAGGATATCATCAGCTAAAAGTAAGAGAGCAGGATATAGAGAAGACTGCATTCAGAACCCGATATGGACACTATGAGTTTTTGGTTATGTCGTTTGGACTAACCAATGCTCCAGCAGCATTCATGGATTTAATGAACAGGGTTTGTAATCCGTTCCTTGATAAATCTGTGATAGTGTTCATTGATGACATTCTGATTTATTCAAAAAGTCAAGAGGAGCATGGCAGACACTTGCGAGAAGTTTTGGAAGTCTTAAAGAAGGAGAAGCTGTATGCGAAGTTCTCCAAATGTGATTTTTGGATTCGAGAAGTCCAATTCTTGGGTCACGTGGTCAACCAAGAAGGTATAATGGTTGATCCAGCAAAGATTGAAGCTGTAATGAAGTGGGAACAACCAAAAAGTCCCACGGAGATTCGAAGCTTTTTAGGATTAGCCGGATATTACCGAAGGTTTATCCAAGGCTTTTCTTCGATTGCTAGTCCATTAACAGCTTTGACCCACAAAGGAGATACTTATGCTTGGAGTGATAAGCATAAAGAAGCATTCGAGAAGCTAAAGAAGAAACTATGAGAGGCACCGATACTTTCTCTACCCGATGGAGTTGAAGACTTCGCTGTTTATAGCGATGCGTCTGGTGTTGGATTGGGTTGTGTTTTGACCCAAAGAGATAAGATGATCGCGTATGCATCTCGACAACTGAAAGAGCATGAAAAGAACTACCCGACTCATGATTTGGAGTTGGCAGCGGTAGTTTTCGCTCTGAAAATATGGAGGCATTACCTCTATGGCACGAAGTGCAAACTTTTCACTGATCATAAGAGTCTCCAATATCTCTTTAGTCAGAAAGAATTGAATATGAGGCAACGACGCTGGCTGGAACTACTTAAAGACTACGACTATGAGATACTTTACCACCCCGGTAAAGCCAATGTTGTCGCTGATGCTCTCAGTCGGAAAGTCAATCTTGAAAAAAGAAGGCCAAGAGCATTGAGAATTGAAGTTGTTTCAACCATTTTGGAAAGTATAAAGAAAGCTCAAGAGGAAGCTTCGGAGAAGAATGACCGAAAGGAGGAACGTTTGGGCAAAACATTGGTGTTCGGTGTAAACAGTCACGGACTGAAGGTGTTCCAAGATCGGATTTGGATACCTAAGATAGGAGGAGTCAGAGATCTTCTGATGGAAGAAGCTCACAAGACCATGTACTCAATTCATCCCGGTAGCACTAAAATGTATAGGGACCTGAAACCCTATTATTGGTGGCCGACGATGAAGCTCGACATTGCGAAGTATGTGGCCGAGTGTGTAACTTGTGCAAGAGTCAAGGCACAACATCAGAAACCGTACGGGAGTTTAGAACCATTGCCTGTGCCTATGGGTAAGTGGGAAGACATTACTATGGATTTTGTCACTAAACTGCCCAGAACAAAGAATGGTCACGACATGATTTGGGTGGTCGTCGATCGATTCACTAAGAGTGCGCATTTCATAGCAGCCAGTGAGAAATGGTCTATGGAAAAGCTTGCGAATTCTTACGTGAAGGAAATTGTGAGACTTCACGGTGTTCCGCTAACAATTGTGTCGGATCGTGATAGCCGTTTCACCTCACGATTTTGGAAAAGTCTACAAGAGGAATTGGGTACCAAGTTGTGTTTAAGTACAGCTTACCATCCGCAGACTGATGGTTAGAGCGAACGGACGATACAAACACTTGAAGATATGTTAAGAGCGTGTACCTTGGAATTCCTAGGTAATTGGGATGAACATTTACCTTTGGTAGAATTTTCCTATAATAATAGTTTTCACTCGAGCATAAAGATGACACCTTATCAAGCTTTGTATGGACAGAAGTGTCGTACGCCGTCTTGTTGGCTTGAGGCTGAGGAAAAGCAGTTTATGGGGCCGGAGATAGTCCATCAAACTGTTGAAAAGTTGAAAATAATTAGGGAGAGAATGTTAGCAGCTCAGGACCGTCAAAAGAGTTATGCTGACAAAAAGCAAAGACCGATGACTTTTGAAGTTGGAGATTCGGTTTTGCTTAAAGTCTCACCGTGGAAGGGACTTATAAGATTTGGAAAAAGGGGAAAGTTAAGTCCAAGGTTTATTGGACCGTTTAAAGTTCTTCAGAGGATTGGGAACCAAGCTTACAAGCTCGAACTACCAGAAGAACTGAATGGAATTCATAACACTTTCCATGTGTGTTATTTGAGGAAGTTCACGGGAGAAGTTCCTGACATAATTCCACTTTCAGAGTTGAGGATCGATGAGAACAAAAGGTTGATTGAGGAACGGGAGGCAATTGTTGACCGAAAGACTAAGAAATTGCGACGTAAGATGGTGGAGTTAGTGCTTGTCCAATGGAAACACACGAATGGGCCAAATCTCACCTGGGAGACGGAGAGTGACATGATGAGTCGCTATCCGCATTTGTTTGCTGGTGTGTGATTCCGGGGACGGAATCATTCTAAGGTGGAGAGAATTGTAACGCCTGTGTTTCTGGGCTTGCCATTTTTAGCAATGTAATAGTCTAGGTTAACCTTTGTAACTAAATTTTAAATAATAAAAATGTATTATTTGTGAATTATGTGATTTATGTGTGTATTTTCTTAATTTTTATAATTTAATGAATTAAGAATAAAATAAGCGTCAAAATTAAAGTGTGAGATAAGCCCGACATCTTTGCATAAAGTTGTAGTGGTTGAAACAAGGATTCCGGAGATATAAGGAATGCCAAAATCCGAGTTATAACGAAGAAGTTATGACCCGTCGAAGTTTCGAGACAGAACCGGTACGACGCCGAGTGACGTAAAATATGAATTTAAGATAGAGCGATATTTAGCCTTAGCGATCTAAACGAAAGTCGTAGATTTCGTTAAACCGAGAGCATGCATAAAAGGAACGCCCAAATCTGACTTCGTATGAGGAAGTTATTATTTTCTGAAGTTTCGACGTGGCAGTATGCAGCGCGAATACTCGATTTGAGATCGAGCGGTTTTTAGCCGAAACAATCTAAATGAGAAACGAAGATCTCGTTGTTAGTAGCAAAACGATGACAAGTTAGGTGAGGACGGACGTCAGACGAAGAAGTTATGAATTTATAACGAAGTTTTTCTGTCCCGGCCTTCTAAAAATAAATAATAAAAATAAAAGTCAAAATTAGCCGACGGAGTCTAAATGAAAGTTGTAGAGTATGGTTTGACCTTCGCGTGGATATAAAGAACGTCGAAAATGGAGCTCGTATGCGAAAGTTGCACAATTTAGAAGTTTGACAAGTCAATTACGCCCCGCGTAATTTGAGTACGCCCCGCGTACTCAGTCGGATGCAACTTGTCTGACCAATACTCGAGTGCCACCAGTCGACGCACGCAGTGACGTCAAAGTACGCCCCGCGTAACCCGAGTACGCCCTGCGTAATTTTAGATTACGCCCCGCGTAATCCCAGACCCATCAGCCTATAAATAGAACTCGAATTCAGCCATTTTCTCTTGTTCAAACTCTTCCCTCTCTCTAAGTTTTGCCTCGTTTTGCGTGTAGTTTATGCCCCAAAGCCCCGGTATCATTCCCGAGCCCCGAAGTAAGATCCGAAGCCCCGAGGATCCCGAAGAGCATTATTCCCGAGCCGAAACGTTGCCCGCATGGAGCCCGGTTTTGTGAAGATCTTCCAGATCTACGGAGAAACACCTCTTCTGCAAGACGTAGTGCTGCCCGATCATCTTCTGATCAAGTGAGTGTGTAGTTATTTTCTTTCCAACGCAATATTATGAAGTATTTCATATAAAATACGTGTTATGTGTATATATTTGGTTGTTATACGTGTGAGTGTATATTCACTCTCTTCTATCTTATAGATCTGATATATTCTCTATGAAATACGTGTTATGTGTGTATGCCTCATCTGTTATGTGGAATATGTATTGCTTAAAGCATGTTATACAGGTTTTTAAACAATGTATAAAAATGTATATTTTTATCTACTAATATGTTGGGTAGAACATGGGTAGGTAATTGGGGTGTAATAAACAGATGAGAGGCCTCGGTGTTATTGGTGTTATTTTAGTCATTCAGCAGAGTATGGATGACGACCACGGACTATTCTAGACTGTCCTGTGGAACACTAGCAGGCTCATTACCTGTAGGTGTTGTGAACGACGTGTTCACCGGTGTACTCTATCCCCCACATGGTTGCCTTTAGGACACTTATTGTTGAGGAAGCCCCTCTGCAGTAATGTCCATCCCGATGAAAAATCCTGAAATAGGTTCCTTATAATAGACGTTATTTTTAGGAACCTAAGGTGAGGATAACGGGAATGGGTAATCAGGTTTATTGTTGATTGTTGAAATTAAATATAATTATTGTGGATTGAAAACCCTATATGCTCACCAGGCTCCCAAGCCTGACCCACTCAGTTGATTTATTTTACAGGAAGTGGCGCAAGAGCTTAAGATGGGCGAACATCAAGTTGTTTTTGTTTACAAGTCTGTATATGTATATATTTGTTGAACGACTTGTAATGTTATCGTTTATGCTTTATGACCTGTATCGGAACATGTCATCCCGACTTTTGATTATGAAATGTTTTGATAAATATCTATTTTATCATGTTTTGTTTTTGGGAACAAATTCCGCATCTCTTTTAAAATTAAAAGGATTTACTCTGAAAATTATTTTAAAAAGCATAAATGAAATCGGTCTTTTCTGGCCGAGATTTTGGGGATGTCACACTTACTAGCTGAACCACCTTGTTCCTCAAAGTCTTTGTCTTCCGATCTAAGATCACAACTGGTCTCTCGATATAATTTAGGCTGCTATCAACCTAAATATCCTCCAAGGGTACAACTGCTGACTCGTCCACCAAACACTTTCGCAATTGAGAAACTTGGAAAGTGTTGTGGATCTGGCTATGCACTTTCGGAAGATCCAACCGATAAGCAACCCGACCCACCTGGGCCAAAACACTAAAAGGGCCAATGAACCTGCGACCCAGCTTTCCCCTCTTCTACAATCTGATAACACCCTTCAAAGGTGATACCTTCAAGAGGACCATATCGCCCACCTGAAATTCTAAGTCTGATCGCCTCCTGTCGGCGTAACTCTTTTGCCTACTCTGCGCAGTCTGCAGTCTGCTACGAACCTGTTGGATCAACTATGTGTTCTTTAGCACCACTTCAGTGCTCCCAATGACTTGCTGACCGACCTCGCCCCAACAAATCAGGGTCCTACACTTCCTTCCGTATAGCATCTCGAAAGGACGACGATTAATGCTAGCATGGTAACTGTTGTTATACGAAAATTCCGCTAGGGGAAGATACGTATCCCAACTACCCCCAAAGTCTAGAACACATGCCCAGAGCATGTCCTCAAGAGTCTGAATCGTCCTCTTGCTCTGCCCGTCCGTATGAGGGTGGACAGCGGTGCTAAAATGAAGACGACTCGCCATCTCATTATGAAACCTCTTCCAAAATCTGGAAGTAAAACGGATGTCTTGGTCTGATACTACCGATATAGGCACTCCATGTCGTGCCACAACCTCTTGCACATAAATATCGGCTAGCCTCTCAGCCGATATGCTCTCCTGGATCGGTATAAAATCAGCACTCTTCGTCAACCGATCCACAATAACCCAAATCGAATCCACTCCACGTGCGGTCCTAGGAAGCTTAGTGATAAACTCCATGGTGATATCCTCCCATTTCCACACTGGAATATCTAACGACTGCAACTTGTCGTGGGGCCTCTAGTACTCTGCCTTGACCTTCCTGCAGGTCAGGTATCTCTCCACATACCAGGTGACATCCCGCTTCATGTAGGGCCACCAATAATCGGGTTGAAGATCTCTATACATCTTTGTCTCCCCTGGGTGGATGGAAACTCTAGACTTATGGGCCTCATCCATCAACACCTACCGTACTCCGCCCCAGTACAATACCCAAACTCTCCCATGAAGGGTCACCAATCCCCGCCTGACATAATCAAAAGAAGCTACTCGGCCCACGATCCTTTCACACTTCTGCATCTCCTCCTTGAGGCCCTCGACCTGAGCCTCCCTGATCCGCTCCAACAGCAGAGTAATCACTGTCATCCTCAAGCATATATCCCTGATCGAGGCCACTTCCGTCTTGCGGCTCAAGGAGTTGGCCACTACGTTGGCCTTTCCCGCGTGATAAAGGATTTCACAATCGTAATCCTTCACAACATCTAACCACTGATGCTGCCTCATGTTAAGATTCGGCTGGTCCATGAGGTATCTCAGACTCTTGTGATCCGTGAATATGGTACAATGGACCCCATAGAGGTAGTGTCTCCAATTATTGAGGTAAAAACACCACTGCCCCTAACTCCAAATCATGTGTCGGATAGTTAACCTCGTGAACCTTCAACTGTCTGGAGGTGTAAGCTATCACATGCCCCCGCTGCATCAACACTACTCCCAAACCTGTGATCACGACATCACAGTAGACTACAAAATCATCCACTCCCTCTGGCAGGGTAAGAATCAGTACCTCGCACAATCGCTACCTAAGAATCTCAAATGTCGCCTGCTGCTCAGGCCCCCAATGAAACACCATCGACTTCTTGGTTAGTAGGGTAAGTGGAACTGCTATCTTGGAGAAATACTGAATGAATCTCTTGTAATACCCTGCCAAACCTAGGAAGCTTCTAATCTCTGATGGAGACGTCGGGACCTCCCACTGCATCACGACCTCTATCTTGGTCGGATCTACCAGTATACCGTTCTGGTTGATGAGGTGCCCAAGGAACTGCACCTCGCGCAACCAGAACTCGCACTTGGAGAACTTCACGAAAAGTTTCTCCTTCCTCAAGACCTCTAGCACCTCCCTTAGGTGCTCCTCATGCTGCTCCTGATTCTTGGAATAAACCAAGATGTCATCGATGAATACAATCACAGACCGATCCAACATCGGCCTGCACACGTGGTTAATGAGGTCCATGAACGCGGATGGAGCGTTGGTGAGCCCAAATGGCATCACCACAAACGCATAATGACCATAACGGGTCCTAAAACCTATTTTCTGAACATCTTCACCCCTGACTTGTATCTGATGATAACCGGAGCACAGATCAATCTTGGAAAACTAAGATGCTCCCTGAAGCTGATCGAATAAGTCATATATCCTTGGGAGTGGATAACGGTTCTTCACCATTATCTTATTCAACTCCCAGTAGTCTATGCACATATGGTGCGACCCATCCTTCTTCTTCACAAATAAGATCGAGGCTCCCCATGGTGAACTACTCGGTCTAATGAAACCCTTTTCTAGCAGCTCCTGCAACTACATAGACAACTCCTGCATCTCTAGAGGAGCCAACCGATACGTTGCCTTAGCTATCGGAGCTGCACCAGGAACCACGTCAATCCTAAACTCAACCTGTCTCTCCGAAGGTATCCCAGGAAATTCCTCTGCGAAAACGTCTGGGGACTCTCGCACCACTGCTACATCATCTACTGTCAACGGACCCTTATCCCGGGTATCTATCAGATATGCGACATAACCTGTGCAACCCCACTATAAGTAGCACCTTGCTTTGGCTGCTAAACAAAGAATCGGTCCGCGTTGTGGCCACTCACCCTGAATCACTAACTCTCCCCTACTGGGAGTGCGAACCCTCACTAGCTGCAACTCGCAATCAATCACCGCCCCATTGGGGATCAGCCAATCCATGTATACTACGACCTTGCTCCCTCGCAAAGGAATGTGGACCAGGTCCACCGAAAACTGCTCATCGAATAACTGCAGCGAGCATGCCTTATGCACCCTCGCGAGCCTGACAGTCCTATCATCAGCTATCTCAACCTCGAGTGGACAATCCAACTCCCCAGGAGCTCTGCTAAAGCACTTGCTAAGCGTAAGGGTGACAAACGATCAGGTAGCCCCCGAATCAAACAACACTGTAGCTGAAATGTCGTTCACTAAGAACGACCCTATACACAAACACATAACCTTAGAAACAGTTAACATTAAATGCAGAGATAAAAAGGAAAATACGTACCCGTCACCACATCCGGAGTTGCTCGCGCCTCCTCTGTTGTCATCTGAAAAGCTCTACTCTTTGCCGCTGGCGCCTCAGCCCAGCCCTGACGACCGTCCGTAATCCTCAATGTAGCAGGGGCAGGTGTTGACACCTTCTCTGCTACTGCTAAGCTCGGGAACTGGGACTTTTTATGTCCACTCTAATTGCAATGGAAACAAATCAGATCTGATGCTGCGGTAGCGATGGTAGAAGCTGTGCAATCTCTGCTCATATGCCCAGTCCGACCGCACTTGTAGCATCCGGAACTCCCTGCCTTGCACGCCCCATCGTGCAATCTCCCATATTTTCCACATCGACTGTGGCTCTATCGACCTCTGGACCTATGATCTAAAACCTTGGGATTCTTGCCCGAACTCCCTGTACCTGAAGCCGCCTCCAGCTTCCTCTTCTTCTCATATCAAGATCAATCTCTCTATCTCGAGCCCTCGCAATCATGTCATCCAACGTCTTGCAGCTGGATCGGCTCACAAACTGGCGGATATCACTCCACAACATCTCATGATAACGGTCCTTCTTCATTTCCTCGTCAGCTACGTACTGAGGAACAAGAAGAGCCCTCTCACTGAACTTGGCGGTAATCTCCGCCGCTGTCTCTGTAGTCTGAGTAAGGACCTGAAACTCTCTGGCTAACTGTTGTACCACAATAACTGGTGCGAACTCGGCTCTTTACATGATGGTATCAACCTAAGTCATAGTATCAAGTGCTGATTCATCCCCAATACCCTACCCAACCTCATCCCACCAGTCACGTTCCCTGTCCTTCAGGAGAAAGAATACTAATCTGACCTTGTCCCCCTTGGGACATCTGCTAGTGTGGAACGCATTGGAAACATCTGCTAACCACCTAGTACTCGCAATGGGGTCCCACGCCCCATGGTAGTCTGGAGCTCCACAATCTCGGAACTCCCTGAAGGTGAGTTTACACGACCCTATCATGGCCACCATCTCAGCACAAAATGTGCTCAACTTCTCATCCATCAACTCCAAGATACCCTCCTTGATCGAACCGAAGATCATAGGAGTCTTCTCAAGTAAGATACGAGTAACCTCTGAAGTGAAAAACTCCTTAGTCTGCTCATCCAACTGCTCGGCCCCCGAGCCTGATCCTGATCCCTCCCCGGCACCTGAGCTACCGACTGCTGGCCTAGGGCGCAAAACCACCATTCTAAAACACATCATGATAAATGTCAGAAACACTGATATATCTCGAGGGATCACTACTACTACAGGTTTCCTGGTCTCGCCTCGACCTTCCTGGATTCAAGTACGGATCCTCTACTTCCAGTAGTATGGGCCCTTACTACCTTCCACATCTATCCACACTTTCCTCAAGAACTAACTTGTAACAACCCGTCATTTCAAGTCATCAAAGATCGAGTCTTGTAACCTCTTTAAAAAAGGGATTAGAATATCATCGAAAAATGAAGTATTCAAAAGCTCTGTTTGGAGTACGCTATGTGGTAGGTATCGTCTTAAGGTTTCCAAACATATAAATAACACAAAAATCCGAGTTATAACGAAGAAGTTATGACCATTCTAAGTTTTCCGATAAAAACCGGCAATACGAAGTTACGTAAAAACGCAAAGTTTCAATAAAACACTTTTTGACCTTAGGTGTCTAAATGAAAGTCATAGATATCGCTAAACTACAAACGTGCATAAAAAGAACGCCCAAATCAGACATCGTATGAAAAAGTTATGAATTTTTAAAGAAATTCCTTAATCATGTCATTTTAATAAATAAATAATAAAAATAATTTCAGAATTTGCCGATGGAATCTAAACGAAAGTTGTAGATCTTAGTCTCACCTACGCGTGGATATAAAGAACGTCGAAAATGCAGTCCGTATGAAGGAGATATGAATTTTTGAAGTTTGATAAATAATTAATATATATATTTATTCAAAAATTCGGTATTATCCGAAGTCTGAGTCACGCAAGTACGCCCAGCGTACTCGAGGCCACGGCCTCGGATCGTCCACGTCACCCCTATGCGAGCCTACCCCCCCTCGTCCCGTCCGAAGTGCATGGCAGTCGAGGACTCGGTCATGCGTGACGTACGTGTACGCCCCGTGTACCGAGGCGGTTCCAGCCCCCTATAAAAGGGATGCGAGGGTTCCCGGAAAAGGGCTCATTCTCTCTCACTTTTCTTGCGTTTTGCCTCGTTTTCCATGCTCGCACCACCCCGAAGCCCTGTTCATTTTGTGCAAGTCCCGAAGGTCAATCTTACTCCCGAGATTCCCGAGAATCCCGAGGAAAATTCGTTTCCCGAGACGAAACTCTACCCGGATTTCCATCTTGCTATCTTCAAACTTTCAAGTGAGTTCATACCCCTTTCAAACATACTGTAAATACATTTTAAATGCTTTTATACTCTTTTAGGGGGGAATACAAGTAAACATACGGTTATTATCGTGTATTTTATAAAGTTTCACTTCACATGTTTTATCGAATAAATCACTTGGAATTCATTACTACTATGGACAACTCTTGTCATACTTTGCGTGCATTAGACTTATACAAAGTATATAATTATTTCAAAGTACCTTTCATTGTTAAATCGTTTTATACATTCTAAAAACTTATGATTTTGCTTTGTCAAACATTGTGAAAAAGGATAAACTTTGCATACAAAACTGTCACTTTAATACAGACTTAGTTGAGAATCCATGAGACGTGTATATCTTCAAACGTTACTTTTATTTATTAGAAAGTAGTGCTGCAAGTCCTGTCTATAACCAGAGTCTCCCGTTCGGAGAACGTGTCAAATGTGTATAGATCTATACGGTAAGTCATGATCCCGGGCCCTGACTGTTAGCTACAGTCTATCCTTTGGGGTGACAGTTGTGATAACGCTGCGACGCCTGAAGAACGTCGTTACAGGCATATTATGTTTAGTATGGTTATAAAACTCATCGGATATACAATTATTATGGTATTATGCTTTTATGAACGAGTAGCTATTAAAACTATTCTTCATCTAACAAATTCGATCTTCGTATAGCTTTATTATATAAAACTATGACACAACTTTTAAGAACGTCGGTTTCTTGCAACTTTCGGTCTTAGAGACTGCCAGTCATGTTAGGAAAATAAGGGTTTTTCTTGTATACAAACCAAACAACTAATAGGAAAACGAGGGATTTTCCTGGTGCAATTATTTACGATTTATAACACAACAAATCATATCTCAGCCATTAGGGAAAATATGGGATTTTCTGGATCTAATACATTCATTTTCAACACAACAAGTCATAACTCTTTACATATGAAATACTGAGTTTTCTGGAAAACATACACCCATTTTGGAATGGCATTCAATTTTTCTAAACCACTTATGAACTCACCAACTTAATTGTTGACACTTTCTCTTTGAAATAACTTGTATTCTCAGGGAACCGCTAAGCAGGTTTGGAAATCAACTTTTGGGATTAACGCGCTGGAGTTAATTACTTCTTTTGAAAGATGTTTATGTATTTATCTTTAGAACATGTAATGAATACAATTATGTAAACATCTTGGAAACTTTAATATATATGGTGGTGTGTACTTTCCTTTCTATGAACTGTTATGATACTGAATATGACGTCCTCCGCCCCTAAACGTTTTCCGCCGTTCTGGTTTGGGGGTGTGACATGACTCAACTTCGCCAAGTCATTACTACTGCTATTGATCTCTACAACTCTCATCCTAGGTTTGCCCTAGGATAAATCTCTAACTCAACAAAAACCAATCCTCAGTTGTTGAAGGCCTCCTTGTAATGCCAATTAATCATCACCTGAATACCATCACATGTGACAAGGCTCAGATAATCCTTCGAGTAAAAGTCTCATCCCCATAACGGTTGGACTCAAACAAGAACTGCGCAGTAGGGCCAAATCCAGCACTCTGAGATTATTCAACCCTGATCTCATGTGATGTGTCGTATTCACCTAATAACTAACTCCCATCACTCGGAGTCCCACAAAGCACAAAGCAAGCAACATTCGGACACAGGAACTAATCAAGAAACTCTATTCTCATAACAAGAACTGTACTAGCATACAATGCTAAGCTCGTACTATCAGGCATAACCTAAACAGGCTATCCAAGTGCTATCTACACAATACTAGCATGAAGTTCTCATAAAGCTGAAACACATATAGCAGGCACATAAGACATCCTCCTAGATCCTTAGTCCTATTCTAGCATCCTGTTCTACTGAAACTAAAACTGATAATCATAACATAAACTTGTATGGGTAATTTGGGAGTACTTACTTGAGCTCGGTTGATCATATGCACCACACCCTTTTTCTCGTTTTCAAATCTATTTTCTTTTCAAATCTCTTTCTCAAAATTCTTTTGAAAATATTTTTCTTTCAAAAATCTTTTTACTATTTCCTTAGTTTGAGTTCATTCACACCCGTAAGTGTGCTTGAATCCTTGAAACCAAGGCTCTGATACCAACTTGAAACAACCCAAATTTTTTTTGTTTAAATAATATGAAAACCATAACATCGAATACCATAAAGTAAAAACCATATGTCAATATCTCAAAACCATAATAAAGTGTCGTGATAAAAACTGTATCAAACTGCGTCAAATCATATCTAGGAAAAACTAAACCAACTCCCAGGATAAAACTGAAGTTGTGGTGTGTGCGATGCCATTATCCCGAGCCCTTCCCTTTGCTTACGGAAGTACCTAAAACCAAAAGTGAAACTGTAAACACAAAGCTTAGTGAGCTCCCCCAGACTACCACATACCATACAATCATATAAACACATATTGGGCCTTGCCCACTACATCGGACCAAAGTCCATAACTAACCAGGGCCTTGACCTCTACATCGGACCGAAGTCCGGAAACTACATCGGACCGATGTCCGGAACTAACTGCATCGAACTGAAATCCAGAACTGACAGGGACCTTGTCCCCTGCATCGGACCGAAGTTCGGAAACTGACTGAGCATAACATAGCATAGCACAAACATATCAACTAGCATAAACACATATACTGCATACTGTATCAGATCGAAGTCCGGAACACAAAACACAAAGACATGCTTGAATCACAAAGACATCAAGCACACTGAACTACTACATCGGACCAAAGTCCGGAACTACTGCTAACTAGACGGGCCGACATTGTGGCTATAGACCCGTTCCTACTGGAAGGAAAACTCACCTCGAAAGTTGGCTGCTGAAACTCTACCTGGGAACTGCCTGCTGCTGCTTTGGCCTCTCATGGCTACAATTCCCATAAGCACACTTAATCAACTACTGATAACTATACTGAGGGTAAAATGACTACTTTACTCCTGGTCAAAGTCAATTTCCAGTTGACCGGTACTCGCCGAGTCATGGCGCAGACTCGCCGAGTCCCTCCTTTACTAATTCTGACTTTAACTCACCGAGCCCCTTTCCCAATCACTGATTCACTCTGAACTCACAACTCGAAGGGAAACCGGGGACTCGCGACTCGACTCGTCGAGTCCAAAGAGCACCTCGTTGAGTCCAAACGCAGATTCCATGCAATCGAATTCTAATCCATTACAAGGCCTCTAACTCGTAGATCTGAGCCCTTGGAACCATCTGAACACGTAAAGTTGCTAACTTTACATATAAATACGAAGGAATGAAGCCATTTCATTCAAACACTACTTTTCTCGGGAAAACTCATCCTACTCGCCGAGTTGTAGAACAACTCGTCAAGTCTAAGGCAATCTTCATTCGACTCGCCGAGTTGCTCATCCAACTCGTCGAGTCCAAGGCTATCTTCATATGACTCGCTGATTCAAGCTTGTGACGCGCCGAGTCCATTTAGTCCCTTACCCATACAATCCTGATTTGAGCCATGCAGCAGCTCTAAGTTACAGATCCATGCTTCTAGGGCATGCTTATCACGTAAAGTTGCAATCTTTACGTGGATGCATGGCTTTAAAGGCTTCAAAGTCCAACCCTAAGTTCTTAATGGAGTTCCAAGCTCAAGAGGGACTTCAATAACGACCTTACCTGAAACTTTACACTTCTAGAATTCAATAAGAGTCCAGATCTGAAGTTTTCATCCAAGGGGAGTCCATATCTCAAGTTTTGAATCATAAAAGGCCCTAAAGAAGGCATAACAAGCATAAAGGAGGTTATAATGGAGGAATGCATAAGGTTATAACATCATTACCTAAATGAAGAGCAGATTTAAGCTAACTCCTGGATCTTCCTTCCCTTCAATGGACCTTCTTTCCTTTCCAAAGCTTCCAAGCTATCACAAACACACTCAAACTCAACAATGGGGATAGGTTTTATAGGGGGAATGTTCTGAGAGTGATAAAGGCGAGGTTGGGGGCACATAAGTGTGTTTGAATATGTTGCAAACCCTTAAAATTAGGGCTCCATCCAGGCAGGCGGGCTCGCCGAGTCGAGCATATGGACTCATCGAGTAGCCAACTCAAAACACGTGATCGTCCCGCCTCTACTCGACGAGTAGGGTTACAGACTCGTCGAGTACCCCTTCATAAATGAAAATACTTTATTTGAATTACATACCAGAAATGGGGCATTACAAATAGTACTTTTAGACATTATCTAAAGCCTTATGTAATAAATATATGATGATGAAGTTATAATAAAGATGGATTGTTAACTTGATGATGTTGATGTCATTAAGTTAGTACATTTAAAGGCAACATTGTGTTTTCCATGATCTTATCCTATTTTGGTCGTGCTATGAGAATATCATTTTCATTAGAGCACAGGTAGTAGTACTACAATGGAAATGCCGATAGTCATTGCATTTAACAAACATGAGTTTCTTCAAAGTTAAAAGAAGCTACAGATTGCACAGACAAAGCCATCCAGGGCTTCGATTAATGATACGTAGTAAAAAATAATAGCTCAAACCCAAGTGAGGGAGATCCGGCCCATAAGACAAAAATATGAAGTGAACATCAAATTTTGTTCTCTACGTCGAGGACTAGGAGGGTGCACCACAAGTAAATAGAAGTTGTTTGGTTAGGTTTAGTTATTCAGGAGAAATGGAGAAAAAGTCTTCTGCTAAGATTACCCATAGGCTATCGTATTCTTGCTTCTCAAGGAAATGTTGGTCTTTCTTCCCAAGCTCCAGATAGGATTTTAGAATTGACTAAATTCTCGGCTAAAGCTTAATAGCTAAGAGAACACGATAGGTTTGTACCCACAAAGTTATGATGTATTGTATGCATAGTGAAATCAAGTGAAAGGGATAATCAAATTTCAAAAAAATTTCAAAAAATTCACATTGTGAATCTTTGAGACTATGAGATACATCAAAGATTTACAATGAGAGATTTTGCATTTCATATCAAAACATATCAAGACTCACCATGTGATGTAAATATACACATGGGGAATCTTTTCATGTATTGTGTCCATAGAGAAATCAAGTGAAAGAGATAAGCAAATTGCAAAATGCTTAATGAAAATTCACATTATGAATCTAACCGACTGTGAGATACATCGAAGATTCATAATGTGAATTTTTTTCATTTCATACCAAAACATGTCCAGGTTCAACAAGGGAATTTCAATAAGTGTGTTATATATGGTTAAATAAATTAGTTTTTTTAAGTCTCAATGTGAATGTTCTAACCTATGTTTTTATATTGCATATCTTCACTTTTTTCACTTGTAGTTGTTGATCATCTTTTACATTTCTTGTCATTTTCATTCTTTTCTTATTATCCTTTTTTCATTCCACTTTCTTCATTTCTTGTTTTTTATTAACAAAGTAAGTAAAACATGAGTTTCATGGTATGAAAGTTATGATTTGTACATATAATTCACAATGTGAATCAATATTACAAATCACCTTAAAATAAAATTTATTCACATTGTGAATCAAAATGTTACCAATGTAGCTCTTTATAAATTTAAAATGTGAAGCGGAATAAGACAGACAAGATTAATTAAGTACAGATGCTTCAGAGCTAGGGTAAAAGTAAGGGGTATCCCAAAAAAATATATCCTCTAACATACAATAAGGTCTGGAAATGAGATGGTGAATAAAAACTCTATATTAACTAAACCAACACTCACTAATTGCAGTGATTTGTACTTTGTTACTTAATGACTTTTTATAAATTTATCCCCATTCATTCTATCTTTTACTTAATGAGAAGGAAGAAAAAGAAAGAACGCCTAAATTTTTCATTAGATAGTGCAAGATCAAACCTGAGACCTCATGTTTTGTAGCAATGGTGTGAGAGATTTGTCACTTTCTATCTTTCTTAGCCTGCTATTAAGAATCTCGGCTTGCTTATCCTTCATTACATCTTTTGTTTACAAATAATAGGAAAAACATAACTTCCAAACACTTGAAATTGATTAACTTAAACAATACATTCGAACACTCTTATATGGCTATATACATCATGGAATGAAATTATGGTGAAAAAGTAAAGAGAGTACCACTAAACGAATCTTATTACATTCCTCATCAATAAGAATGAACTGCAACTTCATATGTATAAGTCCACCTCCTTCATTGGGAAAAAAAGTCATCGTAAGTACCCTTTTTCAGTTATAGACATGGTTCGAATAGCTAAGCCTAATATCAAATTGATCCTTGATTAGAACCAAATTAACCTGATTCTACACAATGTGAGATGAATTACAAAGTTTTATTATAAACCTGAATGTGATATTTGATTTCCCTCGGAATCCTGAATTGAGATAATCAAATTGTCATGTAGAATCATCAATAGACTGTGCTAAAATCAATATGCCGAATCAGTGTTCATAAAGAAGAAGAAAAAATAAGTTTAGAGTTTGGAATTATACAAAGAGAATGTCTCTTTCTCCCCAACTTCATTCTCGACTTTCCCCAACGCAACTACATGATAAATTGGAGAAATAACTACATGATATAAACTCAGATTTTGAAGTGGAATCAGAGGAACAAATACAAATCATTCACGTTAAACATATAGACAGAATATAGATGCCGGTTTGAGTTACATTAACTATATTAAATCAAAAGAAAATGCTACTAGTAGATCGAAAGAGTATTAAGGGCTTCCAGATTATGAGTATTAAGGGCTTCCAGATTACGTACCCTTTGAAAATCACGGGGCGCAATGTCGGGAAAATAGAATGATTCAGAAGATGAGATGAATAAGACGGTTCAGATAAATAGAGTAAACAAGAATCCATTGGAGCTCTATTCCATTTTCGAGATCTCGATCGAGTAAGGTGTAAATAGAGAAAATATTTACACTAATATTTTTCTTTGAGGGGCATCCTAGGATACCCCGAGTTCCAATGTGCTCACCATGTAGATGCACAATGCGAATTTGCATATGATGTAAGAAACAAATGCAAATCAAAAAGCACACTATGAATTCACAATGTGAATCAATGTTATGTTAAATTTATCTGTAATCCTAATCCATTTTGTGAATTATCAAAAAAATGCTATACTCACAAACATTGAATTTTTTGGAATTCACAATTTGAAATTAGTTTTTCAATTTAATAAATAAACTCATAAACAAGTTAAATTTATAATCTCTTAGGAAATTATGGTTTGTAATTTAGATATTCATGATTTATGTATCGATATGATGAAATTTAAATCACAAGGTTTTAGGTATTTATATCAATTATCAGTAATGCATGAAATTAGGGTTTCTATTTAATGAATAAACTCATAAACGAGTTAGATTCATTAAGTTTTCGGAAATTACGGTTTGTAATTGAGATTTCATGACACTTGTATCGATTTTAAGAATATTAAATCATTAGGTTTTCGGCATTTATAGAAATTCACAAAAGTTCATCTTCAGAGGGTTTTATATTAATTTAAAACAATTTTGTTAATAAAATCATATTTACAACTCAAATCCAATAGTTGTTATTTATTTAATCCAACCATTTTAATAGGTTCATTTGTTCGTTGACCTATTTTTGTTCTCTATTAAACCTTAGTGTGTGTGGTGAATATATATATATATATATATATATATATATATATATATATATATATATATATATATATATATATATATATATATATATATATATAAACTGAGTCACTTGATTAGTTTCTAGTTTTAAAAGAAATTAAATATCATTATGTTTTTTTTATATTTATCTTTCTATCTATATAAAATAATGCCAGTAGCTTTAAATATAATTAAATTTATAAAAATATAACATTTGTGGTCATTTCATATTAATAGGAAAAACAAATAAGAAGAAAAAATTTAAGTATATTTAATTTCTCTTAGTTTTAACATATTGATTTTAAAATAATTTCTAGAATAAATAGTTTTTTGTGTGTAATTTGATCTTTGAAAATTGAAATAGACGTTTTGGGTACAAGATCTGTTACTAACTTACTAACTTACTATAGAAACAATTACCATTCGACTTATGCTCCAATATTGCGAGGCTAGCCCTAACCCTAATACTAGGACTCAAAACACTTCCTAGCTAGTTTAAAACACCCCCAAATCAAGGAAGCTCCAAAATGCAATTTGTTTTGTGCCTAAAACCATCGCCCTCCACCTTTTGTTGTGTCCCACCTTTTTTGTAATACAGCTAAAAGCTAAAGAACAGTAAAATATTTTAATACAAAAAACAAATATATCATTAAACTAAAGAAAAGATGAAGAAATGGTAGCGAACTTCTCAACCCCACAACTTGAAAAATGACTTTATTGATGGAGACCTATGGGGGGTGGGGTATAGGGTTAGTGATCAATTTAATCTCATCTAATCTGATATGTATGATGACTAGAAAGCAAAACACACAAACCCTGAGAGCTTCTATCAAGGGCTTGTTTCGATGCTTAAACAAAGAAATTATTAAAGATTTTATGACAAAAGTTTTTTCTTTAAAGCAAAAGAGACCCTTAAAGATGTTTTGTTTTTTTGTTTTTTTCAGACAAGGCATGAGTTGAATCTGTTATGGTTATTCACTTCTAGTATCTAAGAGCTAAGAGAATTATTGCTTGGAAATGATGGGAGAAAACCCTAATTATTGGTGGAGCTTGAACGGGAGGCTGCAACCACCACCCTCACAGCAGGTTTACCCTACTTTCTTATCAACACCACCGTTGCCGGTTCCAGTACCACCGCCATCTTCCATCATGAATCCTCCGTATCTTTTTGGTTCTTCTTTACTACTTCCTGCTGCAAACTCTAATACTTTGGTCGATCATCATCACCATGATAACCAAGATTTCCCAGTCTCATGGAGCCAATTACTTCTGTAATTAACGCTTCTTTCTACTTTCCATTATTTCAATCATGCATGCTTTCCATCTTATTTTGCTTTTTCTCCATCACTCTGACGCTCTCTGCCGATATTCAACTTTATATAATATCATTCGGCTCATTGTATCGTATCTGATGAGCAAATTTATCTTCAATATCCAGGACTGGATTAGCAAACGATCAAGAACACAACTTGGGAGACGGACATGGTGGTGAAGTAAAGCACGGATTTTTGGATCAACAAAACAGACAACGTTTTTATGATAATAAACATGATCATCATGAGAACAATAACGAGGAAGATCTACAAACTTGTAGCTCTTCTTGGTCACCTCAACTAAATCCAGTTCCATCTGTTGGTTCATCTTCTACCATGAGTTTAAGCACCACCACTATGGTTGATTTCTCATGTAAAATCGATCGCCGAAATCACAATGCTAATCAATATTCATCTCAGGTACGTATACATATGTAATCCAGCCGAAAAGATTATAAACTACACGATATCCGTTCGTAGTGTGCTTTTTTTACTCTTATCGTTGCGGTTTTAATCTTTTTATTCTTGCTTGGTGTCGATGGGTTCTTGTTTCTATATCGAAGTATGACGATACATCTACCAGTGGGGCGTCTAAAAAGCCCAGGTTTCAATCGTCTTCAACCCAACCTTCTACAATGGTGAGTATACGTACAGAACATCTAATCAACGAGAAACTCTTTCCACTAATTGGTTTTTCTTTTCTTGATTTGGGGTGACTATAAATATAGCAAAGCTAGTTCTTTGATAGCTGTACTTTTGTTATGAAAGCAGTGTAACGACACATTTACAAGTGGAGCTTCTAAAAGGACTAGAGCACAACACTCGTCAACCCAAACCCCTCTAAAGGTGGAAACCTCTCTCTCTATATTTCCTAATTCCTACGCATATATTTTTGACGTTCATGCTACATATATCAACGATTCAGTATGGCACTTTTTTTTTTCACCATTAGAATGCCAAAAATCTACGCGATATGTTATGACTTTCACCTATACGATTAATTTGCAAATGGTTTTGACAATTTTTGCGTAGAAAAATAATTGGCATTCTTCAATGCTTCACCTACAACCTTAGGTGTGGTCCATTAAAGTAGGCATTTTCCAGTAAAAAAATGAGCACAATACTATGTTTATATCTAGCTTTTATCAGAAGTCTATATACCCTTACTGATTATTTATGTTTTATGTGAATAACTGAAAATTTCTACTAACTTTGACAATATGGATATATATAATAGGTGAGAAAGGAGAAATTGGGTGACAGAATATCGGCTTTGCACCAACTTGTTTCACCTTTCGGAAAGGTATGGAAACTCTTCCATGGGAATATAATTAACTACATAAATCTATCTACTTTGATATCGATACAGAAATTAAACTTCCTAGATTTTGCATCCATAAAAAACTCTAATCAAATGTTACGTATATTCTGAATCTATTTATGCAGGACGTTTCTCATTAAATTAAACTTAACACCCCAAATATATTATAAATCGACCCACTCTCAAAGTCCTAAAAACATATATACATGTGTGTGTATATCTATATACACTCAGCGTTTTGGACCTCTTATGTAGATAACATAAAATCATAAAAGTATTAAGTGGCGATTAAGCTGAGAATCGTGAGATGTAATCATATAATTTGTTTGAATAATTCGCTGGTAATTAACTATTTGAGTTTCAAATATTCAAAGGATCTGAACCTGAAAAGGATATGTATATTTGTGTGGGACTTTTTGCAGACTGACACAGCTTCTGTATTGTTTGAAGCTACAGCTCATATCAGATTCCTTGAGGGTCAAATTGAGGTGACATTTTTTCTTTATTTCTTTTCGAAGTGTTTAGAGACACCATATACTAGAGACGAGCGTGCACTTAAAAGTTAAAAGTTGTTGCTTTTTCAACATTCCTCAACAGCAAATTAACATGCAGGCACTTAGCTCCCCATACATGAACTTGGCCAATAATGTCTCAGGAGGCACGAGACACCAACATTCTGCTGTAAGTTGCCCATATATCCATTTTCGCTTTAATACCCATTTCCCAATGCAGGATCTTACTTACACCTCAACCTATACATTGATAAATCACATATTAACAAATTAAATGTTATTAAATGTGCTTATTATAAGTAGAAGAAAGTAGCCAGATCAGGTTTAATTACATTATTGGATCCATCACTTATTTGCTCTCTTAAAATATCATTTTACATAAAGTGGGAGACATGATTCTCGACTTTAGTTCCATGAAATTATTAATCAATCGAATGGTTTATTTAATGACCTCGGGATTGCATCAAAAGGGAGTTAACTAGTGATTAATTAATTTGACTTCCAACTAAGTTCTTGATTGCTGATCATTACATTAAAATTTAGTTGTGCGTTTTAATTCTCTTTTAAGGAAAAGAAACTTTAAAATACTTTTATGTAGGACGGAAAGGCGCCACTAAAGGACCTGGGGAGTAGAGGTTTATGCTTGGTCCCAACCACTTGCATAGATCATATTGACACCACAAATATGACCAGCAATGGTGCCGAATTCTGGACTCCGGCATTTGGTGGTGGACTTTAATTAATTGCTTGGTGTTTTTTGAAGTCCAGCGCTCGTCAAATTTACTGCAACTATACCATCAGTTTTCATCCGGTTGATGCATGCTCTTGTGTTGTTTCCAAAATCTGAAATGCCCGACAAGGAAAGAAAAAGAAAACAAATTTGTGTTGATAATGTTACTTGCTTAATATGTGGATGACCGCATTGGTATTTTAGTTTCTCTTTTCTTTTCTTTTCTTTTCGGGCATTTGTGGAATTAAAGGAAAGCGAAGACTATATCTAGTACATGCATGCTAGCATGATTATGAACCGTTTCTACAATGTGTAAAATACTTGATGTTTAATTAGAAGAAATGGACACATCCTTGTTGTTTATGTTGTTTTTATTTGAAAACATACGTTTTAGTGTGTTTTAGATCGGTCAAAAATTATATTCGTGATTTTAATCGTCTAAACGGGCAAGAAAATCATATGAACAGATTTTCGTCCGCGAATCGTAAATGCTGACTTCATGTATTGGATGCTATATTTACCGGGTGTATTGCTCCCTTTAGGATCAAACACCATGTTGGATATATATATATATATATATATATATATATATATATATATATATATATATATATATATATATATATATATATATATATCCAATTTTAGTGTAACTAGAATTAAAATGATGCTAACCTATGATCTAATATAATTGGGGAGGTCCGAAGTGCACATTGTATAAAGTGCAAGTTTTACACTAAACACAATGAAAGGCTAACGTCAAGGGGCAACACCCCCGTGGGTTTTGTGGTAATGCCCCAAAATCCCAATAGAATTCTGGACCTGGAATATAGTGTGAAAACATGCTTAGATTCATGTTATCTTGAATAAACAAAAAAGATTTGTTCTACTCGAGACAACTCAAGTTTCCAAATAGCCAAAGTTGTTGACAACCAAGCTAATTGATAGCCTAAGATGTTTTGATTGCCTAAATTGTATAGGCAGTTTAAAGCGAAGTTGTCTTTATGGGCAACTTTAGCACATAGTTTTAGCATGAAGGAACATTTAGATTCATAATTCAAACAAAGACAAGAATCACAGGAACACACGATGTAAATAATATTTCAATTTCATTAACGAGTAAGTCAGAACAATTCGATACACCATAAAGGACTATTTTATCTGCAAAACTCTTACTTGATCTTCTATATAATATTCATATATAGGCATCACATGAATATAAGAAAGGCATCTCAAGTTAACAACTAGGCTGCAAACTTAAGATAACAAAAACTGTGAGATCGCAACTTGACTCACACAAAGTAAAGATATTACGAACACACCAATACAAGTTGACACAACAAAAACTACGAATTCTACAATCTCCCCCTTTATGTCAATTTACTTCAGTTGTCTTTACTTCCAGTTTTTTCGTAGAATCAAACAGTTTCTTAATTGTCTTCAACATAATTGGATGAACTCAGGTCCACCACTTGATCATATCTAACATGCATCTCAAATCATCAGAAGAATTTTTCTTCTATTTCTCAGCATTTGACAATATTTGATTTTAAGCCATAGAAGAATACAAGTGCTTATCAACGAAATAAAAAAATACACTTCTTTGGAACTTCATTTTCTTTCACTTTGAATACCACTCCCCTGTTTTCATTGAGAATGATACGCCTTCTATTCAAAACATATGAGATTCCAACATAAATCTTTGCGATCTCATCAATGTACGCTTTCATCAACCTCTTCATATACAAACAAATGGGTTCATACTTGACAGACTCTCTTGAAACATTGTTAAAAAATAAAATCCAATCAAAAGCATTCATCAATGGAAAAATCAGTCGGCATAACTCATCTACATCATCATTTTACCATGAATAGCTTTCAAGTGAATGTTAATAAAATCATCAACCTTTTATAACTTTCCAACATTCAAACCGACAATCTTATTTATGCTCCAAGATTTATATTGTTATTTTGAAAGCTTCACATAAAAGTTGAACAACTTTCAATTGATTGTTGTGTTTCCCATCGGTAAATACTTTCAAAGCAATGAAATTGGAAGGCTTTTGTAGTAATGGGAAAGTCTAATTCACATTCAAGATCATCTTCAACAGAGAATGAGGTTTGAAGCTCTAACCAGTAAGCTTTTGGTTTTTTAAGAGCTTCATCATTAATTCTTTCAAGTGGCAAAAAAGGACATAAAGCTATCTTGTTTGCAACAATTGATTCATCATTCTTCTTTTCAACTTCCTCAGCATTAATGTTTTCATTTAAAGCATTAAGCGCACCCAGAAATGCATCACGTTTCACTTGTTCATCTTGTTGTTCCTTAGTCAATGGTGGATTCAACTCATCTAATTTTTCAGAAACAATCTTCAAGTCTCCTTTTCCTGTACCAAAAGCTTCATTACATTTTGGTAAGTTTTCTTTTCTTTTAAATTTACCAGTTTTTCTTCCAAATACCTCTTCTCTAAATAGATTTTCTCATTGTTCTTTTCCATTGGACCATTCTGGTTAGGATTGTTATTGTTGACTTTTGGAAACACCCATTCTTCTTCCCCTTCTTGCGAAGTACCCTCGATACTCGTAACATTTGAAATATAATTCAACTTTGCGAGAATAGGCTTTAGCTTTTCATCCATGAGTTGCGAAATATAATCTACATCAATAGAATCTTTTGTTTCAACAATCTTAACTAACCATTGATTGATCTGAAATTTTTTCCCTCTCTCACCAACAGGAGCTATTTTTTCGCTTTGCCAAGATCAAAAGCATCATACTTTAGTTGTTCCCTAAGAACTTTGATCTTCGTAGTTGAGTCAACCGGAGAATCCATTTTTTTCATGAATCTGAGTTGTTTGCAAGGTAAGAATGGGGTTGGTAATAGAAGTGTGATGATCAACATAATCTTTTTGTAACCCAAATCAATGTTTAGATAAGGAGTCTTTTTCATTCTACAACTAGGTCCGAAAACTAAGAATCACCTTGTTCGTATCAGAAGCATTTTTATCTAAAGTTGCAATAGTATTGGCTTTGAGAATCGTAGAAAAATGCAAACTAGCTTCCTTGATTAATTTACAAGAATCATCAAGAAGTTTCTGGTGTTCTGAAGTATTATCAACATTAGCTTGAACCAACTTCTGAATTGTTTCTTGATGAGAAGACATCAACTCTTCATACTTTGTATTCATGAAAATAGAAGACTAAGAAATAATTTCATCTAACTTCTTGTTCATCTTGGGAAAATCACCTTTAGTCATCAGAGCATCATCATCTTTATCACATTCCTCTTGAAATGAAAAATCAGTTGTGAAAAAGTCATTACTGGACTCAGAATCATCTTTCTTGTGAAATTCTTCTTCAAAAGCATCAGTGACAGGTGGACTAAAGGTGAGTTATGGTGCTGACACATGTGATTGAGACAAATTCACACCAATATTGACATGGGGCCCCACATCAGATGTGTTACTAGGGATGTCTGCGGTTCTATTCTCCTCCTCATGGGATTCAAAAGTAGAAGCCTCTATTGGAGGTTCTGTATAAGTTGTAGTGTGAGATACAAAAGTAACAATTGCCTTAGTAAAAACAAGAATCTCAAATGGTTTTATTGAAAACTAAGAAACATGAGCAAAAAATGTACTTGTTGGAATTGGTGTGGATTGAGAAGTGGTAAAGATAATTGGTGGAGTAAGAGGTGTTTGTGAAAGATTGAGAAAAGGATCATCGACAACCTGTTTATAAATTTTTGCTTCAGATTCCATATGCGAAGAGACAAGAGAAGTTTGAATTGGCTTTGAAACAGTTGTTGGTTTCATTCCTAAATATTAGCATAATCTTCTTCATTACTGAGAACCGACTCCTTTTCTTTACGATCATCACTTTCAGTATGCTAACTTGATTCTTCTTAAAGGACAACTGAGTAAGCTTCCGCCTCTTTCGCTTTTTAGATCTTAGAAACAATCAATTTACCTATTCTTTTAGAACTTTTTGCTTTCTTCTTTGGAATTTCTGATTCATGAATTGAATTCGATCCAGCATCTCCAGTAGAAACTACGGTCTTCAAATATTCAATAATGATAGGATGATCAACAAGAACCCCAGATAACATAGCTTGAGAAATTGAACCCACGATCAAGAAATTCTTTGGATCTTAAGTGATAAATGTTGCAGTTTGCATCTTGAAAATATCAGTGATAACAACATGTTGCATCTCTGGAATATGACAATGAATCATAGCATTCCTAACCACAATAGATCAAAAACAAGCACATGAAATTTCGGTGTCCTTTGGTTTTGAAGCAAGACTTTGAACATTATCGTAAACAATGCATTCCAAATATTTTCTCAATAATAGATTCCATATAACAAATTATGAAATAATCCACTTGCATTTTCTGACCCAAATGATCTGTCAAAAAAGCATTTGAACATTATCGTAAACAATGCATTCCAAATGGGAGGAAGTGTAGACTTCTTAAACTGGGAAAGAAAAGATAATCAGAGATGTACCACTTATGTTGATAGACTTGAATAACGATCGATGCATAATTTTTTTTCTAGAGCAATCAAAATTTTGGCAGTTGCAATCCCTAACAACTTGTAGAAATTCGATTTGGAAATAGAAATCTTCACCCCTAGAACTTCAAAGTTCATAACCTACATCGGCTTATTGTAACTAGCAGTAGAATATGCCAATGATAACTGAGAAATCAAAATATCCTCAACTATAACCAGAGCTTTCTTCAGTATAGAATGATCCAAGCAAACAATCAGTGGTTGAACCATTTGAGAATACTTTGATGGATTGAGAACAACCACCATATTCTGACATAAACTGATATTCAACATTGCAAATGAAGAAGATTGGTCCATGAAAGAGATACGATCAGAAAAGCCATGTGATTTTAGCAGAAAATCTTCTACGAAAGGTTGCAGTTTAGGGTTTTTGAGCGTAGAAACGAACATGATGAACATTTAGGGTTTTTAATGGTGAGAGATATGTGGGATTTGAATTTGAATCGTTTATATATTTTGAGAGAGAAAACTCGTAACCACATATTAAATATATTACATCTCTGATGTCAGCAAATGGAATCATGCCAACCATTCACAACATATTGAAACAATAAAATATTGCCACGTCATCAAAATTTTGTAAAAAACTTCAATTTTCGTCTATTAAACATCATCATGTCGAACACTTTTAATGTACACCATGATCTGTAAGATTTAATAGTAACATGAATTATTTGGTTTCTAGTAGTTTCTCAATCATTGATCCACCATTTAATTTTCGCAAGTTAAAATATTATCCATTGGAATTACGACTAGGATTGTCTATCACAAGTGCATTGAGATTTTCACAACGAAATATAACCCAGAGTTTAGTGAAATCTGATATTTCAGTGCAAATATGTGCCAAAGGAAAATATAGAATCAAATGTTATAAAAAACATATATATAAAAAAAAAATAAAAAAAAACCGATAAGTAGTGATATCAAAGAATATTTGATATAAAATTAGTTAGATCTCGGACACATATTCTCTTCCTTCAGTAGTCAAGAGAGACTACGAAGTGCTTTTGTTGTTTCCCATTAAATTAAGATCATCAACCTGTTTAGAAGCTACAGAAGATATCTCTTCATAAGCTTTATGGGTAGTCTCATTTCCCGTCATAGAAGAAACTTAACATACATGCTAAGATATGAAAGCAAAAACTTGATTGAGAAACTTGATTGAGCAATGTAATCAGGATCATGTTTTGCAAAAATGTTATATGATTGGAATGTAACATAAAGATAAGAAAATTTTCAAAAGGAAATCTCATAATCTGAAGAAAAAAAAATAAAGTAGGATCTTATTTTGAAGAAATTAATCTGGAATCAATTAATCTCTTGAAGATCTCACAAACGAAAATTAAGATATTTTGATTATTAAAAGATTTGGCCTTGCAAAATATAAGAATTTCAATTGTCAATTCCTTTGTGACTTGATAGAAAAAAAAATGCTCACCGTCATCTCATTTTAGGAAATCTTTGTTGCGTTGGATCATGGTAATAATGACCAAGAGATCATAGCACACAAAATCTTTGCACACCTACATTCTAGTTGTTTTAGACTAGAGATGTCTCAGGATATGCGTTATAGTGTATGTTTTGTGTAAGACAAATAAGGATGGAAAAGAATGAGATTTTCACATTTCAATTAACAATGAAAATGAACATTAAAAAAGTATTGAAAAACCTAACTCCAAGTTCGTATATATCGAAAGATCAAGAATGAATCAAAATTAATTTTTGTAAGATCCGTGATTTCGTTAAGGTTGAGATAGGAGTCCTCAGTGGCGAGTTTATATGTATAGAGGATGTGTCACTTGTCCTACCTTTGATATATATATATATATATATATATATATATATATATATATATATATATATATATATATATATATATATATATATATATATATAACAAGTTGTATATAATTTTTTATTGTGACCCACCTCAAAAAAATGTGTGAACTATCTTAATATTTTTAACCAAACAATATATATATATATATATATATATATATATATATATATATATATATATATATATATATATATATATATATATATATATATATATATATATATATATCAAATTTTTTGAGCTTTTGTTTTATGTTTTAATAGCCCAATATTTTTAGGGTATAATCCAATATGCATATATATAGCCCAATAGATTTTAAATTAAAACAAAAAAAAATAATGTGAATGAAGAATACTATCACAATTGCGCATGCATGCGTGTTCATTGTTCAACAACACCAATTGCCAATTGCTAACTTGCCCACTACCGGTATCTTACTTAGTAATTTTTGTTAATTTTGTTAACCTTAAGTATTTGATTGTTAATTGTTGACATATGGCAACTATTTTATTAATATCGAATCTGTTATTTTTTTTTTCTATTGTTTTGATTGTTTTATTCATGATTTTAAATAAGCTTTTTTTTTTATTATTTTTAATTTCAATGTGAATTAATTATTTGATTGTTGTTCATTTGTTTGAATACTTGATTGTTGTTTATGAATTGTTGTTTGTTTTAGAAATTAAAATCAAGAATGTGTTATTCATGTTTTTTGGAAAGAGTGATAAAAAAGCAATAAAAGAAGATAATGAGCAACATAAGCATATGAGAGTTGATTTAAGTTCACTACCCTTTGACCCGAAAGAACGTCCGACTATGGAATACTATCATGTGAATCAAATAGATTAAATTATAAGAGCATACTTGCAAAAATGACCTTTCCAACCTCAAAACTATAAGTTTCCACAACGTGCTTTTGGAGGTAAACAACAAAGATTTAATATATATATATATATATATATATATATATATATATATATATATATATATATATATATATATATATATATATATATATATTGGTTTGATGACAATAAATATTGGTTAGAATATAGTATAAAAAAGAATGTTGCATTTTGTTTATGTTGTTATGTATTTAAATCGAACATACCAAACCAAGGTGGATCAGATCATTTTGTGAATCTGGTTTCAAAGCTTGGAATAGGAAATCAGGATTAGATGTTAATAAAGCTGGAACTCCACACAATATTGGTGTCCAAAAGTATCAAAATTTGATGAACCAGAGGTAATCCATAACTACTGCTTTTGAGAAACAAACCACTTTGCGTGAAAAAGAATATCGTATTCGTTTGAATGCTTCAATTGATTGTGTTACATTCTTATTGCATTTATAACATTCTGTTTATTTAATAAATAAATATATGAAAATTAATGAACGAATAGTCGCACTAAATCCATATTATTTAGTGGATTTTTGGTTTTGGGGAGCCGAATGTTATAAATTGGATTATTCTGGGGTTAAAGTGTAATTTCAGGACTTGTTTCGCAAAGGATTTTAGAAGTTAGGGGGTGTTTGGTATTATTGGGACTTAATATGAAAGGATTTATGAAGGCGGGGGCTAAATAGTAAATTATGGACCTCATTTGACAATAATTGTAGAGGCAGGGTTACTTAGTAAAATATGGGACTTAATTTGTATGGGATTTTGGAAGATGGGGTTGGAATGGTAAAATAAGGACTATGTTTGAAAATGAATTCTGAAATGAGGGGCCGATAGTGTCAACATGGAATAGAGTTTGAGGAGCCGGTTATAAATTCCTTACATAGGCCTAACCCTAACACAAGGGCACAACCACTACCTTTCCTTCCACTTCAGGCGCCGCTACCACCCTTTTTCCTCCACCACCGGCGTCGTTCTGTTGCCACTGAAGACGCGAGTCACCGCCTGCCGTCTTGAGGTTGCGTTCTATGCTATCACTAATGAATGACAACATTGGTTGTGGCTCATGAGGTGGTGGATGAATCTGTCGAGTAAGAGTTATGAAGAACCACCATGACAGCTGACTATGGTGGTTGGCGTCTTCAACACCGCCGCAGACATTGTTGTTGCCGCTAGTGTTGCAGTTTCCATCGCCACCTCTCGCCTCCTCTTCAATCTGTCGTCATCCATGGCCTGCCCTCGTTCCTACCGTTGCTGATGCCGATTCAATCACTGTTGTTTCCGACTGTTGCACCACTGCCTTCACCGCCCACCATAGGTGGGTGATTTGGGTGTGTTTCTCGAGAAAAGGAGTGTATTTTAGTTAAGTGTGTGTTGTGTGTGATATGCTTGGTCGTAAAATTGAGAAAATGCCACCACCACCATTGCGAGGTGGTGGCTGCCACTAGGTGCCACCGCTAACCACCACATGGGTGGTTATGTGTGTGTGATTATTTTGAGTGTGTGTGTGTTTATTTTTGGTTATCTCATTTTACAATGTAATTAGGAATTGGAATAATGAAAAGAACCCCCAACCACCATTGTGAGGTGGTGGCTGCCCCCTCCTACCACCACCAGCTACCGTGTTGGGTGGCGATATACTTATTGTGTTTGATTCGTTGGGATGTTTGGAAAAAGGGACTAAAATCCTCATGGGCCCAATGAAGCCCTAATTAACCTAATATTCCAAACATGTGACTAATGGGCCAGATGAAACCCTCATGGGCCTAATAATCCATAATAGATCAAAGGACCTAGTTATTGGGCCTATTGGGTTATGATAGGCTTGGAAACCCTAATTAAGGTTTGGAAAACCCTAATTTTGGGATTACTGGTTTGGACTTATTGGGACCGACATTTTTGACCATTGGAGTGAAGTGATTACTCAAGCCCTATTTCATTATATGTTTGGACTTAATTGATTAAGTCCTTAATGGGTTAAGTAGGAACACTTAAGCTTAATCGCCATTTTATGTGAAAAACCCTAATTGGGCTTGGATGATTGTTGGGCCACCTATTGGACTAAGCTACTGTGGATCTTTGTGGGCCAATTGGGAACACATTTATGGACTAAGGGAAATTATTGGCTTCAGGATAATACCCATTAGAGCGTCTTGGGCCTAATTTGGAAAATTGGGCTATAAGTGGGCCATGATTAGGCCTTGAGGATTATTAGCCATTGGGTCATCAAAATGCCAATTGTTTGGACTGGACTAAATGGTTGGGCTTTAGAATAAGACCATGTCAAGGTTTAGGCCCAATTTGGAAAATTAGGCCATATGTTGGGCTTTGATACCAAGTTTGACTTTTAGGCCTTAAGCTTGAATCAAGCCAAGATGAGGTAATGTAGCCTGCTACTCCAAAAACTTATGGTTATGTGTTGGGACCCAATTATTAATTGGGTGTCATTTTAATGTTGACAGTTCGGGAACCTATCAACAAGAAGCTAGAGTTTTATTCGTAGGACTTCACCAGTGTGAGGTGAGTATTCTCACCATACCAATGGGTCTAAGGTACTAAGGCCAACCCATTTTATGATAGTTGGTATACTTATTGGGTAAAGAAGTGTAGTATATTTATGTCGTGATATGTGGTACAGATAGCGTGTATTGCTAATGGTAGGGATAACCTTTGTGTCTAATGGTAGAGATAGGTTGCATGGCTAATGGTAGAGATAGCCTGCATGGCTAATGGTAGAGATATCCTGCATGACTAATGGTAGAGATAACCTTTATGGCTAATGGTAAAGATAGCCTTTATGGCTAATGGTAAAGATAACCTTTCTAGCTAATGGTAAAGATATCTTTTATAGCTAATATGATACGTGGTATGTGGTAGCGATAGCTTTTGTAGCTAATATGGCATGTGTTATGTAGTAGAGGTAGCTTTTATAGCTAGTATAATATATGGTATGTGATAGAATTAGCTTTTATAGTCAATATGGTATGTGGTATGTGGTAGAGATAGCTTTTATACCTAATATGATATGTGTTATGTGGATTGTGTGTCGTATGCTCTGGGAACTCACTAAGCTTTGTGATTACGGTTTACAGTTTTGGTTTCAGGTATCATCGATTTGGAAGAGGAGGGCTCGGGTTGATCATGTTGGATTAGATGTCTAAGCCCATAACTATTATTGGTATGTACTCGACCTGAGGGTAGCATGATCCATTTGAGTTGCATAACACCAGGACAATTTGTTAGGATGGACTATTGAGAGAAGGTTATATATGATTTATTAATATATTATAAGTTTTAATATATTAATATGAAATCATATGATTTAATTAGTATTGATCAAGAATTAATTTAGTGATCAAAAGAGACTAATTAAATCTACGGGAACTAATTATGATAATTAGTTACACTTATATGTGTTGGGCTTATGATTCATATTAGACCAAGCTTATGTGTGGACACATAAAGAGTTGGGCCCCATGAACCATGAATCATAATACGCATGGGTATGGATTTGGGTTATAGCCATAACCTTTGGAATCCAACATATGAATATTCAGTCCTTAGCCAAAAAAAACTTCTACACACATATTCTTGGAGTTCATGAGGTGTTTTTGGTGCATAGGAGATTCTCTTTCAAGAGACACCTTTGTCCTAGGTGAATTGTGAGCCATTTGAGGCATTCATACTTTTGGTGCTAAGCTCTGAAGGCCAAATACAACAAGGTTTCAAGCTACATAAAAAGGTATGTCATCCTAACTAGTATTTCATATTGTTTATGTCAATTTCATCCTAATTATAGGCTTAATGATTTAGAAATACCATTACATGTATAATTATAGAAAACATAGATCCAATGCATTTAGGGTTGTATGTGCACCATAGGATGTTGTAGTATACAAACCCAACAGACCGCAGTGCACACACACACCTATGGTTTCCATAATGAATGATTTTGGGATAAACTCTGATAAATGTTTTACTTAATTATGATTTGAAATGTTTGAAATAAGTGGTATCACTGTTTTAGCTTTATTAAAAATGAAATTTTTACCCTTGATTTTGGGTCGTTACAGCGTCAAGGATTGGCATTTCGTGGTCATGACGAGACTGATGATTCAGATAATAAAGGTAACTTTCTTGAACTTTTATAATGGTTAGTTGATCGATGTTACGTGGTAGATCGTTTTCTGTTAAAGATGCTCCAAAAAATACACAATTGAAATGCAGTGATACCCAGAAAGATATCGTGCAGGCGTGTTTAGATGCAGTTCTAAATGTTATTATGGAAGATCTTTGAAAAGATTTTTTTTGCAATTTTAGTTAATGAGTCACGTGATGTTTCTTGTAAAGAAAAATTGGCATTAGTATTGAGGTTTGTAAATAAAAAAGGAGAAGTTGTAGAAAGGTTTGTTGGCCTTAGACATGTCAGTGACACTTCTGTAACACCCCAAAAATACGAGCCACAAATTTTGTTTTTAAAACGTGTACTTAGCAAAACATTTAGGAATAAAGCATTCAACAATCATTTCATTTCACAAAAGATGTTGCACGTCGTAAAACATTGTCATAATCATAAAAGTGTCAGAGTACAATTTCCCAGGAAGATATCATAATGTGGAATACAAGCAGGTGTGTGATGTACCGCTACCGCACCAGCTCCTTCCCCTTCGCAGAAGAGGTACCTGAAACCAAAACTGAAAACTGTAAGCACGAAGCTTAGTGAGTTCCCCCAACGTACCACATACCATACAATCACATAACATGCATATATCGTCAGGCATATCTGGGTGTCCGACCTACCCCTTCGGTCCTCTCGACCGGATACTGTCTAGCATAACTGGGAGCTTGCCTCCTCTTCGGTCGTCTCGACAGGATACTGACTAGCATATCTGGGTGCTGGTCTCCCCTTCGGTCCTCTCGACCGGATACCGGGGACTATTTCACCCCCTACTACTACCACATAACACACATATCTCATAATCTATCTAGCATGGCTAGGTATGACCGCCCCTTCGACTCTATCGACCGGTAATCTGGGGACTATCTCCCCTACTGTCACTAGCACATATCAGCATATCATACTAGCACATAAACATAACACAGGTAGTATCAACCTTAGATGAATATCACATAGACAATCATCCATCATACAACTCCTACTGATGGGCCGGCATTGTGGCCGTAGACCCACCACTACTGGAAGGTAACTCCCCTCGTAGTAGTTGTTGATCTGTGTGGGAATAGTCTATCTGCTGCTGCTTCTCCGGAAATCCTCCAGCTGTAATTCCCACCAAACACTTAGTCAAATACTGCTAACCGCCCTCAGGGTAAATTGTCCATTTACCCTTAACAAGCCATGAGTCAAGTCACAGTCAACTGCCAGTTGACCAGACTCGTCGAGTTGGCTTGCCAACTCACCGAGTCCCTTTCTCTATACCCAAGTCCAATAGTCCTTCATCCTACTCGCCGAGTTGTATGAACAACTCGCCGAGTTCTCCTTCATCCGAAGAACACCCTAAACTGTGACTTGCTGAGTTCTATGAACAACTCGTCGAGTTGTTCTTGAGACAAGAAGATTTCCATGAACTCACCGAGTCATGGCACTGACTCACTGAGTGACTTCATGAGTGAGTCTGGCTTCCAACCCACTGAGTCATACCCTATGACTCACTACTCCAACTCGCAAACACAAAAGGGAACCCGGGGACTCGCGACCCGACTCGGCGAGTCAGATGAACGACTCGCCGAGTCTGCCTCATGCAAAAGCTATACACGCGATTTTGCTTGAATCCAGTCCATGGCATTCATAGATCTGGGTTCCTAGGGTTTGGTTTACACGTAAAGTTTCTAACTTTACATGTAAATAAATATCCATGAGAGTTTTAGGGCTCAAAATTCACCAAAAGGGTATATCTAGGGCTTACATGCACTATGACTCCATAAAGGTAGTAGATCCAAGCTCCTGGAGCTTAATCATGCCTAGATCTAGAGGCTAAACAACTTATCATTCACTCTAATACACAAACAAGCTTTGGGAAAGGCTCAAGAAAGACTTTCATGGAGCTACAAGGGACAACAAGCATAAAAATAGAGGGAAAATGAGTTATACCTCAAGGAAATCACTGATATAACACCAATAAGCTTGGCCTCCTTCTTTTTTTCTTGATCTACTCTTCTTTCTCCTCAAAAACTTCAAGAACACACCCAAAACACTTCAATCTCACAAGGAAAAAGGCAAAAACGATGTTGGGGGCTCTGAGGGTGAATGGGGGCGAGCTTGGGGCGGAAATGAGGGTTTAAATAGGGTGAAAACCCTTGAAATTTAGGGTTTCATCAAACAGCGGTGACTCGCCGAGTCCAGAATATGGACTTGTCGAGTCGCCAACTTAAGCGTGCCCCCAGACCGCGTCCCTACTCGGCGTGTCAGACCTACAACTCGCCGAGTCCAAGGCTAAAATGACAAATACTTAGATAAATTTTTACGTACCAGGAACCAGGTGCTACAAATCTCCCCTACTTATTTTAGAATTTGTCCTCGAAGTCTGCCGCTCGATCCTGAAACAGCTCGGGGTAATTCTCCAACATTTCTTACACTGGCTCCCAAGTCCATTCCGAACCCTTTGCGGCGCTGCCATTGCACTTTCACTAGCTCCACCCTCTTGTTCCTTAGATCCTTGGACTTCCGGTCGAGGACTGCGACTGGGCGCTCAATGTAATTCAGACTGTCATCAACCTGTATATCCTCTAATGGAACCACCGCTGAATCATCTACGAGACACTTCTGCAGCTGGGAGGCATGGAAGGTGCTGTGGATCTGGCTCAGCTCGGCTGGCAGATCCAGCCTATATGCCACCTTGCCCACCCGGGCTACAACCCTGAACGGTCCAATAAATCTTGGGCCCAACTTGCCCCGATTCCTGAATCGAATGGCGGCTTTCCAAGGCGACATCTTCAGGAGAACCATATCCCCGACCTGGAACTCCAGGTCTGATCGACACTTGTCGGTGTAACTTTTCTGCCGACTCTGCACAGTCTGAAGCCTGCTTCGAACCTGCTGGATTCTCTCGGTCGTCTTGAGCACCACCTCGGTGCTCCCCATAACCCTCTGGGCAACTTCACCCCAGCATATCGGGGTCCTGCACCTCCGACCGTACAACATCTCGAATGGGGGACGGTCAATACTCGCGTGGTAGCTGTTGTTGTATGAGAACTCAGCCAAGGGAAGATAGGTATCCCAGCTACCACCGAAATCTAACACGCACGCCCGCAACATATCCTCTAAAGTCTGGATGGTCTGCTCCCTCTGACCATCCGTCTGCGGGTGAAAGGCAGTGCTAAAATGCAGACGAGTGCCTAACTCATCATGAAACCTCTTCCAAAACCTGGAAGTGAACCGTACATCTCGATCTAATATCACTAACACAGGCACCCTGTGCCGCGCCACTATCTCTCTGATATAGATATCGACCAACTTTTCGGCCGAGATACTCTCCGGAATCGGAATAAAATGGGCGCTCTTGGTCAACCGATCCACGATGATCCAAATCGAATCTACTACTCGCGTCGTTCGTGGAAGCTTTGTGATAAAATCCATCGTAATATCCTCCCATTTCCAGAACGGGATATCCAACGGCTGCATCTTGTCGTGCGGTCTCTGATGCTCGGCCTTGACCTTCCTGCAGGTCAAACACTGCTCGACGTACCATGCCACATCCCGCTTCATGCAGGGCCACCAATAGTCCAAGCGAAGATCCTGATACATCTTCATCGCTCCTGGATGAATAGAGAATCGAGATTTGTGCGCCTCCTCCACCAAGATCTGGCGCACGCCTCCATGATACGGCACCCACACCCTACGGTGTAGTGTTAATATTTCCCCGGCTATCATAATCGAAGGAGGTGACTTGTCCCACCATTCACTCACTCTTCCGATGCTCCTCCTTCATAGCCTCCTGTTGAGCCTCCCGAATCTGCTCCAACAGGGGAGTCACCACAGTCATCCTCATGAAAACATCCCTGATTGGTGCCGCCTTGCGGCTAAGCGCATCGGCCACCACATTGGCCTTCCCCGGGTGGTAAAGGATCTCGCAATCATAATCCTTCACCACGTCCAACCACCGACATTGTCTCATGTTCAGATTCGGCTGATCCATGAGGTACCTCAAACTCTTGTGGTCCGTGTAAATGGTACATCAAACCCCGTAGAGGTAATGCCGCCATATTTTGAGGGCGAAGACCACCGCCCCCAACTCCAAATCATGCCTCGGGTAGTTCGCCTCATGATGCTTCAGCTGCCTCGAGGCATAAGCAATGCCATGCCCCCTCTGCATCAACACTGCGCCTAAGCCTGATATCGACGCATCGGAATATACCACAAAATCCTCCACGCCCTCGGGCAGGGCTAGGATCGGTGCCTCACACAATCTCTGCCTCAGAGTCTCGAATTCTTCCTGCTGCTCAGGCCCCCATCGAAAGACAACGACTTTCCTAGTAAATTGTGTCATGGGTACGGCTATCTTGGAGAAATCCTTAATGAACCTCCGATAATAGCCTGCTAATCCTAGGAAACTCCGAATCTCAGATGGAGACTTCGGAACCTCCCACCTCATCACGGCCTCCACCTTGGCCAGGTCTACTGAAATTCCGTTCTAGTTGATGATGTGCCCAAGAAATTGCACCTCGCGCAACCAAAACTCACATTTGGAGAACTTGTCATACAAGCTCTCCCTCCTCAGGATCTCCAAAACCTCCCTCAGATTCCCCTCCTGAGTCTTGGAATAAACCAAGATGTCATCAATAAAAACTATCACAGACTGATCCAACATTGGTCTACACACGCGGTTCATGAGGTCCATGAACGCAGCAGGAGCATTGGTGAGCCCAAACAGCATCACCACGAACTCATAATGGCCATAACGCGTCCGAAACGCGGTCTTCTATATATCCTCCTCTCTAACCCTCATCTGATGATAGCCTGAATGCAAATCGATCTTGGAGAACCAAGATGCTCCCTACAACTGATCGAAGAGGTCATCAATCCTCGGGAGTGGGTAACGGTTCTTCACCGTTACCTTATTCAGCTCCCAATAATCTATACACATCCGATGCGACCCGTCCTTCTTCCTCACAAACAGGATCGGGGCTCCCCAGGGTGAACTGCTCGGTCGAATAAACCCCTTGTCTAGCAGCTCCTGCAGCTGCGTAGACAACTCCTACATCTCAGGAGGAGCCAACCGATAGGGTGCCTTGGCTATTGGTGCCGCACAGGAACTAGATCGATCCTGAACTCTACCTGACGCTCCGGAGGTATTCCAGGAAGCTCCTCCAGGAACACATCAGCGTAGTCTCGCACCACTGGAACCTCACTCATCGTCGCCTTACCCGTCTCCTGGGTATCCATAACATAGGCGACATACCCCGTGCGTCCCTGCTGAAGGTAGCGCCTAGCTCTCACTGCTGAACATACTATAGGTCCACGCTGTAGCCTCTCGCCATGGATCACTAACTCTCCCCCACTTGGGGTATTGACCCGCACTAGCTGCTGTGCACAATCTATCACCGCCCCATTAGGGCTCAACCAATCCATGCCTATAATCACCTTGTTCCCCCGCAACGGTATGGGAACCAAATCCACCAAATAGCGCTCCTCAATTAACCTCAAAACACAATCCCTGAACACTTTTGATGCTCGCACCGATCAATCATCGGCAATCTCTACCTCTAAAGAGCAATCCAACATGCCTGAGGACTCAGTAAACCTCTTGCTAAGCGCAATGGAAACAAATGACCGGGTGGCACCCGAGTCGAACAACACCTGAACCGGAATACCGTTCACATAAACGATCCTAATGCATATACACAGAGCACATATCAATAACATAACATCATAAAATAAAGTAGAGGGAAAGAATCATACCCGTCACCACATCGGGTGCGGCGCGTGCCTCTTCTGCAGTCAGCTGAAACGCCCGGCTCCTCACCATTGGAGCCTCTGCTTTGCCCTGCCGGCCATCTGTAATCCACACGGTAGCTGGAGCTGGCGCCTTAACCAGCGCTGGTGATGTCAACTGGGGGTAATTGGCCTTCTTATGGCCCCTCTGGTTGCAGTGGAAACACAGCAACTCCGATTTCTGAATCACAGGTGCAGGGGCGGCACAATCCCTGCTGAAGTGCCCTAGCTTGCCGCACTTGTACCAGCCTTACGATCCCAACTTGCACAATCCCTCGTGCGTCTTGCCGCATTTCCTGCAGTGGCCCCGTCCGTGTTGGCCTTTCAGCCCCGCATCGGATCCCTCTTCTTCCCCGAAACCCCCATAACATGCCCCTCCTCCGCCTTCCTCTTCCGGATGTGCTCCAGATCTATCTCGCTCTCCTTTGCCCTAGCAATCATAGATTCCAGGGTAGGGCAAGCTGAAAAACTGACATGCTCCCGAATATCAGCTCGTAGCATATCATGATAGCGGGTCCTCCTCATATCCTCGTCACCCGTGTACTGGGGCACCAGCAATGCCCTCTCCCGAAACTTGGTGGTGATCTCCGCCACAGTCTCCATCATCTGTCTCATATCTAGGAACTCCTTGGCCAGCTGCTGAAGCTCGATAGCCGGCGCAAAATCTACCCTGAACCTGGTCACGAGGTCCGACCAGGTCATAGCCTCGACAGCCGAAGCTCCCAACTGTTAGTGATATTGATACCCCTGGAGGGATCACACCCACTACAAGTTCCCTGGTCTTATCTTAGCCTTCCTCGGTTTTGGTACGGATCCTCTGATTTTAGTAGTACAGGCCCATACTACCTTCCATATCTATCCACAACTTCCCCAAAGACCGCCTCGACTCAACCAGGTCCCTTCCACTACCGCTGATCACTGCTACTCTTATCCTAGGATTTCCCTAGGAAATCACTGACCCTCCCATCCTAGTCCTCAGCTATTGATGGTCTCTTTGTGATGCCAATTAGCTATTAGCTCAATACAATCACATTCGATGAGGCTCGGATAATCCTTCGAGTAAGGGACTCATCCTTACAACGGTTAGGACTCAAACAAGAGCTACGCAATAGGGTCAAATCCAACACTCTGAGATTATTGAACCTTGATCACATGTGACCTTAACATATCCACCTAACAGCTAACTCCCATCACTCAAAGCCCACATAGTACACAGCAAACAACATTTGTACATAAAGAAAACAATCTCAAGCAACTCTATCCTCGTAGAGAAAAACTAAGCTAGCATACAATGCTAAACTCGTACTATCAGGAATAACCTAAACAGGCTACCCTACTGTTGTCTACTCAATTCTAGCATGCAACTCTTTCATATACTGAAGCACATAAAACAGGCACATAAGGCATCACTCCTAGATCCTTAGTCCTATTCTAGCATGCTGTTCTACAGAAACTGATAAACATAAATAAATTTGTGTGGGTACATTGGGGAATAGTTATTTGAGCTCAGCCGGTCGCGCACAGCACACACTTTCTTCTTTCTTAAAACCCTTTACTTAGCCTTTTAGAAAACATTTTCTCTTTCCAAAATCTTTTAATCCCTTGATTTGAGTTCAAACACCCCCGAAGGTGTGTCCGAATCCCTCAAACCAAGGTTCTGATACCAACTTGTAACACGCCAAAAATACGAGCCAAAAATTTCAATTTTAAAACGTGTACATAGCAAAACATTTAGGAATAAATCATTCAATAATCATTTCATTTCACAAAAGATGTTGCACGTCGGAAAACAGTGTCATAATCATAAAAGTGTCAAAGTACAATTTCCAAGGAAGATATCATAATGTGGAATACAAGCAGGTGTGTGATGTACCACTACCGCGCCAGCTCCTTCCCCTTTGCACAAGAGGTACCTAAAACCAAAACTGAAAACTATAAGCACGAAGCTTAGTGAGTTCCCCCAACGTACCACATACTATACAATCACTTAACATGCATATATCGTCAGGCATATCTGGGTGCCCGACCTACCCCTTCGGTCCTCTCGACCGGATACTATCTAGCATAACTGGGAACTTGCCTCCCCTTTGGTCCTCTCGACCGGATACTGACTAGCATATATGGGTGCTGGTCTCCCCTTCGGTCCTCTCGACTGGATACCGGGGACTATTTCACCCCCTACTACTACCACATAACACACATATCTCATAATCTATCTAGCATTGTTAGGCATGACCGCCCCTTCGGCCCTATCGACCGGTAATCTGGGGACTATCTCCCCTTACTGTCACTAGCACATAGTAGCATATCATACTAGCACATAAACATATCACAGGTAGTAGCAACCTTATATGAATATCACAGAGACAATCAACCATCATACAACTTCTACTGGTGGGCCGACATTGTGGCCGTAGACCCACCGCTACCGGAAGGTAACTCACCTCGTAGTAGCTGTTGATCTGTGTGGGAATAGTTTGTCTGTTGTTGCTGCTCCGGAAATCCTCCGGCTGTAATTCCCACCAAACACTTAGTCAAATACTGCTAACCACCCTCAGGGTAAATTGTCCATTTACCCTTAACAAGTCATGAGTCAAGTCACAGTCAACTGCCAGTTGACCAGACTCGCCGAGTTGGATTGCCAACTCGTCGAGTCCCTTTCCCTATACCCAAGTCCAATAGTCCTTCATCCTAGTCGCCGAGTTGTATGAACAACTTGCCGAGTTCGCCTTCATCCGAAGAACACTCTAAGTTGTGACTCACCGAGTGGTATGAACAACTCGTCGAGTTGTTCTTGGTACAAGAAGATTGCCATGAACTCGCCGAGTCATGGCACTGACTCGCCGAGTGACTTCATGAGTGAGTCTGGCTTCCAACCCACTGAGTCATACCCTATGACTCACTACTCCAACTCTCAAAAACAAAAGGGAACAACCCTGGGACTCGCAACCCGACTCGCTGAGTCAGATGAACGACTCACCGAGTTTGCCTCATGCAAAAACTATACATGCAATTTTGCTTGAATCCAGTCCATGCCATTCATAGATCTGGGTTCCTAGGACCTGGTTTACATGTAATGTTTCCAACTATACGTGTAAATAAACATCCATGAGAGTTTTAGGGCTCAAAATGCACCAAAAGGGTAGATCTAGGGCTTACATGCACTATGATTCCATAAAGGTAGTAGATCCAAGCTCCTGGAGCTCAATCATGCCTAGATCTAGAGGCTAAACAACTTATCATCCACTCTAATACACAAACAAGCTTGGGTAAAGGCTCAAGAAAGACTTTCATGGAGCTACAAGGGACAACAAGCATAAAAACAAAGGGAAAATGAGTTATACCTCAAGGAAATCACTGATATAACACCAATAAGCCTGGCCTCCTTCTTCTCTTCTTGATCTACTCTTCTTTCTCCTTAAAAACTTCAAGAACACACCCAAAACACTTCAATCACACAAGGAAAAGGGCAAAAACGATGTTGGGGGCTCTGGGGGTGAATGGGGGCGAGCTTGGGGCGGAAGTGAGGGTTTAAATAGGGTGCAAACCCTTGAAATTTAGGGTTTCATCAAACAGCGGTGACTCGTCGAGTCCAAAATATGGACTCGCCGAGTCGCCAACTTAAGCGTGCCCCCGGACCGCATCCCTACTCGGCGAGTCGGACCTACAACTCGCCGAGTCCAAGGCTAAAATGACAAATACTTAGATAAATTTTTACGTACCAGGAACTAGGTGCTACAACTTCAGCTTTAACGATAAAGGAAACCATCTACGATGTGCTCGTAAAGTGGAATTTGAGTAATACTAGAATTATAAGGCAAGGCTATGATGGTGCTAGCAACATGAGTGGTGCATTTAATGGATTGAAGACTTTGATTATGAATGAAAAAAATTATGCACACTTTATTTATTGTTTTTCTCACCAATTACAATTAGCCCTAGTGTTTGTTGCATAAAATCACACGAAGGTTAATGATTTCTTTGATGTGGTTTCTCGGCTATTAAACATTGTTGGATCTTCCTAAAAGCGACGAGATAATTTAAGAATAAAACAAGCAAATAAAGTTATGGAAGCATTGGTTGAAGGTTTGCTTTATAATTATACTAGATTTATTAGTAAAATATTTTGTATTTATTTTATGCTAATTTAACTTTATATTTTCAATTTTAAGTGAGCTTGAGAGTAGTACCAGTTTGAACCAAGAAGTGGCTATCAAACGACCATATGATACTTGATGCGGTTCTCATTTTTCATCTTTATTGAATATCAAGAACATATATTCTTCCATTTGTGAAGTACTTTAAGACCTTGGTAAAGATAATAGTGATCGTAATCGTAAAGCTGAAGCAATTCACATCTTAAGGGTATTAAAGTCCTTTGATTTTGTGTTTTGCCTACACTTGATGGTTAACATCTTGGGAGTCACAAATCATTTGAATACAACATTACAAAGAAAGACCAAGATATCATAAATGTCATGAATCAAGTAAGCAGCTCTAAAAAAGTGATTCAAGAAATTAGAGATGTAGGATGGGAACCACTTTTAGGGAATGTTACTTTGTTTTGCAATAAACATGATGTTAGAATCGTGGATATGGAAGATAAATATTATGATGGATTCAGTCGTCAAAGATGTTCACAGGTACGTAAGGTTTGATATTACCAACTTGATTTATTTATTGTGGTTTGTAATTAGCTTATTAAAGATTCATTTTTTAGGTTAACAACTTGCACCATTATCATATTGATGCATTTAAGGTGGTGATTAATATGCAACTTCAAGAGCTTAACCATCGCTTTAATGAAGCCAATATGAAATTACTTCTTTACATAACTTGTTTGTGCCCGTGTGAGTCTTCTAAAGCCTTTGATTTGGATAAAATAATGGAAACGGCTACACTTTATAAGGAAGAGTTCCGAACATAATATGATCTTCAAGTTCTTGAAGTTGAACTTAAAAATTACGTTAAGGATGTGCGAGAAGATGAACAATTTGATCAATTGAAGAGCATTGGAGAACTTGCCAAAATGATTGTTGAAGAAAAAACGCATATAATATATCCTAAGCTTTACATTCTCTTGAAACTTGCATTGATCTTACCCATTGCAACGAGTGTGGAACATGCATTTTCAGCAATGAAGTTGGTAAAGACCGATGTACGCAACAAAATGGATGATCAATTTTTAAGTGATAGTTTGGTGTCATATAATGAAAAAAATGTTTTAGATAGTATTAGTAATGATAGAATTGTGAAATTATATCAAGCTATAAAACCTTGTCGGGTACAACTGTAAGAACTTAAATTTTCTTTTTTTGCTTTTAAGACTAGATCCGATTCGAACCCGCAATAATTTTTTTTTTGTATTTTTCTTCTTTTATTGGTTTCTTTAAAAAGTGAACCATGTGGTTTTACATTCTAGACTCGCCACTGGGAGTCCTATGTTTGGATATGTATATACCCAAGACATCATCGGTTTCCAAGATTGGTTACAAGAAATACTCAAATATAGTACCTTTACTATAAAAGATTAACCAAGAAGATATTTCTAAACTCTGAAATGAGGAGAGATAAGTAGCTCGATGATTTCTGTTAATACAAACTATTAGGAAGAAATTCTTAGAACAAGCAATTTCATTATGGCCTTTTTGCAAACAAAGAATCGTTGAGATTCTAGACGACATGTTGCAGCATGCTTCTAGGGACATGTAACTAATGAAAACAAGAATAATAACTGATCTCCAAGAAAATAGACAATCTAGGAAATACAATATGAAACGAAAAAATAAAGTCAAAAATAAGAAAAATCTTTTCGAATTTGTGAATGTTTTTGAAAAACTAAAGACAAAAAAATAAGAAAATCTTTTGGAATTTTTGAATGTCTTTGAAAAACTAAAGATAAAGATAAGAAAAATCTTTTTGAAATTATTAATGTTTTTTAAAAACTAAAGACAAAAATAAGATAAATATGTTTGGATTTTTGAATGTTTTTGAAAAACTAAAGACAAAAATAAGATAAATATGTTTGGATTTTTGAATGTTTTTGAAAAACTAGAGAAAGAAATAAGAAAAAGATAAGCAAATACCTAGAGCACCAGCATGTGAAAGATCACACCTTCTCGCCTCTATGTGTGTTGAGAAAAATCAAAGTCTGAAAGGCTTCAAAATTCACAACGCATCACAAGTGAACACTTGTCTTTTTGTAACTTAAAGAATTTGACTTCGGAACTAATTCAACATCATTCATTCCAATTTTGTGTAGAATTCTATTAACTGTGATTTATGGTAAAGCTTTCATGAAAGTATCATCCAGTTGATCTTCTGAACTTACAAAATGTACTTGTACATTTATGTCTTCAACATGATCTTTTATAAAATGATAACCTAACTCGATGTGCTTTGTCTTTGAATGTTGAACAGGGATATGATAAATACATATGGCACTTTTGGATTCATAGTATAAAGGAATTTTTATCATATTCTTTCCATAGTCTCTAAGCTGACTTTATGTCTAGATAATTCTCGAAGTGCACGAGGCTGCTGCAATATATTCATCTTCAACAATTGATAAATACATGCAGGTTTGTTTCTTTTATTATCAACTAACCAATTTGCTTCAGAATAAAGCAAATTACCTTCTTTTTCCATTTTGTTTTGAAATACCCACTTTAAAACGACAATAGATGCATTTTCTAGGGTTGGAATTAATCTCCAAAACTTATTGCACACAAATTCATTTATCTCATCTTGCATAGCCTTTACCCAATTGGCATGATCAATGGCCATTTTAAATAGTTTTAGGTTCGATTTTAGAGACAAAAGAATTAAACATACAAAATTCTTGAATATCGTTCAAAGTGCTTGTTTCTCTATTTGTTGAGAACGAGTCAAAACCCCAAAAAAAAGTTGTTGGATTAGGTGTTTATGCTAATAACTAAATTAGTATGATCTCAAATTATTAGTGAAGGGCTTTTGGGTTGCCCCCAAAACCTAGTAATTGAATTAGATAAGTTTAGAGATAGAGAAACTGATTTATTGATTTATTGTGTGATTAATAAATAGCAATAAACGAAATTATAATATGTTATGAAAATAATATATTAGTTAGAAATAGTAATACTTAATTAATAATTAATCAAAAATTAATTAGATTAATTGTATTAATTAAAAGTGCAAGGGTTAAAGTGCAATTGTTGAATAGTTGAATAAGAAAGAGTCTAGAACCTTCCTTGGAAGAAGGTGGACGAAATTATGGTATTCCAAGACATCTGAAACATTCCTTGTAGATAAATAGGAAGCTGGATAATTACCTAATTGAATAAATATTATTTTATCCATTCAGCGTTATTTTGGGTTTCTAAGTTGCACTATTAAAGGATCCCTTGAGCTACAATTTTCGGCCACTGCTTCTACTCTAGAGATAGTGTAACAGCCCGTCATTTCAAGTCAGTAAAAATCGAGCCCTGTAATCTCTTTGAGAAAGGAATTAGAATATCATCGAAAAATGAAGTATTCAAAAACACTATTTGGAGTATGCTATGTGGTAGGTATCGTCTTAAGGTCTCCAAACATATAAATAACACAAAAATCCGAGTTATAACGAAGAAGTTATGACCATTCTAAGTTTTCTGACAAACACCAGCAATACGAAGTTACGTAAAAACGCAAAGTTTCAATAAAACACTTTCTGACCTTAGGTGTCTAAATGAAAGTCATAGATATCGTTAAACTACAAGCGTCCATAAAAAGAACGCTCAAATCGGACATCGTATGAAAAAGTTATGAATTTTTAAAGAAATTCCTTAATCACATCATTTTAATATATAAATAATAAAAATAATTTCGGAATTTGCCAACGGAATCTAAATGAAAGTTGTAGATCGTAGTCTCACCTTCGCGGGGATATAAAGAACGTCGAAAACGGATTTTGTATGAAGGATATATGAATTTTTGAAGTTTGATAAATAATTTATATATAATTTTTATTAAAAATCCGGTATTATCCGAAGGGGAGTCAGCCTAGGGCCGTAGTACGCGCCGCGTACCCTCGTACGCCCCGCGTACTCGAGGCCACGGCCTCGGATCGTCTACGTCGCCCCTATGCGAGCTACCCCCTCCCCGTCCCGTCCAAAGCGTTGCAGCCGAGGATGCGGTCAGCAGTGACGTCCCATACGCACCGCGTACGGGAGTACGCCCCGCGTACCCATGCCTCTCAGCCCCCTATAAAAGGGATGCGAGGGATTCCGGAAAAATTGCTCATTCACTCTCCTTTTTCTTGCATTTTACCTCGTTTTCCGTGCTCGCACTACCCCAAAGCCCTGGTCATTTTTTGCAAGTCCCGAAGGTCGATTTTACTCCCGAGAAATCCCGAGAATCCCGAGGAAAATCCATTTCCTGAGACGAAACTATGCCCGGTTTTCCATCTTGCTATCTTCAAACTTTCAAGTGAGTTCATACCCCTTTCAAACACACCTTAAATACATTTTAAATGCTTTTATACTCTTTTAGGGGGGGGGGGGAATACAAGTACACATACGGTTATTATCGTGTATTTTATAAACTTTCACTTCGCTTGTTTTACCGAATAAATCACTTGGAACTCATTACTATTATGGGAAAACTCTTGTCATACTTTGTGTGCATTAGACTTATGCGAAGTATATAATGTTTTCAAAGTACCTTTCATTGTTAAGTCGTTTTATACATTCTAAAAAACTTATGATTTATGCTTTGTAAAACAATGTGAAAAAGGATAAACTTTGCATACAAAAACTATCACTTTAATACAAGCTTAGTTGAGAATCCATGAGACGTGTATATCTTCAAACGTTACTTTTCTTTATTAGAAAGTAATGCTGCAAGTCCTGTCTATAACCAGAGTCTCCCGTTCGGAGAACGTGTGAAATGTGTATAGATCTATATGGGAAGTCATGATCCCGCGCCCTGACTGTTAGCTACAGTCCGTCTTTTGGGGTGACAGTTGTCATAACGCTGCGACGCCTGAAGAACGTCGTTACAGGCATATTATGTTTAGTATGGTTATAAAACTCATCGGGTATACAATGATTATGGTATTATGCTTTTATGAACGAGTGACTGTTAAAACTATTCTTCAGCTAACAAATGCGATCTTCGTATAGCTTTATTATATAAAACTATGACACAACTTTTAAGAACGTCGTTTTCTTGCGATTTTCGGTCTTAGAGACTGCCAGTCATGTTAGGAAAATAAGGGTTTTTCATGTATACAAACCAAACAACTAATAGGAAGATAAGGGATTTTCCTGGTGCAATTATTTACAACTTATGACACGAACATTCATATGCATTTCATACTTTTATAAGAAAATAAGGGTTTTTCTTGGAAGACACAACAAATCATATCTCAACCATGAGGGAAATATGGGATTTTCTGGATCTAATACATTCATTTTCAACACAACAAGTCATAACTCTTCACACTTGAAATACTGAGTTTTCTGGAAAACATACACCCATTTTGGAATGGCGTCCAATTTTTCTAAACTACTTATGAACTCACTAACTTAATTGTTGACACTTTTTCCTTGAATTAACTTGTATTCTCAGGGAACCGCTAAGCAGGTTTGGGAATCAACTTTTGGGATTAACGCGCTGGCGTTAATTACTTCTTTTGAATGATGTTTATGTATTTATCTTTTGAACATGTAATGAATACAATTATGTAAACATCTTGGAAACTTTAATATATATGGTGGTGTTTACTTTCCTTTCTATGAACTATTATGATACTGAATATGACGTCCTCCGCCCCCGAACGTTTCCGCCGTTCTAGTTTGGGGGTGTGACAGATTGGTATTAGAGCTTAGTTTATAAGGAATTAAGTATATCAAAACCATTTCTTTTTGGTATACAACTATAAACTCAACTGGGCAAAAACACTCTGAGAAAAGTCATACTTTTGAAATTAAATTTATTTAATTTTAAGGTAAGCATGCACTCATTTTATACTAAAAACAGTTTCATAGTAAATAACTCTAGAAGTATTATAAATAAGTTGTGCAGTACAGGTACGCCTTGGGACATGTAATCGAAACTGGGAAGAATATAGCCCGATCAACTATATTTGTCCAAGAGCTGACTAACGTATGCCAAGGAGTGTCTGCAATGGACAACAAATTTAAAACTTACCAAAAGCATATCGTTAAAGAATACTAGGGGAGTATTCGAGTGTTGTCAACCATTAAACTTAAGGGTAAGTTTCATGTGCTCTAGCTTATAGTAAATTTTTAACCCTATTCTCGTACAGTCTAAATGGCGGGATTCCATCACCCAAATGACCCCTACTACCCCAACCAAGGTAATGGAGGATGGATCGAAGAAGATCCTAAAGAAGACGAAGAGCCTATAGAGTTGGAGGGAGGGGATGACTCAGGCACGGATTCGGAGCCAGAAATTATCAATCCACCAATCCCACAACCTCCCATCCACGTGAGGAACTTCCAAGGACCCACTCATGTGTGGGGAAGTCACCTCCATCATTGGAGCCAGCAACAAAGCATACGCCCTCCCTACGGCATGTGCCAAGACTTCTATGATGTTAGAGGCGGGGGATCAGCTGACCGAGCACTTCCGGTCATGGTTGGCAAACTCGCCAACCAGTGCTATCAATCCGGAGTGCAGGCCAACCGAATCCGAGAGGTCAATGTGGAAGTACAAATCCACACGGCCGATATCAACCGCCTAGAGATGTTGCAGAACAACATCCACATTCGCGCCGAAGCATTTCAAGCACAAGCAAATGCAACCTTCGCAGAATTGAGGGAACAACAAGCTGCGTTTGATAGTCACCTCATGGAGTCGAAGCAGTCCGACACGGAGTCGAGCTCCAAACGCAAAGCGCGCCGCAAGTAGTACTTGCCTGACTCTCAAATTTTGTTATAAATTAGGACTTCGGATAAAATTAATATTTTCTTTAAATTGTTCTATAATCGGAGGCCTTTAGAAAGGTCAAGAACTTTTGTCTAGACCCCGTTGTAACACAACTATATGTTTAATATATATATAAGGGTATATCCCTTTTCTTGTTGTTAATCATGCGCAATTCGTTCAATGCATTGGTACATCTATTCAAAATTTACTTTCAAGCTCAAAACATTGTGTCGGTCACACCCAATTTCATAGAACTATTAGAAGTTAACTCAATATCATTCAACTCTGAACTGCCAAAACTTATAAATCTTTCATTTTCCTTTGGCAGCGCGATGCCTCCTCGTCCAAACCTAAGGCCCAGGCCGGGCACGACACCACCACCACCTCCACCACCAACGTATGATCCAGCCATGGTCCAAGCTGCTATCACAACAGCAGTAACTGCAGCCCTCTTGTAAATAAACTCCCACAGAAATGGAGGGGCAGGAAGCAACACGAATCATCCAAACCATGGCACTGGTCATGGCCAAGTAAGAGAATGTACTTACAAGGAGTTCTCTAACTCTAAGCCAAAAACTTTTAATGGAACTGGGGGAGTCATTGCACTAATGAAATGGTTCGAGAAAACCGAAATGGTCTTCGAGATCTGCTCATGCCTGGAAGCAAGCAAAGTCAAGTTCGCTGCTTGCACTTTCATAGATCGAGCCCTCACTTGGTGGAAAAGCCATGTGAATTCAGTGACGCTCACTGTCGCCAACGCCATGAGTTGGGACGATCTGAAGGTTCTAATACTGGAAGAATACTGCCCAAGGGGCGAAGTGCAAAAGCTTGAGCAGGAGCTCTGGAATCTGAAAATGACTGGGTCTGACCTAGTCGCCTACACAGCTAGGTTCAACGACCTCGCTGCACTGTGCCCTACCATGGTCAACCCAAAATCAAAGAAGGTTGAAAGGTACAATTGGGGGTTGTCACCCCAGATTCAAGGGCATGTCCTAGCTTCCAGCCCTGTTACCTACAACAGCACTAAACGCCTGGCTCAGCGACTCATCCACCACGGAGTAAAACACAGTACCATTTCAACAACCGCAAATCCATCTAGGGAGGCTCAGGGCCAGAGTAGGCCTTGGAACAAAAGGAGGGGACAAACCCTCCAGGAAAACCCCAAGAAACAACAAGTAATAGCGACCCACGCTATGACTGTACCTGCCAACCCTGCCCCCACATGCTCATATAATGGGAAACTTCCTAAGTGCAACCGATGCAGCTTCCACCACCACGGTCCTTGCCATGATCTTCAATGCACCAACTATAATAAGAAGGGACATACAACCCGCTATTGCAAAGAGCCAACCCAACCATCCGTCCCCACTACTAATACCGGTGTAAGCCGCGCCTGCTTTGAGTGCGGAGACACGGGGCACTCCCGCAGGGACTGCCCAAAGGCAAACAATCGGAATATCGGCGGAAGGGGCCGAGTTTTCGCAATGGGACAAGATGAATCCATTGCGGACCCTACTGTTGTTACGGGTACGTTTCTTCTCGATAACTCGTATGCATGCATTTTGTTTGATAGTGGAGCAGAAAGAAGTTTTGTGAGTCACGACTTTAAAGGCCTGCTAAAATCAATACCACAATCATTAAGTGAACCTTTCATAGTAGAAATGGCCAACGAAAAAACCGAAGGCACTAAGGAGATATACTTAAACTGCACCCTAACTTTAAACGATAATCTCTTTTCAATCAACCTCATGCCAGTCTCGATTAAGAGTTTCGATGTCATCGATGGCATGGATTGGCTGAGTTCTCATCATGCGGACATTCTATGTTACGATAAGGCCGTTCGCCTTAATCGGCCAACTGGCGAAACTTTCATTGTCTTGGGCGACAAACCCAGTACCACTCTTCGTATCATCTCAAGTATCCAAGCTCGGAAATGCCTACGCAAGGAGTGTCACGCGTTTTTGGCACATGTTGTAGATGTGAAACGCGAAGTCCAGGACATCAAGAATGTGCCCGACGTATGCGATTTTCCCGATGTTTTTCCCGAGGACCTTCCGGGAATACCTCCCGCGAGACAAGTTGAGTTCAAAATCGATCTGGTTCCCGGAGCTACCCCAGTAGCCAAAGCACCCTATCGATTAGCCCCAGCAGAGATGCAAGAGCTATCCAGCCAACTGAATGAACTACTTGGAAAAGGATTCATCAGGCCCAGCTTCTCGCCATGGGGAGCACCCGTACTATTCGTGAAAAAGAAGGATGGATCATTCAGAATGTGCATCGACTACCGAGAACTCAACAAACTTACCATCAAGAACCGATACCCCCTACCCCGAATCGATGACTTATTCGACCAACTCCAAGGAGCCAACTACTTCTCCAAGATCGATCTAAGGTCGGGATATCACCAGCTGCGAGTCCTGGAGAGTGATGTTCCCAAGAAGGCCTTCCGAACGCGATACGGACATTACGAGTTCGTAGTGATGCCGTTCGGACTAACCAATGCCCCGACCGTATTCATGGATCTAATGAATTGGGTATGTCATCCATTCTTGGATAAATTTGTGATAGTATTCATAGACGACATACTCATTTATTCAAAGAATAAAGAAGAGCATAGTCAACATCTGAGGCAAGTTTTAGAGACGTTACGGACTGAGAGACTGTATGCAAAATTCTCAAAATGTGAGTTTTGGATTAGAAAGTTGGACTTCCTCGGTCACGTGGTCAGCAAGGAAGGAATCCACGTGGACCCATAAAAAATCAAGGCTATCAAAAACTGGTCTGCACCAACTACACCAACAGAAATTCGCCAATTTCTAGGTCTTGCTGGTTATTATCGAAGGTTCATTCAGAATTACTCCAGCATCGCAAAGCCTCTTACCTCCCTAACCCAGAAAGGTGTGACCTACAATTGGGGAGAAAAGCAAAATGTTGCATTTCAGACTTTGAAACAGGCCCTTTGCAGTGCACCCATCCTTTCTCTTCCGGAAGGGACCGAAGATTTTCTGGTGTATTGCGACGCTTCGAAGCAAGGGCTGGGCTGTGTACTAATGCAGAGAGGAAAGGTTATTGCATATGCCTCACGACAACTGAAAACGCATGAGGTCAACTACACCACTCATGATTTAGAACTTGGGGTGGTGGTCTTCGCTCTTAAAATCTCGAGACACTACCTATATGGTACCAAGTGCACTATCTTTACAGACCACAAGAGCCTACAACACATCTTCGATCAGAAGGAGTTGAACATGAGACAGCGACGTTGGGTCGAATTGCTCAACGACTACGAATGTGAGATTTGCTATCATCCAGGAAAGGCAAACGTCATGGCAGATGCCCTTAGTCGTAAGGAGTACTCTGGCCGAAGAGTAAAGTCATTAGCTATGTCGATCCATTCGCACCTGTCAACACAAGTTAAGGAAGCTCAAATAGAGGCCTTGAAACCCAAAAACGTGACAGGTGAGACCCTTAGGGGAATAGACAAGAATTTAGAAATCAAGAGTGACGGAGCACGCTACCTCATGAACCGAATATGGACACCCAAGTTTGGTGGACTTAGAGAGGTAGTTATGAGCGAGGCACACAAGACTCCATACTCTGTACATCCTGGGTCAGACAAGATGTATCAAGATCTCAAGCAACTCTATTGGTGGCCAAACATGAAAGCAGAGATCGCTACATATGTGAGCAAGTGTTTGACTTGCGCCAAGATCAAAATAGAACACCAGAAACCCTCATGACTACTCCAACAACCTGAAATTCCTGAGTGGAAATGGGAGCAGATTTCCATGGACTTCATAACGAAACTGCCCAAAACTCAGGGTGGCCAAGATACTATTTGGGTAATCATCGATTGATTAACCAAGTCCGCTCATTTCTTATCGATCAAGGAAACTGATAAAATGGAAAGGCTAGCGAGAGTCTACATCCGAGAGATCGTACGACTCCATGGAGTGCCAATGTCTATCATCTCGGACAGAGACAACAGATTCACGTCTAGATTCTGGAAATCATTGAAAAAATCCATGGGAACAAGATTGGACATGAGTACAGCCTATCACCCCCAAACTGACGGACAGAGTGAAAGGACGATCCAAACCTTGGAAGACATGTTGTGAGCATGTGTAATCGACTTTGGTAAAGCATGGGATGTTCACTTACCTTTGGTTGAGTTCTCTTATAACAATAGTTATCATACTAGTATCAATACTGCTCCATTTGAAGCCCTTTACGGCCGTAAGTACAGATCACCTCTGTGCTGGACGGAAGTGGGCGACACACAATTAGCAAAAGGTCTAGTCCCTGATAGCACCCTCACTGGTCCGGAGATCATTAGAGAAACTACTGAAAAGATCGTACAAATACGAGAACGACTGAAATCCTCGAGGGATAGGCAAAAGAGCTATGCCGACAAAAGACGTAAACCCTTGGAATTTCAGATTGGCGATCGTGTACTACTAAAGGTCTCACCCTGGAAGGGCATGATACTCTTTGGAAAACGTGGGAAGCTAAATCCTAGGTACATTGGACCCTTCGAAATCATTTCAAGAGTTGGTCCAGTGGCCTACAAACTCCGACTTCCAATCGAGCTTAACAAAGTACATCCAGTATTCCACGTATCAAACCTGAAGAAGTGTTTGTCCGACGAAACACTTGTAATTCCACTCGATGAGATCGAACTAAATGAAAACCTTAACTTTGTGGAAGAACCCATCGAGATCATGGATAGGGAAGTTAAACGAACTAAACAGAGTCGCATTCCAATAGTAAAGGTCCGATGGAATGCTAAGAGGGGACCTGAGTTCACGTGGGAACAAGAAGATCAAATGCAACAGAAGTATCCACACCTCTTCCTCAGCCCCTAAGACTCTTCTTTTGTATTAAAATTTCGGGACGAAATTCCCTCTAACGGGGGGATGATGTAACAGCCCTTCATTTCAAGTCAGTAAAAATCGAGCCCTGTAACCTCTTTGAGAAAGGAATTAGAATATCATCGAAAAATGAAGTATTTAAAAACTCTATTTGGAGTACGCTATGTGGTAGGTATCGTCTTAAGGTCTCCAAACATATAAATAACACAAAAATCCGAGTTATAACGAAGAAGTTATGACCATTCTAAGTTTTCTGACAAACACCGGTAATACAAAGTTACGTAAAAACGCAAAGTTTCAATAAAACACTTTCTGACCTTAGGTGTCTAAATGAAAGTCATAGATATCATTAAACTACAAGCGTGCATAAAAAGAACGCTCAAATCGGACATCGTATGAAAAAGTTATGAATTTTTAAAGAAATCCCTTAATCACGTCATTTTAATAAATAAATAATAAAAATAATTTCGGAATTTGCCAATGGAATCTAAATTAAAGTTGTAGATCGTAGTCTCACCTTCGCGGGGATATAAAGAACGTCGAAAACGGAGTTTGTATGAAGGAGATATGAATTTTTGAAGTTTGATAAATAATTTATATATAATTTTTATTAAAAATCCGGTATTATCCGAAGGGGAGTCAGCCTAGGGCCGTAGTACGCCCCGCGTACCCTCGTACGCCCCGCGTACTCGAGGCCACGGCCTTGGATCGTCCACATCGCCCCTATGCGAGCTACCCCCTCCCCGTCCCGTCCGAAGCGTTGCAGCCGAGGATGCGGTCAGCAGTGACGTCCCGTACGCGCCGCGTACGGGAGTACGCCCCGCGTACGCATTCCTCTTAGCCCCCTATAAAAGGGATGTAAGGGATTCCGGAAAAATTGCTCATTCACTCTCCTTTTTCTTGCGTTTTACCTCGTTTTCCGTGCTCGCACTACCCCGAAGCCCTGGTCATTTTGTGCAAGTCCCGAAGGTCGATTTTACTCCCGAGAAATCCCGAGAATCCAGAGGAAAATCCATTTCCCGAGACGAAACTCTGCCCGGTTTTCCATCTTGCTATCTTCAAACTTTCAAGTAAGTTCATACCCCTTTCAAACACACCTTAAATACATTTTAAATGCTTTTATACTTTTTTAGGTGGGGAATACAAATAAACATACGGTTATTATCATGTATTTTATGAACTTTCACTTCGCTTGTTTTACCGAATAAATCACTTGGAACTCATTACTATTATGGGAAAACTCTTGCCATACTTGGTGTGCATTAGACTTATGCGAAGTATATAATGTTTTCAAAGTACCTTTCATTGTTAAGTCGTTTTATACATTCTAAAAAACTTATGATTTATGCTTTGTCAAACAGTGTGAAAAAGGATAAACTTTGCATACAAAAACTATCCCTTTAATACAGGCTTAGTTGAGAATCCATGAGACGTGTATATCTTCAAACGTTACTTTTCTTTATTAGAAAGTAATGCTGCAAGTCCTGTCTATAACCAGAGTCTCCCGTTCGGAGAACGTGTGAAATGTGTATAGATCTATACAGGAAGTCATGATCCCGCGCCTTGACTATTAGCTACAGTCCGTCTTTTGGGGTGACAGTTGTCATAACGCTGCGACGCCTGAAGAATGTCGTTACAGGCATATTATGTTTAGTATGGTTATAAAACTCATCGGATATACAATTATTACGGTATTATGCTTTTATCAACGAGTGACTGTTAAAACTATTCTTCAGCTAACAAATGCGATCTTCGTATAGCTTTATTATATAAAACTATGAGACAACTTTTTAGAATGTCATTTTCTTGCGATATTCGGTCTTAGAGACTGCCAGTCATGTTAGGAAAATAAGGGTTTTTCCTGTATACAAACCAAACAACTAATTGGAAGATAAGGGATTTTCCTGGTGCAATTATTTACAACTTATGGCACAAACATTCATATGCATTTCATACTTTTATAAGAAAATAAGGGTTTTTCTTAGAAGACACAACAAATCATATCTCAACCATTAGGGAAAATATGGGATTTTCTGGATCTAATACATTCATTTTCAACACAACAAGTCATAACTCTTCACACTTGAAATACTAAGTTTTCTGGAAAACATACACCCATTTTGGAATGGTGTCCAATTTTTCTAAACTACTTATGAACTCACCAACTTAATTGTTGACACTTTTTCCTTGAATTAACTTGTATTCTCAGGGAACTGCTAAGCAGGTTTGGGAATCAACTTTTGGGATTAACGCGCTGGCGTTAATTACTTCTTTTGAATGATGTTTATGTATTTATCTTTTGAACATGTAATGAATACAACTATGTAAACATCTTGGAAACTTTAATATATATATATGGTGGTGTGTACTTTCCTTTCTATGAACTGTTATGATACTGAATATGATGTCCTCCACCCCCGAACGTTTCCACCATTCTGGTTTGGGGGTGTGACAGATAGCTGAAAATAGACATCCCTTCTCCTCTCTCAAAAGCTTCTTGTTGCTAGTGTTGGCTGCTAACCATCAGAGACAAGGCATTTGTGTTGCTAGCTTCCAAGTTATTAAAGAAAGGATTCTTGGTTGTTTACAATAACAATCTAAATGTATGTTTACCTTCTACAATTTTCAAAATAACCTAAGGTTAGTGTGTTCTTGTTGTTCAATAGAATGATAAATCAATAGTATTGTGACTTAGATCTTTGTGTTGCATGTACCCTTAAGTTTTAAGGATTTATCTGTGTTAAGACATGTAAAAACTATCAAAATTATCACCAATGACTTGAGTTCGTGGATGATCTCGAGTACATTATGTCAAAGGTGCAAAGTTTAGATCATATTTAGGATTTAACTCATGATTGATTTCTTCAACATCTGATAGCGCGTCAAATTCTATTTCTAAAATTTCTTCTTCTTGAAAACTTGGAATTGAGCTCCCCCCCCCCCCTGGAAATTTGGATTTGAACTCTCCTCCTACACAAAATCATTAATAGGTCTTTCAATCAATTGTGCAATATTTCAATTATTGGAGAACGAAAGTTTTCTCTACTCTCCCCCGCAACAGACAAGAAGTAGAATCAACATTTTCTTCTGAAGTTTGAACAACTTTAAATTTTCATAAATTATTTTTAGTAACTCATTCTCATGATTATCAGTTGCTTTAAGATATCGCCTTTTTAGGTTCTTCAAATAAATTAAAAAATTCCTCATCATGATCTGAAAGATAAATCGTTTAGCTGCAAGATTGAGGAAAATTTTCACCTAATTGAACAGATTTTTTCAGAATGGATTTCACATATTTTTCATCAAAGGTGACATAATATGTTTCTTCTAATTTCTTTGACTTTTTATTTAAACACGATATGCTTTGGAGCTCAGAGAATATCCAAAAAAATATTGATTCATCTGCTTTCGTGTCGAATTTGTTGTGATGTTCTTTACAGTTAAAGATGTAACACCAACAACCAAAAATATGAAATAATTTTACATTAGGTTATCTATTATTCAAGCTTTCATAAAGAGTAATCAAAAAGAGCTTATTAATGTTAGAAAATTTTTGAGTAAAGCCAGTAGTTGTGATTGGATCGGCCTAAAAATGTGATGGCAATTTTACAAAAGATAACATGGTTCTCACAGCTTCATAAAGGGAACGATTTTGTCATTCAACTACACCATTCTACTGTGGAGTATGTGGTGATGAAAATTTGTGACTGATTCCTTTGTTAGTTAACAATTCATCAAAAACATGATTCTTGAAATCTTTCCACTGTCACTTCATATCTTCCAAATAGGCTTTCTTAATTAGAACTTCATTTGCTTGATAAAATCAATCATCTTCTTCGTGGTTTAAGATTTATGTTTAAGAGAGAATAACCAAGTAAAATGAGAAAAATCATCAACAATAACTAAAATATATTGGTTACCCCCAATGCTTCAAATCGAAGATGGACCACAAAGATGTATTATGTGTTAATTCCAATAACTCGCTTATGTAGGTATTCTTGATTGAAGAATGACTCTTTCTGCTTTTCTTTCTGACTTCACAATCAATACACAAATGTTATTTATCATATTTGAGTAAAGGTAAGCCTCTAACCAAATCTTCGAGAACAAGTTTCTTAATTTCTTCGAAGTTGAGATGTGAAAGTCTCCTACACCACAACCAAATATCATATGATGATGCATTTGTAAGTAGACACACAAAAGTTTTTCCTTGAATAGGATTCAAGTAGAGTAGAAACATTTCAACATTTATTTTTGACTTCAAAATGGTTTTCATTGATTCTTTATGTATGATTTTTGAACCTTCTTCTTAAAAAGAAACTTTACGACCTGTACCTACAACAAGTTGAGAAACACTGATTAAATTGTGCTATCATCCTTCTACATAGGCTACCTTACGAATTCATTCGCCATTTGTTATCATTCTGCATCCATTGATTTCTCTGGTTGCATTATTCCTACACTTCACTCTTACTCCATCCTTCAAAAATGATTTTCTCTTATTTGTGATTTCCTTCTAGTCATATGATGAGAACAACTGCTATCAATATACCGTTTGGAATCGAAGTGCTCGTCACGAATCACCTACAAAATTAAATAGATTTAGGAACACAAACCTTCTTCGGCACTAATGAGAACTTTGATTTAGAAGAGAAAGCAGGAAAAATCCTTGTTTTATCAATTCAAAAGGATTTCTTTATCAAAATGTTGTCACCCATTTTTCGATTTTAAAAACTTGAGCTTTCTTAACACAAATATTTATTTTAACAAAAGAAGTTCTTCGATTAAAAAATTATTTTCTTTGTTTTTCCATCTTCTCAAAAAAAAAATTATCTTCTTTCAAATTTGCTTTATATGCATCAATATTAGCATCATGTTTACTTAAGATTTTCTTTTGAATATTCTTTGTTTTTGTTAACGATGAGGATGTATTTTTTGAAGAATCGGATGAATTAACATTTTGATTAGAATATCTTTTTGTACCAACAAACTTTTGATTATTGATTTTAGATTGAAAATCATTATTATCAATTACCTTTTTCTTCCACAATTGTCTTATTTTAATCAAATTCTTTTTATATCTTGCATTCATTGATTTACTTTGTCCTTTCAATTCCTCAACAGATTTTTGAGATTACACATTTGTGGAATTGCTTTTGGTTCCATTCTCCTTTTGAAATGCAGTCAGAACATCTTTTGCTCGACCTAGACCAACTTCAGTTTGTGAAGATTTCACAATGCTCACTTTTTCTGAAACATATTTCCCTTTGATATTCCACGAAGTCAATTCTGAAAGCCTTTGGTTTCAGAACCATTATCGATCGGTTGACCAAAAGAATTCTTCACAACCTTTTGCAATGTCAAGGTTGATCATTGACGTTAATTCTAATGTTTCATTTTTTTCCAGTCCTTTTTCCACAAAAACTTGATTTGGAGTTTTTTGAATTCTTGGAAAAACGGTTCCTTCTATCATTTTTAGAAAATTGTTGAAACTAAATTGAATCTTCAAAAATCAAATTTCTTTTTGGTTTCTCAGTATTATTAACAAAATATGAACAATCAACTTCATCTTCAACGGATATTTCACTCATTTCGCTTTCATCAAGTTCATCCATATTCTCAGAATTGAGATTTTCTTCTGAATTCAATTTCTTGCACAACAATTCATATTTCTCCATTGAAGTGAGTTTGATTTGTTGTTTTCCCTTTTTCAATTAAAAAATCATTTAACATATTTTTATTTTCATTGGACTTAATGTATTCTTCAGTTTTCTTGAGTCCAGCCTTGTAAGAATCACTCAAAGATTCATTTGATGATACAATTGTTTTGCACCTATAACATTTACCATCAATTTCATATTCATTTAACTCTAAGAAAGGTAAAATTATTTTATACAATTTTTCCCTATTTCAGCGTCAAGACACAACTCTATGATGTTATTGTAAAGACGTTTCACAATGAGTCAAAAAATATTTCTCTGTTGCAATACGATTCTATTATGATTTTTTAGATTTATTAGATCAACTTTGTACCTAACAAGATCAAATTCCAAAGCTTTTATTTTCATATATTGAAATGTGCATATCTATACATATAAGTATACATCATCTCTTAATATTTTTTAATTACTTTTATACCATTTGTTGAACAAAAGGTACTTAATTTGTTAAATATTCTGTTGTAGGGGTAAAAGATATGCTTGGACCAGAAATGAAGCAGGAAGCTGGTAGCAAATGAATTTGATGACCGATTATTAAATGAATAAATAATATACCCAAAATGTCGTGGTGACATCACCACGACTTGGTATTTTGACTTTTCCTAATTGACTTTGAAGACTTTCTTAATACGGGATAATCACGAAGACCATGATTTGATGGTCTGTTTTTCAGGAAAGTATAGATAGATGCCATTCTATCCGAATTAGGAACCTTTTGCTGAGAGCTTTAGACGATTTTGGAAGGCTAAGTATCTAGATTGAAGCTTGGAAGTGAAAGAATCGACTGTAGCTTGGGAATTGAGAGTAATAAGGCAATAACTTATTTTTTACGATTTTATATTCTAGTATGATCATTTCTTTGCATATAGCATTCGTTTTTATGACTTTAGTTGATGAAATCATGGGCTAAAACCCCATGACTTTCATTCGGCATATATTTACTTGACTATTTGTGGTTTGATTTATGGTTGGATTAAGTTTTTATTGCTTATTTGTTTAATTAGCTTATTAAAGAACCTCTTGTGATTATGATAACTGTTTTATCTATTTATTACTTAGTTTAATTAAGTTTATATGACCATCTTCCTTAATTGAGCTTGCACCTTATGATCATTGTGAATTGCAAAAATGATAGGACTATAATTTTAACTAAAACCTAGGGTTAAATAGAAAAGTGGGTAAATAATTGTTGGAGCTAATATATGATGACCTATCATATATTGAATTGAATAACCAATTAGATCAATCTATTATAAGGCTAATTTTACTCGAACTGAACACTAGTAAGCTTGTTAGTTTATCCGCCCGGTCACTGTATGAATGAACTTGTTTGTTAAAGGATTATGATAGTGAATATTAATTTGGTCATCTTAGGAATCGGTAAACAATTAAACATTAATCCATTGCACTTCCATAAATCAACCATAATAACGAGTAAATTAAAGCTAAACGAAGGTCACTTAAATAACTTGGTTTAAATCTTTTCTCTTTGTTCCTTGCTTTAGTTTGATAATTTCTTTATATCTATCTTCATTCTTAGATGTAATCCTGCTAATAGTATCCTCAAAATTAGAATTTCTTATGCGAGTTCTCTTTAAACTATCACTGAGATTAGAAATATTTTCACGTAAATTAGTTAATTCAAAATCAAAATGAGAAGTAGGAGTGTTAAGAGATTTAATAGTTGAACGTACCTTATCAATTACCTTTTTGCACTCTACGACATACTCCTTCAGTGTCTTCAAATAAAAATACGTATTTTAAACAGATCCTTCATGTACGAAGTAACTTTGATTTTCTGAACATACGCTTTTAACCATTAAATATGTGACTTCTCTCTTCTTTTCATCCTTCACCACCAAGCAATCTCCATGAGTTGGTCTGCAAACATCTTCGTGCTATGAATTAGTTGACCAAACTTCCATACTTCCATCAACACTATTGTCTTTTGCCACCACCTACGCTAGTTTGCTAGAATTCTTGCGAAGTTCTTCAATTTTCTTCATGTAATAAGCTTCATCCTTATCCTTTTCTTTTTTCTCATTCTGCTTTCATAAAATGCATTCCTATGAGAAATGATTCTTTCCGTTACAATAGTTACAATCAAAGTGTGAATCACCAAGAAGCTTCTTCTCATTGTTTTCATCATTTCTTTGAAAGTTTTTGAAGCTTTCATTTCAAGATCTTTTAAAATTTGAGCTTCCATGCTTGTGATTAAGTTATTTTATTTTTGATGCGTGAATAATTATTTTTGAAGAATTTCCTTAGATCTATCACCATCAAGACATTGTCTTCTTTTGAAGTTCTTCATCTGAAATATCAGGTTCAGAATCTTCCACGTTAATTTTTGTCTTCTTTTTCTTTGAACTGTAACATTTTGTCACCAAGGCCAAAGAACCAACACTTGTAACAAACTTTGGTTCTTTCATTACTTCATCTTCATGAGACTTGAATATACCAACAATTTATGCAAGAGAGTAGTACATAAATTGTTTATGTGCTTTAACAGTTGAATCAATTAACATCCATTCTGATCTCAGACTATTCATGCATCTGACCATTTTTCAATAGAATCCCTCTCCAAATTATTTTTCAGCGTACGACTTAAAAGATGATTAAATTGATTGACAATTTGTTCAATAGTTTCGTTAGACTTTTATCAAAATATCCAAATTCAGACAGAAGTGACGTTAGCAGAGATTAAGTGAGATCAACAACTCCATAATATAATTCTTTCAATCTATCTGATATTTTATTTGTAGATTTAAATGTACTAGCTAAATGAAAAGTATCGGGAGGAAAACAAAACCTTATGGCGGAAATGCTCAGGGGCAGATGACATCATTGTATTGTATCGTCACAATTGAATATATAAATGGACATAGCAACCAAACGACATACATTAAGATTACAATCATCATAAGTTTACAATTTGTAATTATTCAAATGTTACACAAAAGTGACAGAATTGTAAATTTCATAATGCAACAAAATATCCAAAATCCATGGCTCGAGTATCTGCTTACTGGTTTCCTGAGAATACAAGTCATTTTGAAAAGATTCAACATATAATGTTTGTGAGTTCATAAGCATTTTTTTAATGAAAATAGCTTGTATCCGTTTTACTTGACAATATTGTTGTATGCTTCCAGAAAATCCTATATTTTCCATAAAAGTGAATGATATGTTTGTTTCCAAAACCATGAATATTTGGATGCACATTCCTTTGAATCATGTGAATGTATGTTCATAGAAATCCCATATTTTATGATTGTATGAAACTATAGTCTTAAACCTTAAGATTGGATTAGTATTAATAGAGTATTGAAATGGTGTGTAGTTATATATATATATATATATATATATATATATATATATATATATATAAATATATATATATATAACCAATGAAGTGTAAGTTTTTCGTAAATGAAGATAGTATTGTTAATCCTTATGTGCGTCGTCATAACCATGCTTGATGTGACTGTTATGCCTATCAAGACGTTCTTCATGCGTCAAATGTAGTAAGATATTTGTCACCTTAGACAAGCCGCGTCAAGCTGTAGCGAACAGCTTAGGTGTGAGGGTGTCAATCCCCTTATAGATCTATACACAATTATCTTGCTCTCCCTCCATGAGACTCTTTTTATAACTACAAGACTTGGAATGTGCCCCAGGTACGTACAGTGAAGGTAGTGTCTCACTTGAGCATTAACGGATTTTCGCAAATTTCAAATCTCTTTGTTGTATAATGAAATAACATCAGTAGTGTAAATTAATGACAATTGTTTTATGACACACATTTTACATATTTCATGACACACAACTTAGTACTCATGTAAAATAAGTCTTATAACAGTCAGTTTATGATATACAACTTTTTTCTGTCATAAAACTATTTTTTATATGATTTTTCTTAGACATATTTACAATGTTTTCTATAAATAGACTTTAGTGAATATGTCATGACTTTTGTAACTTCATAAATGATAAACTCATTATTTTATCCAAATATTACAGTGGGTTTTTAAAAAGGGTATATGTATGTATCAAAAGTAATGATGCATGGATATATACTTATTATGATTTTGAAAATTTGGTGCGACCAACCCATGTTCACAAAATTTTATATAACAAATATGTTAATGAACATGTTCATCACGATTTTATAAAACTATATGAGATAAATACCTTTTTACACAAGTATTTAATCACATAACTATGAGACATGCCATTATCCAAATGATAAATTTAATCTAGCAAACATGAGGCTTGTAAATATCGAGTTTATGGTGTATCAACCTGAGATATTTAATATTTCAAGGATAAATTTCTACGTGAACATATGGGTAAATACAAACATCCAATGGTTAACCAGTAATCGACTTGTATCCCCCCCCCCCCCCCCCAAACAAAATAAAAGATGAAAAACACGAAAATAGTGGGGTATGAAGCTCATCTTGATTTCGTGTGATAAAAAGAAGAAGAAAGAAGTTATTGAGCTTGTCGTTGTGTAACTTGAAGGGCACTCAAAAATGGGTGATGTTCTAAGGATCATACACACAAAAATAGGTGAGTAAATGGAATGAAATATACAATATAAGTTGTTAAAAACACTAGAGAATTTAGAATGAATTACCAAACTTCTAAGACCACATAGGTGATGGTGATTTTGGAGAGCTTAGCTCTTGTTCTTGAGAGAGTTTTTGGAGGAATAGATATGAAGTAAATGGATACTGGAGAATGGTGGGAATGTTTTTCCCCTGGACGTGAATTAAATGGAGAAGGATTGGCATTGATATCTGATGGACATTGGAATGTTTGCCTAGTTGTTTGTTGGGTAAGAGTGTGTAAAGCTGACTCCCTTTTCCTAAGCAAACCTCTGACATACATGAAATCTAATAGAAAACTTCCTTGGAAACTACTTCTTCATAATTTACTCCATATGTTTACTTCCACAAGAAGGGGTTTACAGCCTAGGTATAACCATGAACCCTTAGAACCCTAGAGAAATGAGGTTTTCAGTCCTAATGGATCCAAAGGGGGTGTTTACGGACAAGTTATGGCCCATTAAGGGGGGTTTACGGCCAAGCTATGGTCCACTAAGTAGTTTTCGGTCATGAAAAGGTTTGAGAAATTGGGTTTTCGGTCCTAATCTATTTTTCCATGGGGTTTATGGTTTTAGTTGACAGAAAACTCAAAGGTGATGGGCTTAATATTCGAGTATTCCATATTATGGCATAAATACAAGTTCTCGTGTTCGCATCATTTGATTCTTGTTTGATTTGCATTGATTATTCAAGGTTTGTTGCAACATGAACTTTAAATGTATATTAGAAAACATCATTATATCATAGTTAAACATTGCATATACACTTATATACAAAAAAAAAACCTTTGACTCGGTTTGACCCGAAACATTCTAGTTGTCACATCAGCCCCCAGTTAAAGGGGAATTTCGTACCGAAATTAATTCTAGGATGACCTTCCAGAACTAGGGAAAAGATGTGGGTACTTTTGCATCATCTGGTCTTCGTGTTCCCAGGTGATCTCAGTTCCTCTCTTGGTACTCCATCAGACCTTTACAATGGGAATGCGGCTTTGTTTTGTTCATTTCACTTCTCTATCCATTATTTTTGTGGCTTCCTCGACGAAATGGAGATTTTCATTCACCTCAATCTCATCAAGTTGAACAACGAGAGTTTTGTCAAATAGACATTTCTTCAAGTTTAACACATGAAAGACAAGGTGTACACTGCTGAGTACTAGTATTAAATGTAGCTTGTAAGCCACTGGACCAATACTGGCAAGGATTTCAAATGGTCCGATGTATCTTGGGTTCAACTTTCCCCTCTTCCTAAATCGCATCATCCCTTTCCAAGGAGAGACTTTTAGCAGTATGCGATCACCTACTTGAAATTCAAAGGGATTTCCCCTTTTTTCAGAATAACTCTTTTGTCTGTCCCTGGACGCTTTTAGTTGTTCCCTAATTTGGACAACCTTTTCAACTGTTTCTTTGATGATTTCTGTGATAACCCGAACCTTTTTCCGTTACCATTTGCCGATTTTCGTTAATAAAATTTGATTTTTATTGAGTCTCATCAGATTCCTTTGGTTTGGAAAATCATGTAGTTATATGATTGAACTTTATATAAGAGTCAGGACCAAAACCACGAGAAATTTAGAGTCTTCCTTTGAACAAAACAATAGTTCACGACCCGACTGGAGTTCGCGGCCGTAAACCCATTTACAACCATAAAACCGTTTACGGCTGGTGCCAGGTAGCCCCCACCACCGACCATACCCCCCAGACTATATATATGGGACCCCCACCTTCATTTGAACCTTCTTGGCCGAAAACTCTCTCATTCTCTCTCTACCTCTCGACCATAAATCCCCAAACACCCTCATTTCTTCTGAAAATCATCAAGAAATAACCTTTGGAGGTTATTTTGGAGGATCTAAAACACGTTTTCACCAAATCCAAAATTATCATTCTTGAGTTTACAGCCGTACACCCTTCAAATCTTCAAATCTTCAAAGACCACAAACGGTTCACAGCCGTAAACCCATCAAGAGGTTGTTCACGGCCGTAAATAGTGCACGACCGTAAGCTCTTCTTCACGGCCGCAACCTCCTTCACACCATGAATCTTGGCCGCGAACCCAGTTTTCTTCCTCGATCGAGTCTCGGTAAGATTCCTAAACCAATAACAAGTGTTTTCCAACACTATAATAAATGGTTTCTCTAATAAAATTCAATTATGTTATTACTTGTTGATTAGGATCCCGTTGAGTGTCGTGTACATCAACCCGAGGGTCTTCATTTCCAGTTTCATTGTTCGACATTCCACGCAACCAACAGTGAGTCCATACCTCTGTGCTTTTACTATTTTTAACGTTTTCGCGGGGGGGGGGGGGGGGGGGGATACAAGCCAAACACAAATGATTTTTTTGAACTTATACAAAAGAATTTCAACATGTTTAAAACTTGTGCAATTGATACAACCAAAAGATTTACACCTTTGATAATATATTTAGATATTTTATCCCTTTGGTAACATACCGAGCATAAGGGACGTTTTCAACATACAACCATAATTGCATAGCTTTCAGATCAATATACGAACCAAGTACACAATATACATACAAACTATAATAGGTATAGTTGGGGATTTCAATACACAATTTTACAATTTTAGAGCTTATACAATAACAAACATATAAACTATGACGGGTTTAGTTTATGATATACATTACTACTTTTAGATTTCAAGAGTACAACATTAGATAATTATTTAAGTATAATTATTGTTACATTAAAAGTATACAAATGGATGCAAATACAAGAGAACAATTCAGAGGCACACGTAAACTAGTTAATATAGGATTATGAGACATTTCTTCAATTGTACCATTTGGGGTACGTAATAAATCCTATCATTTAGTATAACCTGAGTATTCAGGAGGGAGAGCGTGAGATTTGTGAATAGATATATTTGGGACTAGCAATCCCATACCTGAACTGCTAGATACAGTTAGGCATGCATGCCTGGGGTGACAAATGTCATATATCCGACACTTAAAGAACGTCATAAATGTCACTAGGTCATATCAAGCATGGTTATACGACTCAAAATAATATAAACTAACCTTTGTTTACGGGATTTCATTCTTCATTAGTTTTATTTTATTCAATAGAACTACTACACATTACACTGGAGGATTCCAGGGTACAATACATGGTTTTATTTTAATTAATAAAACTACTATACATACTGGTGGTAGCAAGGGTTTTCAAACAGAACACATAGTCCGGATTTTCAAACAGAACATACTATATCTACTAGTGCTATCCAACGTTTTCAAACAGCACATACTATACATACTAGTGGTAGTCAGAGTTTTCAAAAGAACATACTAGACATATTGGTGGTAGCCAGGGTTTTCAAACAGAACACATAGTCTAGGTTTTCAAAAAGAACATACTATACATAGTGGTGGTAGCTACGGTTTTCAAACAGAACATACTATACATACTGGGGGTAGCCAGGGTTTTCAAACAGAACTTACATGTTAGAAAATATTGGATTTTCTTGGGAAATATCCACACATTTTTCAGATTCATTGATAGGATTTTTCATTACCAAAAATACCTTATGAACTCACTAGCTTAATGATAGGCAGTGCTCATATAAAGCTGAGTTCCCAACAATCTCTAGAGTGACCACCAAAATCGAGATATGAATCTACTATCTTTGTCATAGATAATAGATATTGACACACCATGTAATCTCACAACCTCCTTTATGTAGATCCGAGTCATCTTTTCCATTTCATATGTTTCCTTATTGGCAGAAAATGGGCGGACTTGCTCAATCGATTGACAATCACCCAGATGGCATCTAATCCGTTTGTTGTCTTGGGAAATTTGGTTTTAAAATCCATTTTTATTCGCTCCCATTTCCACTCAAGTATCTCCAGTTTTTGTACAAGACCCGAGGGCTTTTGATACTCTACCTTAGACTTAGCGTAGGTTAGGCACTTGCCTACATAGATAACAAATTTAGGTTTCATATTTGGCCACAAATATTGTTGTTTGACATCCAAATACATTTTCTCAAAACCCGGATGGATGGAGTACTTTATCTTGTGTTCTTCATTCATGACCACATCCCTGAATACACCAAATTTTAGGGTCCAGATTTGGTCCCTGAGGTATTAGGCTCCATCCACTTTGATCGTAAGATTCTTGTCCATCCCACGCAAGGCTTGATTTGAGACGTTTTTTTGGCTCTAGGGCATCCAGTTGATCCTCCTTTATTTGTCAAGATAAGTGGGAATCTATGGTCATCGTTAGTATTCTTAATCGGTAACCCGAGTATTCTTTTCTGCTTACGCCATCGGCCACCACAATGGCCTTTCCCGGATGGTACTGGATCTCACATTCATAGTCGTTCAGTAGCTCAACCCATCGCTTTTGTCTCATGTTTAGTTCTTTCTGGTTCAAGATGTGTTGGAGGCTTTTGTGGTCTGTGAAAATGGTTCACTTTGTCCCGTAGAGGTAGTGCCTCCAAATCTTTAGAGCGAAGACCACAACTCCTAGCTCCAGATCATGACTGGTATAGTTCACCTCATGGGTCTTCAGTTGTTTGGATGCATAGGCTACAAATGAAGGGTTTTGAGCATTCTAACATTCCTAAGGTTTATATGCAACCCTAGAAACCTTAGATCTAGGTTTTACTAAGATACATGCCAATTTGATTTTCCAAGGTTCTTAACCTAACTAGCATGGAATGGGGAACTTTGAAACATAAAAGCTAGTAGGAGAACATGGCTTTCTTGTTGCTTGGATTCCTTGAGAACCTTGTGAGCCTAGCACCTAAAGTATGATGCCTCAAATATTTCACACAACACCACAACCATTGGAATAACTTTGAGAGAAGTTCACTGACACTCAAAATCGGCTAGCCCTCTTGTTCTTCACTCAGTGACCGATTTTGCTAGCAATAGATCTTCTTATATAGTGTGCCATATGTAGTGTTACTCCATGTAAACCCTAATGTACATGGCTTTTGACATTCCATGATCCATGGGTTCATAACCTCCATGGACTATCCATGGAGCACCTTATGGGTTTTAGCCCAATTCAATAAACCATCGATCATTAGCCCACTATACAAAAATGGATGATTTATACAATCAACCCCATATATTTAATTAGTCTCTTTTTGATCACTTCATTAATTACAAATTAATTCTTGATCAATACTAATTAAAGAATAATATTAATATATTCGAACTTATAATATATTAATAAACCTTAAGTGTCCTTACTCTCATTTATTCTATCCAAGTGTTGTAATGTCATGCAACCTGAATGGACCATGCCAACCGGGTCAAGTACATCCCAGAAATAGTTATGAACTTAAACACCGAATTCAACAGTCTCCCACTTGGATACGTATAATAACTATAACTGCAAGATTAACTTCAGGAACTGATCAGTAATCGTAGCTTTTTCAAAGTCTTGATGAACTTAGATGATGATGATACGCCATTTCAGATAAGTGATCATATAATCCTCTATTCTAGATATCAACCAGACAAATACATGGAACAATGTCATACTTATTGTACAACAGTTTGCTTCCCGATTTCAAATTTGTTTAACATAGAACTTAGTCGAACACATCAATTTAGTTCTGACCGGGCCCGGTACATAGGTCAAAACAAAAATATCGAGGGGCCCAGATATCACTTCTAATCCAAGAAGGAAGAGATAAACTTTGTCTCATATGCTTGTTCTACTACTTGTTGAATTATACACAAAGGCACGTTTATAACATCGAGTTACCAATGCATTTTCGTGCAATCAATGTATAACCAACTCATAGTCAACAACTCATATCTATAGGTTTGAAGGCTTATAGGATATTACCATCTCATGATCACTCGATATAAACTCCATGAAGTGATACAAGTGAGCGTGGGTTGAATCCAATACTCAGAACTTATGAGCACTCATGACTGTTGTAGCAACTATTGCTATGTCCAATACGTTAGTCATCTACAAGCCAACTTCATGACAGTCATGATTCATATCTACTTCGAACATATGACCGACTGTGGAGAATTTGAATAATATGATATACCATAACATAATTATTCTGGAAGTCAAAACATGCAAAATGAAATGATAGTAAATGATTGATAGAAGATAGAAACACTTTTACTTATAAATAAACAACAACTTTTATTTATCATCAAATGTCAAGTACACTTTACAAATTTCAAAAGCTAACTAATTTCTAAAAATAATATCATCCTTTAGCCCTATGCACCTCGCATGTTGAAGATGCTTAATTCTACCCAATCCCTTCGTGAGGGGATCTGGTGGGTTCTCATCCGATGATACCCTCTTTCCCACGAGGAGTCCTTCTATCCGATGTCTAATAAAATGGTATTTTTTGTCCATGTGTCCGGACCTTCCGTGATCCCTTGATTCCTTGGCAAAGGCAAGTGCACTTTCACTATCACAAAAAAATTCCATACGCTCCATTATAGCTGGTACAACTCCATGGTCTCCAATGAAGTTCTTTAGCCATATAGCCTCCTTTGCTACCTCACTTATTGCTATATACTTTGATTTGCAAGTTGAATCAGCCAATGTCTCCTGCTTGGATCTTTTCGAAGTATTTGCTCCTCTGTTTAAGGTAACGATCCAACCTGACTAAGACTGGAAATTATCCCTATCAGTCTCGAAGCTAGCATCACTATACCCTACTACTCTCAAGTCATCACTCCCACAGAGGGTAAAGACCCAGTCCTTAGTCCTTCGTAGGTACTTGAGAATGTTCTTTACCACAATCTAGTGAGCCTTTCCAGGGTTCCCCTGGTATCTGCTGGCCATGCTCAACGCAAATGCCACATTAGGACGAGTACAAGTCATAACATACATGATCGAGTCTACATCAGAAGGATACGATACTCGACTCATCTCAGCTATCTCAGCCTCTGTACTCGGGCTCTAAGTCTTACTCAATCTGGTGTTACTTTGGATCGGTAACTCTCTTTTCTTGGAATTCTACATGCTAAACCTATTCAGCACCTTATCCAAGTAGGTACTCTAACTAAGTCCAATTAGTCTCTTACTCTTTTTCTCAAAATCCTTATCCCTAGGATATAGGCAACTTCTCTAATGTCCTTCATAGCGAAACACTTCCCAAGCCAAAACTTCACTTCCTGCAGAGCTAGGATGTCATTTCCTCTAAGTAGTATGTCTTCCACATAAAATACCAAAAAGCTAACTATACTCCCACTAGCCTTAACATATACACAAGATTCATCTTCGCTCCTCGAAAAGCCAAACTCTTTGACTTTCTCATCGAAACAAAGATTCCATCTGCAAGGTGCTTATTTCAATCCATAGATGGATTTCTCAAGCTTACACACTCTGTTAGGGTACTCTGTACTGAAAAAACCCTTTGGCTGACTCATGTAAACATCCTCAGCCAACCTTCCATTAAGGAAATCGGTTTTGACATCCATTTTCGATATTTCATAATTATGAAATGCAGCAATAGCTAACATAAACCTAATAGACTTAATATTTGCTACTGATGAAAAGGTTTCATCATAATCAACTCCCGGAGTTTGAGAAAATCCCTTTGCGATCAATCGTGCAATATAAGTGTGTACATTACCATCGATGTTGGTCTTCTTCCTAAAGATCTAGTAGCACCCGACTGTCTTACGACCTTGTACATTCTCAACCAAGCTCCAAACTTCATTGTCATACATGGATTGTATCTCGCTGTCCATAGCCTCTTTCCATTTAGCAACCTTAGGGCCTACCATGGCTTCCGTGTAGCTCTTAGGTTCATCCTAACTTACCAGTGTGTTATCACTTATAAGTGTATCACCTTCCGCAGTAATATGGAAACCATAGTAATGCTTAGGTGCATTCCTAACTCTCGTGGAATGCCTCAGAGGTACATAATTGTTAGTCGGATCAACAGGAGTTTCCTCCTCGTGTTGATTGCTAGGGTTTGAGGTTCCCTTCACCACTTGACTCTTCAATTTCTTTAACGTCAATTTGCCTCCAACTATTTCCTTGGCTTATAAACTCTCTCTCACGAAAGAATTCTCTCTTTGCTACAAATACCACATTAACACGGGGTCTGTAGAAGAGGTAACCAAAGGATTTATTTGGGTAGCCGATGAAAATACACATCTCACTTCGAAGTTCGAGTATATCGTGAGTCTCGCGCCTCACGAAAGCCTTTCAACCCCAAATCTTGTTGTGGTCCAGATTGGGAAGTTTTCCAATCCACATCTCGTGAGGTGTTTTTGGCAACCTTTTTGGTAAGGAATAGATTAAGAATATGGACTGCAGACTCTAAGGCATACCCTCATAATGAGATTAGTAGCGAAGATCGACTCATTATGCAACGAACCATGTCTAACAAGCTTCGATTATGCCTCTCAGCCACACCATTAAGCTGTGGTGTTTTGGGAGGTGTCAATTGTGAGACAATCTTACATTCCTTAAGATAGTCAAGGAACTTTGTACTAAGATACTCACCACCACGATCGGAGCGAAGCATCTTAATGTTCCTGCCTAACTAATTCTCCACTTCCTATTGAAACTCCTTAAACTTTTCTAAGGTTTCTGAATTATGCTTGATTAAGTAGACATATCCATATCTACTATAATCATCAGTAAAAGTCACATAGTGTAACACCCAGAATCCAAAAGAGCAATAAAGGAAAGAAAACCCTAAGTCAAAGGGTCAACTCATCGAGTCCAAGGAGGAACTCGACGAGTCGGAGCGGGATCTGGGGATGGGGTAAGTGACCAAATCGGCGAGTCGGCCTCATGGACTCGGTGAGTCCGGTCTGAAGAGGGAAACCCTAAATCCGGGACTTTAGACACTGTTTAAGCATCTTATTCTCTCCACTAGGGTTCCATATAGCCTCTCTCATCCAGAAACCGAAAACCTAAGCCCCCAATATTGCTCATTCAATTTTCTTGCCATTTTTTGGGTGATTTGAAGGAAGAAGGAAGGAAGGAACCATTGGGGATTCAAGGGTTTGCAGTAGATCCAGAGTTTGAGGGCCTTTCCATAGCAATTCAAAGTAAGGAGTCGTTACCTTCCCTCTTTTGCAAGTAAATAAATCTTGATTTTGAGATTTGGGACTCTTATGCCATGTTCTTGAACCATTTCGAGTTAGAGCCCAGATCTAAAGTTGCTACTTCAGATCTAAGGGTATTCTGGCCTAGAGAGTCATAAAGTATCAGTCTTGGGGGTGTAGGTGAAGCATGGTTGTCTTAAAACCTAGCCCTAGAGTGTTTTGAGCCTAAATCACCTTAGTTGTACATAAAGTTTGCAACTTTACATGGGGAATAGACTTTGAAAGTATGGATCTATGATCTAGAGCCCTTGCATGGCTCGAAAAGCCACTGAAGGGATTAAGAACTGATGCGACTCGGCGAGTCACATGGGTGGACTCGGCGAGTTGGATGAAGATGGGCAGGGACTCGACGAGTTGCAAGAACAACTCAGCGAGTCTGTTAAACAATGACTTGGACTCAGTGATTCTGTTCTTGGACTCAGAGAGTCAATTCGTGAAATGTCACACCCCGAAAACCGAAGGCGGAAACATTTTCGGGGCGGACTCCACGTTAGGTATCAAATCCAATGCACATTGTAAGCAAAGTAAACAACCATTACATTACATATTAAAATTTACATTTTTTTAAAAGTAAAGTTGTACAAGTGATGATACATATGTATATATAAACAAAAGTTTAGACGTGTCTTCTACGTAGTCCGTCTTCATCAAAAGGGTTGTCGGGTACCTGTCTAATGCAGACCTGAGAATACAAGCATTTTAAAAATCAGCATAAAGCTGGTGAGTTCATAAGCGGTCTTGTTTTATGAAAATGTACAAGTTCCTTTCGGTTTTTGAAAAAGTTACGACTCAAGAAAATCCCATATTTTCTTAAACGAAATGTTTAGTTATCTGTTATGTTACACGGTTTTGGCTATGTATAATTGTTATCCAAGGAAAATCCTATATTTTCCTAAAATATTTGTGAAGTGTTATCGAATCTGAAAGTAACATACAAGTATCTACCATACTTAAAGTATGTGCGTGTGAAGTTTCGTAAAAGTTTGGTTACCTTTAAAATGTACATTAGTTTTAACACATATATAAAACTAATAAATAAGTATAAAGTTATCATAATCTTGATTTCAAGTTCCATAACCATACTACAGACTAGATATGACTTGAGATGGGGCCAATATCTTCTATGACTTTTGTCACCCTTGAAGCTTTCGGTTCGGCTGTAACTAGCAGCCAGGTGTTGGATAGTCAATCCCGTATAGATCTATACAATCAAGTCACGCTCTCCGTTTTCGGAGATTCTGGTTACAGGGATAGTCCTCCACTTTCGTGTCTAGGGGAAGTGTTTCAAAGGACGTGTCTCCAATCTTAAGATTCATGAATATAAAACTGAATATATTAATACGAAAAAACCCAGTTTTATTGGTTCTTTACTCTCGTATCTAGGGGGAGTACTAACTAAGACCTGACTAAGTTCTAATGATACATGTCCTTCACACTCGTATCTAGGGGGTGTTTTATTAAGGACAATACAAAGTTTCATGATTTCAAACAGTACATGTGTGAACTATCAATTGCGAAGTATAAAGTATAACACTATATAATAAGAATTGAAATTTAGTTTGAAAAACAACTCTGCAAGTCAAACAGTTTGTTAATATGTTTTCAATTCTTAAAAGTTTACGGATGATGAAACCATTCAAATGAAATAATGAATTTAAGTACAAGATATTCTTGTACTTTTTCTTGTATTCCCCCCTGAAAACATTGAAAAACATTGAAAAAGGGTAGGGGTATGAACTCACCGGTCGAAAAGTGTGTCGACTAGGATGCTAAACGTCGGATCGAGGCTTGAAAACGTGCGAGGTTCCTATGTAATATTAAATGATACACAAATGTATCTAATTAGACTTTAAATTACTAATTAGATATGATTTTACACTCCAAGACGCGAAAACAATTCAAATCAAGTGTTTGGAGTGACCCGGGTGATATCTATGGACGTATAGGGCTTAGATAATGAGTTTTCTCTTCAAGAGTAAACTCCTTAAGGAGTTTGTGGCCCTAAGACTATAACCACATGATTTCACGGCCATGAACTCATGGTTAATGGGTTTTTAAGGTGCTAAATGGTCTTATTTCACTTGGGAAAATTGGCTAGGATCAAATCTAGGGCACAAGAGTGGATTAAACTTACAAATGGACCATTTAATGGAGTTTACAGCAGTAAAATAGGAGTTTACGGCCGTAAACTCCCACACACACTTTCCTTATGTGTTTTGGTGGTGCTAGGACAATCACATGTGATTTAAACTCATTTTACAAGCCTTGGATGGAATTTAGGGCATCATTAGACTTGTGTTTATGAGTTTACGGCCCAGGAACCCATTCTAGGGGGGTTTACGGCCATGAACTCTCCAAGGGATGGTTTTCACCATGTTTAAGGCCCCTAAATCGATTGTGGTTGTTTCAAGAATTTAATCCAAGGCTATTGGTGTGTTTAAGTGGCTTTTAAACACTCAAATATGAGTTTACTCTCCATGATGGTGAGTTTATGGCCGAAGCATGTTCTTGGGCAGTAAACTCATGTTTACTCCTCAAAAATTGAATTCAATGTGTTCTAAGTCTAGTACATTAAGTCATATAGTCATATCTAAGCTCCAAAGGTTGATTGGAATGGTTTAAAGGCTCAAAAAACCATCATATGTGTGTTTACGGCCCAAGCATTTTCAGGGCCGTAAACACATGAATATGGTCCTAAATGATTTTTTGAACTCGGATTTGAAGGTCTAAGATGCTATACTAAGAGTTAGGGAAGTTACCTTGGTGATTTGGAGCTTAAATTTGATGTTTTTGGACCTTAAATTTTGTTTGAGGAGAGAGGTTAGAGAGAGAGTAGTGAGAGAGAGTAAAAAGCTTCAAATGGAAGCTTAAACCACTTTAAATATGTTCCAAGTTTGGGATACGGTGGAATTCTACCCGATACCGACGTTATACGATGCTTTTGGTCGCACCCGATTAAGTTGTTGTAACCCGATATGGTCGAAAGCACAAATTTTCTAAGTAATAGTTTGGGATGTTTTCATGACTTTCTAACATGTTTGGATACCAATTAATTCATAATAGAAGTCTCAAAAATAATGACTTAATTTAAAACTTAAACGGAAACAATTCAAAATAGACGAATTTTATGGACGGAAATGGGTTACGGCGATGGGGCAAACTTCGGGTTGTCACACGAAACCCCAAACCCTTCAAGTTGAGACTCAGATCAGTGAGTTGAGTGGGGACTTAGTGAGTTGGATAGGATTGGACTCGGAAATTGGTAGACTCAGCGAGTCAGGGCCTGACTCGGCAAGTCGAGTCGCGAATGGAAGGACTCTGAGCGTATGAACTCGGCGAGTCAGTAGGTAGACTCGGCGAGTATGGTTGACCTGGAAGGTTGACTTTCACCAAGAGTTGACCAGTTGACTTCTAGGGGTATTTTGGTAACTATTGGTATTTATTGAGTTTAGTTGTTTGGTGTTGACTAGTGGAAGAGTTTGTATCGGAGGTTGGAGCAGCGTGATCTTATTTTTTTCAGCCGACAGTTGCAGGTGAGTCTTCTCACCATACCAATGGGTCTAAGGAACCAAGGCCGACCCATCTTATGTTGTGTGATATGATAGTTAGCTTTATGCTAGGTGGTATGTTGGTAATTATGTGATATGCTACATGTATTTGTGATACTTGCATGGAAGACCGTGTGGGGTAGCCCATGGCATTAGATGTAAGACCATGTGGGGTAGCCCATGGCAGTCCTAGGTAAAGACCATGTGGGGTAGCCCATGGCACACTGGTATAAGACCATGTGGGTAGCCCACGGCATCCTTACAGGTTTATGTACGTGTTATGTGTAGATATTTATGTGATGCATGATATGCTATTTGGTTATATATGGTATTTGCAGTGAAGAACCAGGGGGAAGCCCATGGCATTGGATGTAAGACCATGTGGGGTAGCCCATGGCAGTCCTAGGTAAAGACCATGTGGGGTAGCCCATGGCATTAGATGTGAGACCATGTGGGGTAGCCCACAGCAGTCCTAGGTAAAGACCATGTAGGGTAGCCCATGGCACTATTATAGATTTTATGTATGCAGAGCTTATGTGATATATGGTAGCTTTTATAGCTAACAGTACATATGATATGTGGGTAGACTTTATAGCTATCAAGATATGTGATATGTGGTTTGTGTGAATGGTATGCTCTGGGAAACTTACTAAGCTTCATGCTTACAGGTTTGTTTATGGTTTCAGGTTTCATCGTTTTGGAAAGGAAGAGTTCGGGTTGATCGCGGTGCACACACCTATGATTTCCGCAATGAATGATTTTGAGATAAACTCTGATAAACGATTTGAGTGACAGTGATTTGATTGTTTGAATTAAATGGTATCAATGTTTTAGTTGTATTAAAAATGAAATTTTTACCCCTGCTTTTTGGGATGTTACAAGTTGGTATCAGAGCCTTGGTGTAAGGGATTCGGACATACTTTCGGGTGTGTCTGGACTCAGACTAAGTGTCTGTAAGGTTTTAAAGGAAAATGTTTTCAAGGAAAAGTTTTCTAAGAAACGAAAAGGTGTTGTGCATGCAATCAGCCGGGCTCAAGTAAGTTTCCCCAAAATACCGACATCTGTTATCTATTATGATTTGCTTATGAATCTGAAAATCGCATGCTAGTTACGGCTAGGAGAGATGCCTTTTTATGTTGTATGAGCCCTTAGACTTTCATGCTAGTGTTGAGTAGTCAGTGATAGATTGGCCTGATATGTGATGCTTGTAGCTTTGGAATGTTAGATGCCATGCTAGAATGAGAATGATTATTGATATTGGTAACTGCCACGTGTATGTTTTAAAATTGTATATGGTTAGGATCTCATGGCCTTAGAATAATTGGTGCAGCTCGTTTCCTTTTCTATGTGCAATTTGCATGCATAAGGCAGCCATCAGCGAGGGTGGATGTGGACAACTTGGGTTGTGGTACGTGCGTTGGATATTCTATGATCGTCTGTGGGTCGGAGATTACCCTAGGATGAGCCTAGGATGAGATTTGTGTTAGGAGTGCATCTGCACGAATGTTCCTTGCTTTGTGCTTTGTGGAACTCTTTAGTGATGGGAGTCAGCTACTAAGTGGATGTGACGATATCCAGGAGGTAGATGACTGGCATCGTGAGGAGTTCCTCAGCAGCTGATGGCAGGGGGAGGTTGGGAACCTAGGAAAGCCTACAATATGCTCCAGTGAGTAGTGAGGCGGTTCGGTGTGAATGGGAGCCTAGGGGGAGACCTAGGAGGTGCTTAGGTGGATATTGTGCTACTATCTAGCAGACATTTAGTACATCAGGGGAGTAGGTTACTTAGATGATTTGGGATGATTCCGGAGGAAAGTATGGATAGGTGTGGAAGGTAGTATTGGGCCCGTAATACTGAAAACACAGGATCCATTCTCGAATCAGGGAAAGTTTCAAAGAATCCAAGAAACTCGGGAAAGGAGTTCGTGGATACGAGTGGACTGTGGGGATAGCTGCAGTGCAAAATGCTGATGAGCATGCAAGGGGAAGGACCAGGGTTTAGTCTTGGCTCCGGTAGAGAGCCAGTTAGCAGAAGGACTGCCAGGATTGGGAGTTTGCATTGGATCTCTTGCATCAGGTGGCAAGGACTGATGGTGCGATCTATTGCACTTTCGGAGTTAAAGACTTTGTCTTGGGGATAGTTTGTAACTGGTTGGGAGCATAGGTTACTCCATCTATTGCAGATCGGCCATGTATGATTAAGCAGGTGAGTGTGTCAGGGTGCGAAACCCTGAATGTTATGATTTCTAGAGTTCGAGAGCAGGGATTGGTTACGGTCACCTTTGGAAAAGAGGACCAGCCCGAGTCCCTATAGTGGAGGATCTCGGGAGGGGGATTCAGGAGTTTGGATCAGCTTTCGAGAGGCCAACACGGCCGGATTCAGTGCAACACTTGCGAAAACTATGCGATGGAGCTCGTTACAAGGGATTGGATTGCCATTGGGATCGGGATTAAGTGTTGCATCATGTTTTCCGGATGGTCGAGGTAACTCAGGAGGAGATGGGAGTCCTCCAGATGTTTGCGGATATACTATCTTCGATCATTTCTAGTGGTACCGGTGATTTATATTACTTGGGGAGTGTGATAGTTAGACCTCGGGTCGGATGTCTGCTATTATTCGAGTTAGCAAGAGTATCAAGTGTCAGCTAGCGCGCCGAGGAATCTTTAAGGAGCTTTCATATGGACGTATCTTGCAGAGTGGATTCCACACATACCGGGATCGCTCCGAGTCATCGTCGGAGCCTATCCAGTGATCTGGGCAGCTACAGGTGTAGCAGGTTTGGCCACATCAGCAAGGAATGCCCATAGGGGTCAAGTCCATCATATTGTCGTTGAAGGCAGATGGGGGACAAGGAAGTCAACCACTTGACGATCAGGGAGGAGTAGTGTGGGCACCGACTCCAGTTATCTCAGAATTTTCAGTACGCACGTGTCATTTTGGGTATGGCCTGGATTGGTTCCAGGGCTTATATGAGGGAATTATCACTAGGTTCCGATAACCTTAGATATCATGTTTGGAAAGGCTTCCGAGGTTGTCAAGGAAGAGAGAATGGTTGTTGAAGTTTTAGTTAGACCATCTGAACTTTGGTCAACATGAACCGAGGATAATATTATTTAAAGCATCTAAATCTGTTGATAGGGATGGGATTCAGATAGCGTTTTTTTTTGGAAGCTGTGTTGTTTTGGAAAAGGGTTATTATTGGTATTCTAGTTTTGTTAGGCACCTCCCATCAGCAAATTGACCATTGGAACGAGAGAGAGGATTTGGGAATCCTTCAATTTTCATGTGCCAAGAGGACTTGGTCGAATCTAAGTGGGGGAGAATTACTCAGATATCCTGAAGAAAAGCGAGTGTGAGACGTGGATGTGTCTCACATTTTTCTTTTGGGAAGGAAAGGCGGCCTTAGGGGCCGACTGAGTATCGGATATTGTGGGATGGGAGTTCGGGAAACTCCCCGGCAATTGGATCGCGTCCTTATGACATCATATTGCAGGCTTCGGGAAGGGAACCAGGTAGTTTTCCAGTCGGTAATAGAGTTCAGTTTGGGAAGATAGACTACGTGGGTGCTATACCGTGAGATGCATTCGGATTGATAGGTGAGTAGTAGGGCCATGGGCAATGATCATGTGGTATGAAAGTGTTGTAAGACTACGGGGGAGCCGTAGCATTCACTGTGAAAGTGTTGTAAGACTACGGTGGAGCCGTAGCGTTCACTAATGGACAGTTAGGGTGGGAGTGTTTTCAGACTACAGGGTGCTGTAGCATTCACTAATAATCGGATGGTTGGGTAGTCTTGGTTTTTGATCACCAGGAAACCTGGTGGTTGGACCAGATGAGAGACTGGTAGTCTCAGGGATCAGCTAAGGGTGATTGTTTATCGGCCACGAAGGGGACGTCGGAAGTTATGGGGTATTATGAACCTCGAGGTAGTAGCGGGGTGTCGACTGGTTTTGGAAAGGATTCCGATTCAGGGTTCGTGCATGTTCAGTATAGGATTTTGTTTCATTAAGATGAGATTGGGAGCATAAGGTGCTAAGGGCATCAAATGTAGGATACCAGGTTAATGAATGGGTGTGGTTGATGGTAGCTCAAGCTATCACAGTGTGACTCGAGTTGGTTCTATCAGCAATAGGACCACGACATGTTTAACCACGAAAATACAAGTCCAGGGAGGTCGGGTATAATGTAAGACCATAGCTGTTCTTGTGGCATTCATTTTTGAGTCGGACTCAGTGGCGACGGGTGGTCAGCATATCATGATCAGATGGATCAAGGGGCTAAAGGAGTCGAGAGAAAAGATATCGCCAGGGCGGTTATTGTTAGACGAGGTGACCTTCGGAGGTCATGTGGGAATGTGGAGCATGTGTCTCTTGCTCAGCAATCAGGAAGGTGTCCGGTGCTTCGGATAGTTGACAGTCAAGTCGGGACCAGGGAGGTCCCGGTCGCTCTTCAGAAAAGCATTTTCGTAGTAGCGGGAGGTTGTTAGAGCCACAGTGACAGGATAACTAGTGCAAACTAGTTCCAGATAAAGATTTCATTCAGAAGTCGTGGGAGAGGTTGAGTGAGGAGTCCTTGGACTCCACAGTTGAGTTGGAACTCGGTGTTGCAGGTTGTTGGATAAGGTTTCTAAGTCCATAACTATTTTCTGGATGTACTTGACCCGACCCGGCATGGTCCATTTGGGTTGCATGGCACCATGCAATTGGATAGACTAAATGAGAGAAATAACACTTGTGGTTTATTAATATATTATAAATTCTAATATATTAATAATATTATTTAATTAGTTTGATCAAGAATTAATTTAGAAGTAATTAAGTGATCAAAAAATAACTAATTAAATATATGGGTTGGTTATGTAAATCATCCATATCTTGTATAGTGGGCTAAGAGGCTCCATGGATAATCAAGTTGGGCTAAACCCATTGGATGCTCCATGGGAGTTATAATGGGTCATGGAAATGAAAAGTCATGACACATTAGGGTTTACATGGTGTAACCCTAGATGTGTCAACACTATATAAAGCTCATGGTTCTCCCAAAATCGGCGACACATGCATGCTTGAGGGCTACAGCCGATTTTTAGAGTGTTATACATTCTCTCCAAGTTTACTCCATAGCATTTGAGGCATCACACTTTGGGTGCTAAGCTCACAACGTTTCAAGGATCAAAAGCAACAACAAGGTATCTAGTTCTATCTTTTATTCAAGTTAAAATTGTTCCCCATGTATGCTAGATAAGATCATAGCCTTGGAAATCAACTTTGCATGATAATTAGACAAACATAGATCCAAGGTTATTAGGGTTGCATGTACACTTACGAAGTGTTAGAATGCTCAAAACCCATCAGTGGTATCAGATCCTAGGCTTGTTTGTTGATTATTTGTGCAAACTGTTGAAAAAAATTGATTTTTCTATTTTCTGCTCGTATGAACTCGACGAGTCCATGACCAAATGCAAGCTACTCGTCGAGTTTGTTCCTGCACTCGACGAGTAGAAGCTACAGTTTTCAGAATTTCGATTTTAGTTGCTGGAAATGGACTAGAAACATTACCCTAAATTATTTTGGTTTTTGTAAACATGTTTTAGATGGTGTAATGTTTATGCTAATCCATTTACAACGACAATTATCAAAATTATAAGTTTAAAGTGTAATTTTTTGATTCATGAAATTGTTCATATTCATGTTCTTGTTCTTATGATGTTTAGATGATCATAGGAATTGTTTGTAACCTATGTGGTAGATTAATTCATGATCATTATGTGTTTTAATGAAGTCCATAACTTGTCCTCAAGTTATGGAAAACCAAAAGTCACTTTGTTAAAAACCATTAAAATAACACATGAGTTATAAAAATGAAGAGTCTTCATTTTTAGTACTCTATTAACTCATAAGCCACTGAATGGATTAAAAATAAAGTTGCAAACACATGAATTATAAAAATGATCATTATACGTAAAGTTTGCAACTTTATGTGGGGAATCGAATTTGGAAGTATGGATCTATGATCTTGAGCCCTTGCATGGCTCGAAAAGCCACTGAATGGATTAAGAACTGAAGCGACTCGGCAAGTCACATGGGTGGACTTGGCGAGTTGGATGAAGATGGGCAGGGACTCGGCGAGTTGGAAGAATAACTCGGCGAGTCTATTGAAGAATGCCTTGGACTCGGTGAGTCTGTTCTTGGACTCGGAGAGTCAAGTGGCAAAACCCCAAACCCTTCAAGTTGAGACTCGGATCAGCCAGTTGAGTAAGGACTCGGTGAGTTGGACAGGACTGGACTCGGAAATCGGTAGACTCGGCGAGTCAGAGCCTGACTCGGCAAGTCAAGTCGCGAATGGAAGGACTCTGAGTGTATGAACTCAGCGAGTAGGGTTGACCAAGAAGGTTGACTTTCACCAAGAGTCGACCAGTTGACTTCCAGGGGTATTTTGGTAACTATTGGTATTTATTGAGTTCATTTGTCTGGTGTTGACTAGTGGAAGAGTTTGTGTCGGAGGTTGGAGCAGCGTGATCTTATTTTTTCAGCTAACAGTTGCAGGTGAGTCTTCTCACCATACTAATGGGTCTAAGGCACCAAGGCCGACCCATCTTATGTTGTGTGATATGATAGTTAGCTTTATGCTAGGTGGTATGTTGGTAATTATGTGATATGCTAGTTGTATTTATGATACTTGCATGGAAGACCGTGTGGGGTAGCCCATGGCATTGGATGTAAGACCATGTGGGGTAGCCCATAGCAGTCCTAGGTAAAGACCATGTGGGGTAGCCCATGGAACACTGGTATAAGACCATAGGGGTAGCCCACGGCATCCTTACAGGTTTATGTATGTGTTATGTGTACATATTTATGTGATGCATGATATGCTATTTGGTTATATATGGTATTTGCAGTGAAGAACCCGGGGGAAGCCCGTGGCATTTGATGTAAGACCATGTGGGGTAACCTATGGCAGTCCTAGGTAAAGGCCATGTGGGGTAGCCCATGGCATTGGATGTAAGACCATATGGGGTAGCCCATGGCAGTCCTAGGTAAAGACCATGTAGGGTAGCCCAGGGCACTATTATAGATTTTATGTATGCAGGGCTTATGTGATATATGGTAGCTTTTATAGCTAATAGTACATATGATATGTGGGTAGATTTTATAGCTATCAGGATATGTGATATGTGGTTTGTGTGAATGGTATGCTCTGGGAAACTCACTAAGCTTCATGCTTACAGGTTTGTTTATGGTTTCAGGTTTCATCGTTTTGGAAAGGAAGAGCTCGGGTTGATCGCGGTGCACACACCTATGATTTCCGCAATGAATGATTTTGAGATAAACTCTGATAAACGATTTGAGTGACTGTGATTTGATTGTTTGAATTAAATGGTATCAATGTTTTAGTTATATTAAAAATGAAATTTTTACCCCTGATTTTTGGGATGCTACACATAGAAGCGGTTAACATCCCTTGTCGCGGTTCTGAAGGGTCCACACACATCAGTATGTATGAGATCCAACAAACCCTCACCCCTAGCACAAGAACCAGTGAAGGGTGATTTTGTCTTTTTTTCCAAGTAAACAAGATTTACAATTATCATCTGACTTTAGGTCAAACAACTCCAAGACTCCATCCTTTTGGAGTTGGCATGTGTGTTTCTTGCTTACATGTCCAAGACGATAATGCCATAATGATGCTTTATCCAAGTTAGTGAAAAAATCAATAGACAACACATTATTTCATAGGTTATCAACAACCGACAAAGTTTCATATACACCATCACAAGGTAATGCTTTAAAATAAAGAACATTAGTAAAGAAAGCAATAATACCACTACCTTCATTATCGAACAAAAAGGTAAACCCTTGTTTGTACAAACCATGAAAGGAAATAATATTTCTTGCTATTTCAGATGAGTAACAGCAATTATTCAAATCTAACACTAACCCGCTACTTAGCAACAAAGAATAAACTCCATTCTTGGTGACAAGTGAGGCTTTCCTATTCCCCATAATTAAGTTTTTCTTCCCATGCTCCACATTCTCACTTCTTCTTAGTCCTTGCAAATCAGAAAATATGTGCATACCACAATCTGTATCAAGGACCCAAGAGTTAGAATGGGGTGAGTTGTTAGAAAATATCATGTAAATACCTACATGGTTGGGTTTTACTTTCCTATCCTTAACATATTGCAGGTACTTTGGGTAGTTTCGCTTCTAGTGCAACTTTTCACGGCAATAGAAATATTCAACCTCTTTAGGATTGGCAGAAGGAGTGAAAGAACCTCTTGTGGATCCACTTGAAGAGGAGCCATCAAGGGAATTCCCTTGGTACCCTTCGAAGGGCTCTTCCTCTTCTTTCCTTTTCCTTTCCCCGATTGCCAAGACATGGGCCGTGGTAGGAGTAGGAGCGGTGAAAATCGATTTACCCTTGAGACCACTTTCGGTGGCCTTCAAGAGTCCTTGAAGTTTGCTGAGTGTCACTTCCTCCTTGTTCATATGGTATGTCATTCGGAATTGATCATAACCAGAAGGTAAGGAGTGCAAATTGATGTCAATTTCCAACTCCCCAGGGAAGTTCACATTCAATTTTAGCAAACGGTCCACATACCTTTTCATTTTTTGAAATTGGCCTGTGATGGGTTCACCATCCTTCATCCGGGTTGTTATCATGGAGGAGATTATTTCATACCTCTCTTGACGAGCACTTTGATGGTAGTAGTCCATCAAGTCCTGGTGCATCTCAAAAGGATAATAGTCCTCATAGGACTTTTAGAGCTTGGCTATCATCGTGGCGAATATGATACATGCCACTTTTTTGGCATCTCTCTCATGAGTCTGGAATTCAGCGACCTCCTCAAGAGTAGCAGATGACTCATCAAGTTCCTTACGCTCCTTGTCAAGGACATATTCCTTGTCCTTGTAACGAGTGACTATCCTGATGTTTTGGATCCAATCCTTAAAGTTGGAACCATCGAAGATGACTCTCCCACAAAGATTCATGAGAGAGAAGGAGCCGGTAGGATTTGAGCCAGAAGCAACATTGTTGGAAGACATCCGAAAAGAAGAAAGACAAGTTTAGATTAGATATAAAGATAGCCCTTAATAAGACACCCAAATGTAATATTAAGGCTAGGACCCAACACAATATTTTATAACTTAGAAGAGGGATGTCGTAATCCAAGTTATAAAATATTTGAACGTAGGTGAATGACGATTCACCAAGTTCCACCATGAAAAACAAAATGTATTATTAGGTTTTAATTGGTTTTGAAACTAGACTCTTTTGAGATTCAATGAAATTTTCAATGGCATGTTTCAATATCGAGTGAGCCCTTCAAGTTTTGTGACTGGGATGCCGAGGATCACAAAACAAGGTGTGAATTAACCATGAAAATTACTTGGTACTCTTAATGTTTATCACCTAACCGATGTGCCGATTAACCACATGCGCTCCACCGATCTATGATAAACCTTATGATACCCTTTTCCTACCTTGTTAAGTATAGGTTAGTGTACTGGTTAGCCACACATGCTACGCTAACGACTTAAGCAAAGTGCAAACTATAATTTCATGGGTTAGCACCATATTCACATTTTCCTAAAGTAACTAAGATTGGGAATTTATAAAACATTTACTTACTTTACAATCATCATACTTTTAATGAGGGTTAAAGTCATTGACCTACCCGTTCGGCTAGCGACCCTCCACCAGTCAAGGAAGCGGTGGGTGAGAGTGCGCACCCATTAAGCTACCATTTTATAGGCAACAACCTTATACCCCCTTATAGACTGGTCATGAATGAGGCCTACTAACGGTAAAATGAATTGTTCTTATGCATATTTATTATTAAATTATAATATTATAAACTATGAGGGTTGAATTTTCACTTTTAAACTTCTAGGGGTTGAAACTAAAGTTTTTAAAGTGACTTTACATATTCCAAAACTTGACGGAAAGTGTTGTAACTTTCAAAACATTTCATTTTTCATAACTTATGAGTTAATTGTTTATTAACATGAGAGACTTTTCATTTTATGTAACCTATGTGTTTCTTAATGGACTTTAACAGAAAGAATTTTGGTAATCCATAACTTGAGTACAAATTATGGATTCCATTAAAACACATCAAGATCAAGAAGTAAACTAACAAACTAGTTGCAAATAATTCCTAAGATCTTCTAAACTCATAAGTGTGTGAACATTCATATCAATAATTTCAAGAATCATAAAAAAAACACACACAAAAAAAAAAAAAAAAAAAAAAAAAAAAAAAAAAAAACTTGAAATTTTGATAATAAACATTGTAAATGGATTAACATAACCATTACACCATTTAAACAAGTTGTATAAGACCAAAACAGTTTAGGGTAATGTTTCTAGTCCATTTCGAATAGCAAAACTCGAAAATCTACATTCAGGGCCTCCTACTCATCGAGTGAATGAACCTACTCGACGAGTAGAATGAATTAACACATGGACTCGTCAAGTCCCCCCATGGACCCGGCGAGTTCACTCAGCAGAATGTAGAAATCTTGAGTTTTTTTCAACAATTTACATCAAGTATCAAGAAAATAAGCCAATGCTCTGATACCATTGAAGGGTTTTGAGCATTCTAACACTCCTAAGGTTTATATGCAACCCTAGAAACCTTAGATCTAGGTTTTACTAAGATACATGCCAATTTGATTTTCCAAGGTTCTTAACCTAACTAGCATGGAATGGGCAACTTTGAAACATAAAAGCTAGTAGGAGAACATACCTTTCTTGTTGCTTCAATTCCTTGAGAACCTTGTGAACCTAGCACCTCAAGTGTGATGCGTCAAATGTTTCACATAATACCACAACCCTTGAAATAACTTTGAGAGAAGTTCACTAACACTCAAAAATCGGCTAGCCCTCTTGTTCTTCACTTAGTGACTGATTTTGCTAGCGATGGAGCTTCTTATATAATGTGCCACATGTAGGGTTACTCCATGTAAACCCTAATGTGCATGGATTTTCATATTCGATAATCCATGGGTTCATAACCTCATGGACTATCCATGGAGCACCGTATGGGTATTATCCCAATTCAATAAACCATGGATCATTAGCCCACTATACAAGAATGGATGATTTACACAATCAACCCCGTATATTTAATTAGTCTCTTTTTGATCACTTAATTAATTCCAAATTAATTATTGATCAATACTAATTAAATAATATTATTAATATATTAGAACTTATAATATATTAATAAAACTTAAGTGTCCTTTCTCTCCTTTAGTCTATCCAAGTGTTGCAATGCCATGTAACCCAAATGGACCATGCTTATCGGGTCAAGTACATCCCAGAAATAGTTGTGTACTTAGACACCTAATCCAACAATAACTTTCCAGCGTTATATAAGTACACAGCCTAACCCGTGATTAGAAGCGTTGCAATATACCGTAAAATCTTTCGTTCCATCTTGAAGAGACAACACTGGAGCACTACATAAAGCTTGTTTCAGGGTTTGAAAGGTAGCCTCTTGTTTCGTATCTCGGGTGAAGGGAACACCCTTCTGGTTTAGAGTGGTGAGTGGCTTGGATATCTTGGGTAAATTTTGTATGAACCTCCGGTAGTAACCTGTGAGGCCTAAGAATTACCTGATCTCCTTTGGGTTCTCGGGGTTGCCCATCCTCAATTGCCTTAATGGTGGATAGGTCCATATGTATTCCCTCTTTACTGACCACGTGACGCAGGAAATCCACTCTGTGAATCCCAAACTCGCACTTAGAGAATTTTGAATATAGCTTCTTCACTCAGAGTGTTTCCCATAACCTGTCGCAAATATTGGCTTTTTTCTTCTTTACTTCGTGAATAAACGAGTATATCATCAATGAACACAATCACAAAGTTATCCAGATATGACCGACACACTTGGTTCATCAGATCCATAAATGTTGCACGGGCATTTGTTAGACAAAAAGGCATTACCACAGATTCTTAATTCCCTTAACAAGTTCGGGAAGCGATTTTTGCAACATCTTCTTATCGGTCCTACAGTTGATGGTATCTAGACCTCAGATCTATTTTCGAGAAGTAATTGGCTACTTGAAATTGGTCAAATAGATCATCTAACCGAGGAACAGGGTATCGATTCTTAACGTTGAGCTTGTTGAGTTCATGGTAATCGATACACATGCAAAAAGAACCTTCTTTCTTTTTGACAAACAAAACCGCAACTCCCCAAGGAGGGAAGCTTGGTCTTGTGAACCCTTTGTCTAGTAACTTGCTCAATTAGCTGGAGAGTTCTTGCATTTCTGCAGGAGCCAATCTATATGGTGATTTGGCAATTGGCATGTCTCCGGGTACCAGGTCAATCCGAAATTTGACCTGCCGTTCACGGGGTATTCCTGGGAGGTCTTCAAGAAACAAATCTGGAAAATCGCACACCCCCAGGATGTCTTTGATGCTTTTCTCTTCCTTTTTGTATCCACCACATGGGCTAGGAAGGCATGGTTCTTTTTGTGCAACCAAATATGTGCCTTGATGTACGGGATGAGGCAGAGATTTACATCGGGTTATCTCCGTAGATAATCAGGGTTTCATTCTTGGGTAGGTAAAGCGGAACGACGTTTCATAGCACATAATATCAGCACAGTAGGGTTTAACCAATCCATACCAATAATCACATCAAAGCATCTAATACTAACCAACATTAAGTTGATTTGGAATGTGTGTTTATTTAGAGTTAACGTGCACCCTAGGAATACATCGTTGGTTGTTTCGATTTTCCCAATAGCCAATTCTATTGTTAAAGTTTCACTTAACTTTTGGGGACTTTGATTGAGTAAGTGTTTAAATTTATGACTCACGAATCTTCGTTCTACCCCACTATCAAATAAGATGCAAACATAGATATTGTTGAGGAGGAACGTACTCGTGAATACCATCGGATCCCATACAGCCTCCTCATGTCCCATCATTAGGACTCTACCTGTTCCCCCTGCA